>NC_141903.1:3333333-3636363 GCF_057802395.1 Ceratotherium simum simum
TAGGTCCTGGTCTTGGGGCGCTCTCAACCACCTGGCCACCCATGCACCCCCTCACTACATGTCCTCCCAGCAGGCCCCTCACCCGCCCTTCTGTCTGTCCATGCCCAGCCGGTCAGTCAAGCCAGGGCATAGCCCTGCCTGCCCTGGGCCCTGGTACATGAAATGCCACGGCCTTGGAAGTCTGAAAAGCAGGCCTCTCTGCCCTGTATCTTCTGCTGAGGCAGAGGTTTCCTGGGCCCCTGCTCTGTCCCGCTTCCTCAGCCTGCTGAGTAGATGTGCCCAATACAGCCGCCTATCTGGCTTCCATCCCCAACCCGCAGCAGGCCCCACTCACAGAGCCATGTGATGGCTGCCGCCTATACCCAAACATTCATCCAGCCCCACCCGAGAGAGCCAGACAGGCTGGCACACACCGTCCCCGCCCGGCACTGCCACGCCTCCACCCCACCCTCCGTCCAGACCTACCAGGGCAGCAGCTCCCCTCCCACTTCTCCACCTCCTCTGAGGCCCAGGCCGCACGCAGATCCTCACTGGGTCCTCAAGGTCCTCCAAGCACATGTTTGTCCCCCTTGGCAGGTCCGGTGGCAGGATGGGCACAGGATGGTGCGATGTGGTCACCAGGGAGTTCAGGCCCCAGACCAGCCTCTTACTCTACACACAGCTGCTAGCCCCCGGGGAGCTTACCAGGCTGACAGGGACAAAGAGGGCACCAGAGGGGGCAAAGACCACCCGTCATCCTTGAGCTAGTTTATCCACGGGAGCTGGTGGGAAGGCCGCACAGACCTACTGAACAGCTTGTCGCAGGTGATCTTTGGGGCAGCAGATGCTGAGTTGGAGTTGGGAGCACAGGAGTTTATCGAGGGGAACATCTGTGAAAGGAAAGGGGAGGAAGCAGGATTAGGCAGAGGGCCCCACCAACGGCCCTGCCCACCAGGGACCTCCAGATCTGCCTTTTGGAGGATCCCCCGTTGGGCAGAAAAGGGCCTTATGCCACTGCCTTGCTCAGTTGTCGGCCTCCGGAGAAGAGCACGAACTCCTTCTAAAAGCTGAAATGGACCTAGAAGGTGGTAACAGCTCGGCACTGTCAGGCAGCCACACTCCTTGCAGCTGGGCAGTGAGTCCTTTCTTGCAGGGGTTGTCACCGTTGTCCCACCCAGGCCAGGCTGTGTGCCTTGAGCATGGAAGCAGGTCCATGGTGGGGCCATGGCCTCCGAGACTCTGTCTCCCTGCGGGAAGTGCTCGGCAAGGTGAGTGAATGTGTGCATGGACAAGTGGGTGAACTCACTCTTAAAGAATTGGGTTTTATGGGCCGGCCCGTGGCTTAGCAGTTAAGTGCGCGCGCTCCGCTGCTGGCAGCCCAGGTTCGGATCCCGGGTGCGCACCGATGCACCGCTGCTCCGGCCATGCTGAGGCCGCGTCCCACATACAGCAACTAGAAGGATGTGCAGCTATGACATACAACTGTCTACTGGGGCTTTGGGGGAAAAATAAATAAAATTATTAAAAAAAAAAAAAAGAATTGGGTTTTAGTGCAATTCTGGAATTTGGCATCAGAGGACCTGCACTCACATTGAGTCCTGGCCTTTGTGAGCTGTGTGACCTTTACCCTGCACTAGACCTTAATTACCTTACTTGTGAAATGAGGATGATGACGCCTGTTGTGAGATTTAAATGCAGTGACATCCCTGGAAGCCTGGTGTGGAGTAAATTCATGTGTCTGCCGTGGTCTTCCTTCTGCAGAGCATAAAATGTCACCCTGCGCAAGGAAAGGGACAGGCAGAAAATATACCAGAAATGTTAACAGTCAATGTCTCTGGGTGATTTTTTTTTTTAGGTTTTATTTTGAAATAGTTTTAGACTTAGAGAAAAGTTGCAAAAATAGTAGAGATCACTTATCCCCTTGACTCGGCCTCCCCGTGTTAACCTCATATGTAGCCACAGCACAGGGCGGACGACTGAGAAGTGAACAGCAGTACAATCCTGTAAAGCGCACACTTCATTTGATTTGACCAGTTTTTCCACTAAGGCCCCTTTTCTGGTTCAGAATCCGCCCAGCACCCCCAGGACATTTCGCTGCCATGTCTCCTTAGTCTTCTTCAGTCTCTGACAGCTCCTCAGTCTTTCCTCGTCTCTTGTGACCTCACTTGTTGCAGAGTCCTGGCAGGTGTGTTTGCGCTGGGCAGCGTGGGGAAGGACACCACGGAGATGTGTGCCTTCCCCGTGCAGAGCAGGGGCTACAAGATATCAGTATATCTCTCTAGTGGTGACTGTGCAGAGACCTTAGAACACTTGAATTCCACTTACTTTTTTACCATTTAATTCCATTTATCCTCCTTTGATTTCCAAGCTACTGTTGTTTATTTAACTCCACAGACGTTATTGTTTTCTCATAGAATCTTCAGCTGGATTGACCCAAGTATTTACCATGGTTTTTATCCTTCGTTCCTTCCTGCATCCGTGATCTTCCATTGTTTTCCTTCTTTGCAAAACAGCCGTTAGATTTCCTGTAATGTGTAATGGTCTGTTGGTGGCATATTCTCTTGGGTTTTGTCTGAAAATGTCTTTATTTAGCATTTCTTTTTGAAGGATAGTTTCTCTGAGTATAGAATTCTAAGTTGGCAGTAATTTTCTTTAGTACATTGAAGCTAATGTTCAACCGTCTGTTGGCTTCCATTTTTGCTGTTGAGGAGTCGGATGTGTCTAATTCTGTGAATCAGCCAGGTTTTGGTAGAGTATGCTTCAGTAACAAACATCCCCTAAATCTCCTTGGCTCACAACAGCAAAGGTTTATTTCTAGCTTGCTGTCCATGTCCTGTGTCCATGCTGGGTTGGCTGCAGCTCCTGCCTGGGACATGCTAGTCTCCTGGCAGAGAGAAAAGAGCCATGGCAGAATCAGGTGATGCTTCTTAAAGCTTTTGCTGAGAAGTGACAGCAGATGTCGCTTATCCTCATGTGTCATTACCCTTGCATGTCTTTGGCCAAAACCTGATGTCAGCAGGGTGAGAAAGTACTAGCCTCCCACAGGGATTGGTGGCACATAATTAGGAACAATAATGCTATCTATCACATTGTGGCTCCTTTGAAGAGTTCTGTATCACTTAGGGTCCACTCAGGAAAATATAAACCATGTTAGTTTTTTCAAACAAGGGGAATATAATACACAAAGTGGATTGCTTATGCAGATTTGGGAAGGTTGAAAGAGCAAAAGAGGATACTGAGTTATGCAGATACTAGTAATTACAGGAAGCAGCTTCCATTCCTAGGCATGGGAGGATAAAAGGGAAGAGGTAGGGCTAACAGAACCTAGGGGCTTGTAGGAGGACCCCTGTCTAGGGCTCAGACCACAAGAGGGGCCCTGCTGGCTTGGGCTATACCTGCGAGGGAGTTTCAGGGGGTTTCAGGGGATTCTGGCTGCTAATCTCCCTTTAGTGCCTCCCATTGGCAGAACCTAAGAGGAAGTCAGCTGGCATGGGGCCCTGGGAAGTGTGGTTTGCAGACCTTAGCCCCAGCATCACAGCGCAGATTATCGAAGGGTGGGCTGTGACCTGAGAGACAAGAGGTGAATAACCAGCACTATTATTTATCATTTTCCTCTGGGTGCTTTTCCCATTTTTCTTTGTCTTTGTCTACATTTTTACCACGGTGGGTTGAGGTGTGGATTTCCTTTTATTTATTCTGCTTGGGATCCATTTGAGTTCTCAAATCTATAGATTGATCTCTTCCATCTATTCTGGAAAATTCTCAACTATCATCTTTTCAAATATTGCCTCTGTTAGAGTCTCTCTTTTTTCTCTTCTTCTGGGGCTGCAATTAAACATCTGTAAAATCTTCTCATTGTAACTTCCGTATCTGTAATCTTTTCTTCTGTATTTTCCATTCCTTTGTCTCTCCATACTTCTTTCTGGATTGTTTCTTCTGACCAGCATTCTAGGTCTCTAATTCATTCTTCAGCTATGTCAAATCTGCTGCTAAGCCCGTCCATTGAGTTTATAATTTTAGTTTTTAGTGTCTGTTTATTCCTGGTTTTCATATGCCATGTAATTTTATAGTTTCCAGTTCTCTGCTGAAGTTTTCAATTTTGGTACTTAATTTCTTGGACATAGTAAGCGTAATTTATTTTAGAGTCTGGAGTTCCTCCAACTCTATTTCTGTTGACTATTATTTCTGATGGTTTTAGCTCAAGGAATCTTTATTTTTTATTTATTTTTTTGTTGATGTCTTAATAGTTTATAACATTGTGAAATTTTAGTTGTACATTTTTGTTTGTCAGTCACCGTATAAATGCCTCCCTTCACCCCTTGTGTCCACCCCCCAACCCCCTTGCCTGTGGTAACCACCAAACAGTTCTCTCTGTCTGTGTGTTTGTTTATCTTCCATATATGAGTGAAATCATATGGTGTTTGTCTTTCTCTGACTTATTTCACTTAACATAATACCCTCCAGGTCCATCCATGTTGTTGCAAATGGCATGATTTTTGTCTTGTTTATGGCTGAGTAGTATTCCATTGTATATATATACCACATCTTCTTTATCCATTCATCAGTTGATGGGCACTTGGTTGGCTTCCACCTCTTGGCTACTGTGAATAATGCTGCAATGAACATAGGGATGCATAAGTCTCTTTGAATTGTTGATTTCAAGTTCTTTAGATAAATACCCAGAAGTGGGATAGCTGGGTCATATGGTATTTCTATTTTTAATTTTTTGAGGAATCTCCATACTGTTTTCCACAGAGGCTGCACCAGTTTGCATTCCCACCAGCAGTGAATTAGGGTTCCCATTTCTCCACAGCCTCTCCAGCATTTGTTGTTTTTGCCTTGGTGATTATTTGCTCAAGGAATCTTGCTTCCTCATGTGTCTGGTTATTTTTGTATGTTGAATACTGTGTTTGTGAAATTAATCGTAGAGATAATTTGAAATGGGGTGATTTTGTCGTTCACCAAAGAGAATTTTCTATAGCTTTTGCCAGGTGCCTGGAGGGATTAGCAAACTGAGCTCATGTTAGTTCATACTTAGGGCATGATGTTTTCTGGGGCACCTGCATGACTCAGAGCTGGACTACCATTCAGGGAAGGGTAGGTTTGCTTTCAGTTCACCTTTACTTCTGGATGTAGTCTTTTGGGGGCTGAACCCAGTGTCTGGGGGTGGTTTATCAGTCCCCCACCCTTGGCAGGCTCCTGACTCTGATTTTTGTTTCCAGCCATGCAAGGCCACTAGAAGTGAGCTTGGCCTCTCAGCCACTTCTTTCCAATTGGCAAAATCTTCTGGGGCAACCACAGCCTCAAGTCTCAGGGTCACCTCTTTGGAATCCTATCCTTTCCTGGACTATCTTCTTAGCTCTTTGAAGCTTTTAAGAATGTGTGTGTGTGTGAATTTTATAAACATTTGACCAGCTGTTCCAGCTGTCTTCAGTGGGAGATTTTGTCCAAAGTATTTAGACCACCTTTCCTGGAGGAGAAGTCCTGGCTTTTTAAACTATCAAGCTATCAATGCGGAGGCTGGATCGGAGGGTGCACGAGTGGTTTCGGGGAGACAGTTCTGTTAGTCCATGTGGGAGATGCCCTAAGCTTGGATGAGGGCCCTGGAGGTAGAGTTGGAAAGAGGACAGGTTTGAGAGATACTCTAGATGTTGGGTTGATGGGCTTGGTTTTTTTTTTTTTTGGTGTGGAAGATCACCCCTGAGCTAACATCTGATGCCAATCCTCCTCTTTTATTCTGAGGAAGATTGGCCCTGAGCTAACATCCGTGCCCATCTTCCTCCACTTTATATGGGACCCTGCCACAGCACCGCGCGATAAGCAGTGCATGGGTGCGTGCCTGGGACAGAACCGGCGAACCCCAGGCCGCCACAGCTGAGCGCGCGCACTTAACCGCGTGCACTTAACCGCGTGCGCCACCCGGCTGGCCCCTGGGCTTGGTTTTTTATTGTGTCTGGGGGAAGAGGGAGGTGAGAGTGGAGGATGCCTTCAGCTTTTGGCATGAATAACTGAGTGGGTGATGGTGCCAGTCTTGCAGACAGATGTCTGAGGGGAAGAACAATTTGGTGAGAGATCAGCAGCTTGGCTTTGGGCATATATATTTGATGAGGCTTTGGGGTGTCCCAAGTGAGAATGTTCCCTGGGCAGTTGCATGTTTGAGTCTGGAGTTCAGGCAGAGATATGTAAAACTGCAAGTCTTCAATAGGTAGGGAGCATTTTGATGCTGTAGTTTTCTTGAATGAAAATATTTTAATTAGAATTTTTGCCAACACTGATGATTTTTTCTTGGGTCAGTGAAGCATTTTTTTTAATTAAATTTATTAAAGCAAATTAATTTCTTGATAAGAAATTTAAATATAGCTCAAACCATTTCTTATTTTTTGCATTTAAATTTTATTTTGCCAAAATTATTTTCATGGATAGCACTTATTTTCAATCTAATTTCATTCAATCTAATTTTTAAACAAAATCGATTTCTCATCAATCAGTTTGCATTTCCTTTTGCGACTGTTATTTCCATCAAGTCCCATCTCCTGGCTCTGGTTTTGCAGATCTAAGTCATGTCAAGATTTGCCGACATGTTGAAGTCAGTCCTCGGTTTTACTCTGTGTAGGTCGGCTGTTGGGAGCTTTATTTCGTGTTGCTGGGTGAAGGATATCTTGTCTACGTTGGTTAGGGAATCCAGGAGACGTTTTTGAGCAGTTTTGTGAATAAGACAGAAATGGAGAGGGAGAAGAATAGTTGAGGAATACCAGGAAATGGGGAGAAAGGGAAGGAAGATGGTAGGAGGAGGGACACAGGGAGAGAGAGGGAGAGGGGGAGAGAGGGAGAGATGGAGGAGAGAGGCAGAGATGGAGGAGAGAGGCGGCGGCGGCTGGAGAGGACGCACAGTCCGCAGGTCAGAATACCTTTGGGGTTTA
Source organism: Ceratotherium simum simum (assembly GCF_057802395.1). Taxonomy (NCBI): domain Eukaryota; kingdom Metazoa; phylum Chordata; class Mammalia; order Perissodactyla; family Rhinocerotidae; genus Ceratotherium; species Ceratotherium simum. The sequence continues at coordinate 3,340,233 of NC_141903.1, forward strand.
GACTGGCAGGGAAAGAAATGTCCTGCTTTAGTCGTCAGCACAGAGATGGAGGATGACATCGTCTGGAGAGAGAACAGGGCTCAAGGTCAAGGCTTAGGCACAGCCAGATGTGAAGGCCGGAAGGAGGATGAGGAGCCCGCAAGACCGCGGGGAGGGAGGAGGAAACTCGGCGCGCACAGACTCCCACGCGCACCCCCAGCCCGCCCGCCCTTCCGCCCCCCGGGTGCAGCCGGGTCTGGGCGCCCGGTCGCCGCGTCCTGCCGCGTCCTGGGCAAGTGAGGCGCAGGTGCTCCTCTGAGAGGGGTAGAGGAGGGAGCGCCGCGGCAGGGAGGAGACCCCGGGAAAGGAGGGGTCCCGCTCTTCCTCCCAGGGTCTTCTCATTGTTCCTGAGCCCAGCCTGAGAGTCACCCTGCAGAGAATGGCCTGGGGCAAGGACGCAGGGGTGCAGGCATCTGGGAGTCAACCGGCTCTTTTGTCCAGGATGGCGGCGGTCTGGGTTTGTAGGGCTGAACTGCCTTCACCAGGTACTCCAGCCAGGTGCTGCTGCCCTGCCTGGGTCCCACCCCGGACATCCCACGCTGCCCCCACTCCCCACGTGTTCAGTGCTTTGTCAAGTGATCTCAGTTCCACCGCCATAGGACCTCTCTCTAACGTGGCCAGATTTAGCAAATAAAATTACAGGACACCTGGGTAAATTGGAACTTAGATAAACAACCAGTTATTTTTTATATGAAAATAAAATATTTATCTGAAATTCATATTTGACTGGGGGTTTCTTTATTTTCTCTGGCAACCTTACCCCCTCCCAGCCCCACCTGGACAACCGCGGCCCCCTCCTGGAGGTCCAGCTGCCTCCACTCTGGCCCTCCCCAGGCCGTTTTCCACACCAGTCACAGTACGATTGAGCTGGTGCCCATCTCTGGTCGCTGCCGACTGAAGACCCATAAACATGCTTTGTGTGGTGGTGGTGGTGTTTTCAATCAGGAAATTTCACTATAAAGACTGGATTTCTGGCTTCTCTTTTAAAAAAAGTGAAGCTGTGGCAGCCTTGAGCCCAGCTATCCACCTTGGCTCCATCACTGGGAGTTGAGTGCCTCTCCTTTGTAGAAAGGCCGTAGTTTCCACTTCTCCTGGGTCCCCCGGGCCTCCTTCCTCTCCATAACCTGCCCTTGTCCCAGCTGAGCTTTTGACCCCTGACCTGCTGAGGTCAGATTCCCCAGCTTGACATTCAAGGCCTTTCCTACTCAGGTGACATCTCTCTCCCACCTTCGTTCTCTGTTCCATTCCTTTTCTCACCTTCCTCTTCTTGCCCGTGGAACTCTGGATGGCTCCTTAGCAGGTCCCGTGCTTCTGTCCCTGCACCCGTTGGCCCTTTTGCCCAGCAAGTGATTCTCCTTCTTGTGTCACATCCTGCTCATTCATCCAGACCCAGGCCCCATGGACATCCTCCGTAAGACCCTCTTTGTAATTTCCCCATGGGAGGGTGCTCTCTGCTTCTCTTCTTTGGCCATCCACAAAACCATTTATATCTGTTACCAGGTGCTTTTTCAACACACGCACACAGATCCCCATGGCTGAGGGTCCCTATGTAGAGGCTGGGGAAACGACAAGGAAAATGACCTTTGGGAGCTCCCAGGTGAGTGTGGCAGAGCTCGTGGGGAGGAGGGGCCCCTGATCCCAGCTGCGGGCAGGGATGAGAACAGGTTCCCCGACTGAGGAAACATCCAGCTGCCTGTAAGTTGACAGAGGCGTGCCGCACCCTGAGGAAACAGCCAGAGCAAGGCAGTCTGAGGGGGCATGGCCCACCTGGAGGATGGGAGCCCTTCTTCCTAGGAAAGTGGGGGGATGGGGAGTGGAGCCAGAGTGTGAATGCTCCCCAAGGTGCAGCTCAAGACTTTCAACTCGAGTATAAGTAATTGAAAACCAGTGGAGTTTTCAAAGCAAAGAAGTTATGTAATGAGTTACTAGAGTTACTAGAACATGAGGGGCAGGGATTCTGGTCTGTTTTGTTTTCAGAACACCTAGAAACTACTGCATAAATCTTGTGTAATGCGTGAATGAGTGAATGAATGTGTTGCAGGAAGGTCATTCAGGCGACAGTGAGAGGATTGACTGGAATGGGCCGAGTCTGAGAAGGGAAGTCAGGAGGCGTGGGAACACCAGGTCCCGGGTGAGGGTGAGGGGCTGCGTGGAGAGAGAGCCGCCAGGGACTGAGCCGAGGGGCTGCTGCGGGAGGTTTAGAAGCGGCTTCACAAACTGCTTTCCCACCTTTACTTCGAGCCTGGGCCTTCATCTTTGCGGTCACTCTGCACGGCGTCTGGCCCAGAGTAGCTGCTTAAAAACTATTTGTTGAACATTCAACAAAAGAGCATGCTAGGTCTGCTCAAAGACAGACTCTCCTGCTCTCGACTCCAGCAGTATGGTGGCTGGTCTGGAATGTCCTCCTCCAGAAACCTGCCGTTCTTACAGCATTTCTTCCAGTTTACTTAGATCCTTTGCAGATGTTGCCTCATTTGATCCTTATCACAGCTCTGAGAAGTGGGAACCATTAGCTCCATTTTACAGACACAGAGACAGAGGCCAAGAGAGGCTGTGTGACTTCATCAGGGTGAAACATGGGAGGGTTGGAATTCAGACCCAGGTCTGCCGGTCTCCCTGTCCAGGGTCCTTTCTGCTTCGTCATGTAGCTAGAAAGATGTGGTTAGCACATGTGCGGGAGAGCACCAGGCGGCGTCGGGGTTCAGCGCTAATCGGGGCATTAACAGTCAGAGCTCATGTGCACCGAGCGCTTCCTGTGCGCCCGCTGCTGCTCCAAGCACTGCACACGAGTCACCTCATTTATTCCTCAAACACCCTTTGAGGGTGGTCTGTCTTCTCCCCATTTTATAGATGTGGTATTGGCAAAGTATAAGGGACAGAAACCCCGGTGGGCTGACACTGCCAGGGAAGGCCTCGGAGAGGACTTAAGCCGAGCCTGGGTGAGAGGTGGGTGGGGAGGAGGAAGGAGTTCCTGGAGTGGGGAGCAAAGGTGTGGAGACACAGGCAGAAAGGAAGAGCCCCAGTTCTATCAGACCAAGGGGTCAGGCCGAGGGGGCGTGTTAACCAAGGCTGTTGCCTGCCTGCTCTCCAGAATGAGCTGGACCCAGCTGATTGAGGTCTGGCCACACTAGGTCCTAGGGCAGGGGCTCAGGGCATGGGTTGCACTGGACAGTGGTGAGGAGGAGGGCTGGACAGCGAGACAGCGGGCTGGTCAGGACACTGCAGGCCTGGGCCTGGTGAGAGATGGTGAAGACCTGAAATAGTGCACATCGAGAGGGAGGGCATAGGTTTTCCCAAGGAAGGAAGGATGGGGCAGGTCAGCGCCACCTCTGAGTGTCACATTCAGTTTTAGATGGCACATTTCCAGATGCCGGTAGACCAGAGGTTGCATATTGGTGCCCATAGGTTTTTGTTTGCCTGCACAGTATTGACTCATATAGTGTATTTTTTTTTTTAATTAATTACTGCCTTAAAAAATCAAGACATTTCAGGGGCCCGCCTGGTGGCGTAGTGGTTAAGTTTGCACACTCCACTTCGGGAGCCCAGGGTTCACAGGTTTGGATCCCAGGTGTGGACCTGCACACCACTCATCAAGCCATGCTGTGGCGGTGTCCCATGTACAGAATAGAGGAAGACTGGCACAGATGTTAGCTCAGGGACAATCTTCCTCAAGCAAAAAGAGGAAGATTGGCAACAGATGTTAGCTCAGGGCCAATCTTCCTCACCAAAAAAAAAATAAATAAAAAAAGACATTTCAAATCCAAATTCAATTTCCTGTTTCTGCTAGAAAATGAGAGCTCTGGCAATGCTGGGGCCTCACTTCTGCGTGGCAACAATTGGCTGAAACTAAAATGACCATTTCCAATAACAGGACACATACTCTCCTCTTTGCCACGGTCCCTGCCACTCCCTATTGTTGCTCCATCCACCCCACTCACTGATGTCACTTGCTTGGCCCCCATAGGCAGAGTTTTCAACACCTGATTTGGATAAACTGGAGCGTGTTTGGAGGAGGGACCAGACTGGTTAGTGACTTGAAACCATGTCATTATGAAGACCAGCTGGAGCAATGGGGGATATTGACCCTCTGGAGGCATGATCATAGCCTTCACATTTAAAGGGCTAGGTTGGAGGAGGCGGCAGGTCTGTTCTGTGAAACTGCAGGAAAAAACTAGGCCCAGTGACAGTGTGTGTGGGGGAGGTGGGAAGGGAGGCAACAGGGTGGCAGATTTCAGCTCAAACTAAGGCAGCGTTTTGAGCATCACAACCGCTTCAAGGTGTAACAGGTAAGGTCAGGAAGTGGTGAACCCCCTGGCACGGGGGTGGGGGCCGAGTTTAGGCTGAGCCTGGGCAGTAGCTTCACCACGACCATTCAGAGGCAATCCTAATGTTACGTGGGCAGCTGAACTGCATGCCCTCGCGGTTTCTTGAGCGCTCCAGGGCTGGATTCTGCGCCCAGACTGGATGCCAGGGTGGAGGAGGAGGAGTTAAAGGTGGCTCCCACGCTGCTGGCCTGGAAGCCTGAAAGCTGCTGCTCCTGCTGGTAGAAGCTGGGAATTTAGGATGAAACTGAGTGGCAGAATAGTACCTTTTTTGTGGTGCAGCATGAAAAGCAAGGGCTTTGGGTCAGACCACTTGGGTCTTTTAACCTTTCCATGCCTCTGTGTCTTTCTTGGTAAAGTGTCTCTCACTGTTGTGAGGAGGACTTGGATGAAAACATGCTGCCTGGTGCTTGGTTGGTAGAAGCAGCTGGATAAAGTTGGGTGCCCCCTCCCATGCTCTGGCCTGGGAGACCCTACTGTTCCTGGATGGAGCTGGCACAAGGCCTGGGTTCTGGTCCTTCCCGTATGGCGAGAAGTCTGATGTCCCGGTGTCCATCTGTAAGAGGGAGAGGCCTGTTGGATGACCCCTGCCCGGGGCCACCTGATGCCCCGACAGCACTCTGGACGCCTGAGCTCTCTGTCCAAGAGGGACAGGATGGAGGCCGGAGCAGTGGGCATGGGGGGCCCTGGAGGCAGCTGCTGTAAAGGTCCTTCCTAGATGAGCAAGGGAGCTGTGATGTTGTGATTTATAATAAGAAATATATATTTGGTCATAAATCCCTTTTCCTGACACAGAGCTCCTAAAACTCTTGGAATTTCCTAGGTGATAAGAGACTTGAAGGTGTCTTTGTTATGCTAATGAGGTGACTTTTGGACCCCACCTAAGGATGGGGGCTGGCTGCCGGAGGCATCAGCTGTGTGATTAGAGGGTTGGAAATTGCAGTCCCACTCCTTGACCTCCGGGGAGGGGAGAGGGGCTGGAGGTGGATCAGTTGCCAGTGACCAGTGATTTAAGATTTTATTTATTTTATTTTTTCCCCCCAAAGCCCCAGTAGATAGTTGTATGTCATAGCTGCACATCCTTCTAGTTGCTGTACGTGGGACTCGGCCCCAGGATGGACGGAGAAGTGGTGCCTCGATGCGCACCCGGGATCCGAACCCGGGCCACCAGCATTGCAGCGCGCGCACTTAACCACCAAGCCACAGGGCCGGCCAACCAGTGACCAGTGATTTAATCAGTCATGCCTGTGTAATGAGACCTCCATCAAAACCCAAAAGGGTGGGGCCTGGAGAGCTTCTGGGTTGGTGAACACATGGGGTTTCGGGGAGAGTGGCACCTTTGGAGAGAGCATGGAAGCTTCATGCGCTTTCCCCGTAGGTTGCCTATACATCTCTTCCATCTGGCTGTTCCTGACTTATATCCTTTTATAATAAACTGGTGATCTAGTAAGTAGATCTAGTTTCTCTGAGTTCTGTGAGCTGCTCTAGCAAGTTAATCAAACCTAAGGAGGGGGTCCTGGGAACCTCTGATTATAGCTGATCAGTCAGAAGCACCGATGACACCCTGGACTTGTGATTGGCATCTGAGGTGGGAGAGGGGGCAGTTTTGTAGGGCAGAGCCCTGAACCTGTTGGGGTCTGACACTACCTCCAGGGAGATAGTGTCAGAATTGAGTTGGATTGTAGGACACCCAGCTGGTGTTGGAGAATTGCTTGGTGCTGGGGAAAAAACCCAAACGTTGGAATTAGTTTGCAGAGGAGCAGAAGTTCACCTTTTTATATAGTTTTTACTTTTGAATCATGAAAAGATTTTACATACTCAAAAAGTAAAGTTAAACCAAAAAAGAGAAAAAAGAAAACCTGAAATGGAATATGAATAGAGAAAAATGCACCTAATTATACACCAAATTTATAACACAATCACACGTGCTTAAGTAACTTTGAATCCACTATCCATTAACGGGACATTTTCTGAGGCTAAAAAGAACTGTCCAGAAACCCTGACCTTTGCTTAGGCTTGTTGAAGTAGCCTGGTGTATTTCTAAAAGGATTGTCTGTGTATTGCAGGATACATGTATTTTCTTGTAATTTTAAAGAAGAGTATTATTTGCTTGAGCTCTCTGGGATTGCTTATAGCACAGCAAGCACTTTAGAAAGTAGATATGCAGCAAATGACCCCGAAACACTTGGGATTGAGTGGGACTGTGAAAACAGCCCTCACCCGCACTGGTCACCCGCAGGAGGTTACGGGTCACTGAGTGGGCAGGGCCCCCTGCAGGACTATGTTTGCCAAATGCCTGCCCACAAAACAGATCTTGTGTATTTACTACAAATTACAATTTTTCTAACACCAAAACTTGAGTCCCCCACCTCCCCCAGGTTTTATTGGAGGAGATATCTGCGTTCATCAGGTCTGTGTCTTTCCCGGTGGAGAGGGCAGTTTCCACAGTCGGACAGAGCGAGGTTGGGTGCTGGTGTTGCCTCTTACTGTCTGTGGAGATAATGGAGAGGTAGCTGTGCAGATGCTGGTGAGGGTGAAGCCGTATGGGGAGAGGCTCTCCCAACCTCAGTTGGGTTAAAAAACCAAGGAGGGAGGGCGTGGGGGCCGAGGGGGGAGGGACGCAAATTCGGAGTAGCCAGGATGAGCAAGGCAGCAGCTCTTCATTGGGTGTCCCAGTTAATCGGTTACTTGCTGTGGTAATCAGGTAAGACACATCTAATCCCCTTGTGCGGGCACAGACGGCCAAGACCAAGCGGTCAGTGACTGGTCGGGTCAGTGAGGGGCAGGGCAGGGCCCAGGTCTGCCTCACTCCAGATCTCGTGTTCCTTCCCCAGCTGATGCTGTGGAGTAGCAGAGAGGTGGCACTCTCCTGGGACTCCAGCCTGTGTGGGCAACAGGGAAGGGTCCTCTGCTCTGAGCCTTTCTCTGCTTTTTCTTCCCCAGAACTCAGCTTCCCACGTGGGAAGGGGGACTTCAGCGACCACTGGGCATGACTGGCAACCTCCCAGCCTACCCACCATGGACTCTCCCGCTCCATCTTGCCCAGCCTGAAGCCCACAGGGATGTCCTCGAGCAGTTAGGCGAGAGAGCACGGTGTGTACCCAATTCACATTGGGGCCACCGAAGGCCCTCATTCAGAGCCTTATCTTGTTAGCTCAGCAGCAGTAACTCTGCACCAAGTTACTGAACGCCTACGATGGCATTTGAGCCTCAGAGCCATGCTGGGACTGAGGCACAAGCCAGTGAGATGTGTCTGCTTGACACTCTCCTTTATTCACTGCTGACCACTTGCCGGTCTCTGCACTACTCACTTTACAGGTGTATGGGGACAAGAGTTTTGAATGGTATCATTGTGATGTTTTTCTCTTGCATTCCCTTGGATGTGACCTCCTGTTAAAGGCATTCTTGTTTTGGTCCTGCTGCTGGAATGCAAAGCTTTTACTCCAGCCCAGAGTCAAGAGCCAGCAGGGTTGAAAGGGAAAAGGATTTTAAAGATTTTATTTATTCATTTTTTTCCCCCCAAAGCCCCAGCAGATAGTTGTATGTCATAGGTTCACATCCTTCTAGTTGCTGTACGTGGGACTCGGCCTCGCGCTGGACGGAGAAGTGGTGCCTTGGGGCGCGCCCGGGATCCGAACCCGGGCCGCCAGCATCAGAGCGCGCGCACTTAACCGCTAAGCCATGGAGCCGGCCTGGGAAAAGGATTTTATAAATTTCTTGGTAGACAAGCTCAGAGATCTTCAAACTGAGGGTATATAAACTTCTGGGGTCTTTCCAGGAGGGGGGCAGGTAAACCAGCAAACAGATTTTACTGCTTTATTGACTAATATATGGAACCTGAAAAAATCTTGTAAAGGAATTGTTCATGAATTTTAGCCAATGTATCTTGAAAATTCGGGTAGTGCCAGAAAATATTCCAATTACATTGGATTTTATGTAACGGAATTGTATCCCAGTTACATGGATAGTTTTAAGGGAATCACTTTCCAGAATCTCAGCTCCTGAATGTCTTCTTTCCTAAAGTTGATCTGCCTGTAACAGCATCTGAGGTGACAACCACCCCAGATCTCCCTAAGTGGAGTCAATTCTCCTTTGATGGTTACTCAGGGGTTCTGCGGGGCTTCCTCTCTTACACACGCTTCTCTTAAGGATAAAGTAAGGAACTTGGGCCATTTTGGGAAGTTCTGAAGGCAGATGTGTGTGAGCACACAGTTCAAGGAGTCACGGTGATTTTTACTTTATTGCTTTGCCTTTTCTTTTTTTTAATTGAGATATAATTGACATAAAATATTATATTAGTTTTAGGTGTACAACATAATGATTCAACATTTGTATATATTGCAAAGTGATCACCACAATAAGTCTAGTTAACATCTGTCACCGTACATAGTTACAAACTTTTTCTTTCTTATGATGAAAACTTTTAAGATCTGCTCTCTTTTTTTTTTTTTTTTAAAGATTGTATTTATTTATTTTTTCCCCCCAAAGCCCCAGTAGATAGTTGTGTGTCACAGCTGCACGTCCTTCTAGTTGCTGTATGTGGGACGCGGCCTCAGCATGGCCGGAGAAGCAGCGCGTCGGTGCGCGCCCGGGATCCGAACCCGGGTCGCCAGCAGTGGAGCGCGCGCACTTAACCACCAAGCCACGGGGCCGGCCCAGGATCTGCTCTCTTATCCACCTCTCCTTTTGTCTAGAAATGCTTTGTCTTAGGGGAAGCCCCTGGGAGCAAAGCAGAGTGGAAATACGCATCCCTGGGAAGCAGCTCCCGTGTTCTCAGTGCTCATCCAGGATGCGTCCTCAGCCGGGGGGACAAGCCTCAGGACAGCGGGCACAGTAGAGGCTAGTGACGCTGAGCCGTGCACAGTGCTCAGGGAATCAGCATTTTCAGGACACACTGGCTGATACTCACAGATGATATTTCTTTCAGATTCTTTGTGTTACTCAAGAATGGAGTCAGACCTGTTTTATCATATAAAATATTTATCCTAGTTACAGTCTTCATTATGTTTAATATTTTTTATTTCTATTATAAAAAAGAATTGCTAGCACCAGACCAATTAGCAATATATACCTCAATAAAAGATGCTTTTTATGTTTAATAATTGTTCATTAAAACTTATATTGTTTTGATCAATTGTGTACTAATACTACTTGTGTTAATAATTCACTTCAGGGGCTGGCCCCGTGGCGTAGCGGTTAAGTGCGCGCGCTCTGCTGCTGGTGGCCCGTGTTCGATCCCGGGCACGCACCAATGCATCGCTTTTCAAGCTGTGCTGTGGCAGTGTCCCATATAAAGTGGAGGAAGATGGGCACAGATGTTAGCCCAGGGCCAGTCTTCCTCAGCAAAAAGAGGAGGATTGGCAGATGCTAGCTCAGGGCTGATCTTCCTCACAAAAAATAAATAAATAAATAAATAATTCAATTCAGAAGACATGTTTAACATTTAGAATTTATGGCAGACAGGGAATAAAATAAACTTCAGAATTTCAATTTATTTACCTTTTTTGTTATAGCTAAGTATGATAAGGTGGTCAATAAAAGACTTTAAGGCCTAAAAATCTATTGCCTTATGGCAAAGATGTATGGAGGATGTGGAATGCAAACATGAATTCAAGGAGAAAAAGGAAAAAAATGTAAAATTTCCAAATGTTGAAGAAGAGCTTATTTATGGATTTAAAAAGCTGATGATAGTGGGTAAGAAAGTGTTTCAATATTTAGATTCCATTGGATACATTTAGAAGACTGATGTAACAATTTTTATTTTAAATAGAGGCATACTTTGGAGATATTGTGGATTCAGTTCCAGACCAGCACAATAAAGCAAATATATCAATAAAGCGAGTCACATGAGTTTTTTAGTTTCCTAGTGCATATAAAAGTTATGTTTACACTATACTATAGTCTATTAAGTGTGCAATAGCATTATGTCTAAAAAAACCAATGTACATGACTTAATTAAAAAATACTTTGCTAAAAAATGCTAACCATCATCTGAGCCTTCAGTGAGTCTTAATCGTTTTGCTGGTGGAGGGTCTCGTAAAAAACACAATATCTGCAAAGGACAATAAAGCGAGGTATGCCTGTATTTACAACAGGTGGGAAATTGTATCCTTTGCAACAATTTAAATCTTCAGTGAAAATTTTAGGTGTCACCTTAAAAATGTGCAAGAGGAGGGGCCAGCCTGGTGGTGTAGTGGTTAAGTTTGGTGCCCTCCACTTCGGCAGCCTGGGTTCGCGGGTTTGGATCCTGGGCATGGCGGACCTACACCACTCACCAACCCATGCTGTGGTGGCGTCCCACATACAAAAAAAAGAAAGAGGAAGACTGGCACAGATGTTAGCTCAGGGTGAATCTTCCTCACTAAAAAAAAATGTGCAGGAAGATACACACAATTTTTAAAAACTTCTTTTAGGGGCTATATAAGTGTATCAGGTCAGGATCATCTAAGCTATGCTGCAGTAACAAACAGCCCCCCCTTAGTGGCTTATAACAACAAAGATGTACGTCTCACTCACACTTCATGTCCATTGTGGGGGGTTCTGAGTTGCGAGGGGAAGTGACACATGTTTTACTCTTGCTCCTGCCAGAATAGTCCCGTGGCCCACTCAACCACAGGGCAGGAAGTGTGATCCTACCCATGCTGGAAGGCGGAGGGCTGGAAATACTTGATGAACAGCCTCAGTGAACTACCGCATGGGCACAACGTTTAGAAACCAATGGGCCAGATCATAAAGTTTCTTCCATGGTGGAGAGAGATCCCACTAAGGCTCCTGGGCAGAAGGGACTATGGCAGAGGGAGGGCCCAGACGTCCCTTCCTCCTGCCCCCACAAAATGAGGGAGGAGGAGAGAGGCAGAGAGAGGGGGTTGGAGGCCTGATAGATACATCCAGAGAGATTCAGGAGAGCAGCAGCAGATGTCTTGGTCTATTTGGCCTGCTATGACGGAATACCACAGACAGGGTAGCAGCAGACCGTTATTTCTCACAGTTCTGGTGGCTGGTGCCAGCATGGTCTGGCTCTGGTGAGCCTCTTCAAGGTTGCAGACGGCCGTCTTCTCACTGTGTGCTCACATGGCAGCAGGGGTGAGAGAGCTCTCTGGGGTCTCTTTTATAAAGGCACTAATCCCATTCATGGGACCACCACCCTCATGACTTAATTACCGCCTACTGATTCTGATCACCAGTTCCAGTGTGTGGGGGTCTTTTCCCCACACCAAGCAATTCTCTGATACCGGCTGGATGTCATAAAATTTAACTCAATTCTGACACCGTCTACCTGGAGATAGCATCAGATTCCACAGATTAATGACTCAGTCCCACAAGACTACCCCACTTCAGACAACAATCACAAGTCCAGGTTGTCACCTGTGCTTCTGACCAACCAGCTTGTCAATGCAAATAATCCATAATCAATCTATAAATCAAAATTGGGGTGAGTTTGTTATGAGCCAGGTCTGAGGACTATAGCCCGGGGCCTTCCTTCCCGAAGGAAGGAAGGGCACCAAAGAAGGGGGGTGTACAGAGTGGTTATATACCCTCTTGGAACAAAGAGCGTACATCACATGTGACAGGAATGTCCCTTTTACAACAGTCACGAGCTTGCTTTGCTGGCCCAACAGGTCAGTGGTCACAAGGTGAGCACAGCACGTCAGTAGTTAATCCTTAGTTTCCAGGAAGAGATGCTTATCCTTAAGGAAATGCCAATATGGGGGGAAGATACATCCCTATCTTTAGGGGCATCCTTCTTGTCTTTGGGACATAGTACATATTTAAAGCTGATGTACAATGCCTGCTCAACAGGCCACATCAGGCCCTTTTGGAAAAACAAGGTCAGGCCGAATTGGTTTTAAACCAAATGGCTTCCTCATATACTCCAATATATCCTATTGCTTTTCATCTGTTTATCAAGCTATAGGTCACAGGTTCCCATGACCCCCTCTTTGGGTTTGATTACTTTGCTAGAGTGACTCACGGAACTCAGAGAAACATTTACTTACTAGATCACCAGTTAATTATAAAAGGATCTAACTCAGGAACAGCCAGAGGGAAGAGCTGCATAGGGCAAGCAATGGGGAAAGGGCATGAAGCTTACAGGCTCTCTGAGCACACCACTCCCCAAATCTCCATGCATTCACTAAGCTGGAAGCTCTCCAAACCCTGTCCTTTTGGGTTTTTATGGAGGCTTCATTACATAAGCACGATTGATTAAATCACTGGCCATTGGCAATTGATTCGACCTCCAGCCCCTCTCCCCTCCCCTGAGGTCAGGGGAGGGACTGAAAGTTCCCACCCTCTAATCATGTGGCTGGCTCCCCCAGCAAACATCCCCCATCCCTATGTTACCTAGATGCTTTCCAAAAGTCACCTCATTAACATAATAAAACACACCTTTATTACTCTCTCTGCTTAGGAAATTCCCATGGTTTTGGGAGCTGTGCGCCAGGAACAGGGGACCAAGACCAAATACATATTTCTTATTATAAATCACAATATCATACTGCCCAAAGACCCCATCTCTTAATCCCATCACATTGGGGGTTACGATTTCAATATATGAATTTGGGGGAGACACAAACGTTCAGTCCACAACACAAGGTCAAGTGGGAAGCAGCTATTAGATGAGCCTAAGGGGGGGTTCCTGGCTCCCCATGGCTTGGGGGAGGCATGCTGGGATCCAGAAGTTCCCACATTGCCCCATGTGAGGAGAACATAGAGGTGCTGAGGGGGCCAGTGGGCCAGTGGAGGTCTGGGGTGGGGACATGGGCTGCAAGATGCATGGCCTTCATGGTCACTGGCAAATGGATGGACGCACAGTGTCCAGCAGTGGTCCAAAGGTCAGATGGGACCAGTCACCCCATAGCAGACACTTGTCCACAGCCAGACCAAACCAGATCAACACTCCACTGCAGGGGTCAGAATGGATCCAGGGTCTGTCAGTGGATCCCTGGCCCTTCTCCCCCACCCCCACATATACCCAGGTGCCATTTTGAAGCGGCACACAAGGGTGGGATGATATTGTTTCCATCCAAATGACAGAAAATTCATCTGAAAGAGACTGTGTCGTTCAAAAGAGACCATTAAACCATCCCTGATTCAAAGTTGCCCTTAGAAAGGAACTTGGAAGAGATGGTTTGGACCGGAGGAGATTGAATGTTGAGCTGAAGTCTTGGCACCCCCACCTCCACAACTTGTGAAGAAGATGCGCTTGACCACATTTTCTTTGCACATCTACGTGGTGGTGTGAGCAGATCTCACCCATCCTCCACGTGTGTCAGCCCAGCACCCCTTGGCGTGGGCAGGTGCTGGCCTCCTTCCTCTTTTAGAGCTGAGGAAAGAGGCTTTGGGGGGCGGGTGGGTTTCCCAAGGATGAGTGGTTATTGAATCTGGGTGCTGTACTCGCCTCTCTCCCGAGGCTCCAGTCTCTCCAGCTTGGTTTCTCATGGGTTGCTGTGGCAGCATGAGCCAGAAAGGCAAGCTTTCCTCCAAGCCTTGGGGAAACACTGCTTACGGGCACACTGCTGATTGTGAATGTGAGAAGCTTAGAGAGAAGTCACCTTGGGCAAAGCTGTGACGAAGAGGAGTGTGTTTCTAGTGGAGGGCCACTGGGAGTGAGCTGGCACAGTTCACAATGTGCTGGCGCTATCTGCTCAGGGGTAAGACATCTGAGGAGCTGGGACTGACCTCTCTTCAGTGTTGTGGGAACCGGCCCACACAGGATAAGAGCAGCGGCCCACAGACTGGTTTCATCAAATTGTTTGCCCCGTCCTCCTCACCCTGGGGTCAAACACCTCACCCGCACCTGAAGGGTGCGGGAGACTTTGGCCTCCGGTCCGTGCTGTCTATGCCTCCAAGTGCTAGTCTGCTGTGACCAGGGGCAAAGTCACTGAGAGTGACCAGGGCCACAAAAGTTATGCTTGGGAGTTAGATCAGTCACAGCCCTGCCAGGACAAGCACAGTGTCTGCAGGGCCATTGTTTTTTATAGGAATTAGAGGCTCCTTCACCCATATAAATCCCTTTCCCTATAGCTACCCCGTAAGTTTTCTTTCTCCCCAGATTTTTATTTTGAAAAATTTCAACCAGTACGTTTATAAAAAGCAAAGAAATTATCTGGAAGATACTCACGTACTAACATGCTTTGAGAGGAAGTTTTGTCACTACTGAGCCAAATGTCTGCCCCTCAATAAAAACTGGCCCAACGCAAAGTTTGGAGGGGACCAACTTCCTCAGCCATGAGATGGCAGGGAGGTTGGGAATGTGTATTGCAGGAACTTCTGTGGGAAGCAAATGACCACAAGGGGGCAGTAAAAGCTGGTGGATGAGTGAGGCGCTCTTGATGGAGGGAAAGGACAGCTCCCTTTCCTCTGGGATTGTGGAAGGTTCCTCTTACTTGTAACATCGGGACCCATGGGCACTTAACTCTTACCTTGTCACTTCTATAGCAAAAAGTCTCTTTGTATTTGGCTGGGGGAGGTAGAGCGGAGGAGGAATAGGAATTGCCAGGAAAGATTATCCCCAGCCAGCCCACCCCATTTCTTTCCCTCTTCCAGGAGGAGGGAGAGGCCTGAGGTGGGGGAGGAGGGTAGCCAGGTTCTTATTCTCAGATCTGAGCTCCTTCTCAAGGGCTTTCAGGCTTAGCCAGAAGGGGTGGAATGGAAACGTTTGGTGTATTTCAAGAGGAACTGCTGTGGTCTTTCAGGGGGTTGAGAAAGGAAAGTGGCCCCACCTTGTGTGCGTGGTTTCCTGGGACTGAGAAGGAGAAGAGTTGTGGAATCCCGGAGAGACAGATGCCTGAGCCTGCTCAGACCCTGCACTCCTGATACAGCAGACCTTTGGGTGGGTTTGGCCCCGGAAGGACTGATGAAGCTGGCACAGTGTGGAGACCCATTGTCTTTGTAAGTTCAGCTGGCTGGTGACATTGTCTCCTGCAGGAGGGCAGCCTGCAACCACCCACAGAGCCGAGCCGTGCTCAGAGAGTCGCTGGAGCTCTTCCCTATGTGTGAGGGAATGTTCCCAGGATCTTCCTTCCTCCCTGCTTCCCTCTCTCCCTCTTCCTCTCCCTTCCTTCCCTCCTTCCATAGAAGATTTCACACACACCGAAAAGTGGGATGAAGAGAACAAACCCCCTGTACCTACCAGCCAGCTGTAACCTACCATGACCACTCCTGTTTCCTCTGTATCCACCCCCCTCCACTCCCACCACTGGATTATTTTAAAGCAAATCTTAGACATTATAATATTTTATCCATAAATATTTTAGAGTGTATCTCTTAAGGATAAGATTTTTTTTTTAATTTTTTGTTTATTGCAGTAACATTTGTTTATAACTGTATAAATTTCAGGTGTACATCATTATACTTCTATTTCTGCATGGATTACATCATGTTCTCATGTTCACCACCCAAATACTAATTACAATCCATCACCACACACATGTGCCTAATTATCCCTTTTGCCCTCCTCCCTCCCAAGATTTTTTTTTTAAACCCAAGCACGATATACCATTATTATGCCTTGGCATCTTTTTTTTTTGGTTTTTTTTGGTGAGGAAGAGTAGCCCTGAGCTAACATCTGTTGCCAATCTTCCTCTTTTTGCTGAAGAAGATTGCCCCTGAGCTAACATCTGTGCCCATCGTCCTCTATTTTATATTTGGGACTATTGCCACAGCATGGCTTAATGAGCGGTGTGTAGGTCCACACCCAGGATCCAAACCCGCGAACCCTGGGCCACCGAAGTGGAGCTTGTGAACTTAACCACTACACCACCGGGCCGGCCCTCCACCTTGGCATCTTTTATTTATTTTTTAATTTTTTTTTTTTGCTAAGGAAGATTCACCCTGAGCTAACATTTGTGCCAATCTTCCTCTGTTTTTCAGTCTGTGGGCCACCAGCACAGCATGGCTGCTGACAGAGTGGTGTAGGTCTGCATCCGGGAACCGAACCCAGGCTGCTGAAGTGGAGTGCACTGAACTTAACCACTAGGCCACCAGGGCTGGCCCTGGCATCTTTTAATACCCAATCCTTATTCACATTTTCCTGATTTTTTCAAGAATATGTTTTTAACGTTGATTGGTCTGAATCAGGATCCACCTCAAGTCCACACATTGTGTTTGGTGGATGTGTCTCTTAGGGCTCTTTTAATCTACTGTGACCTTCTTGGAGCTGTGTAAGCCTAGGAGAGTCTTAGGATGATGCAGAAAGGGAGTAGGGCTCCCCACCCTCCAGGGTAATATTAGATTCCCACCAGGAGCTGGAGCTGTTCTCATGTAATTTGAAAAAGAAAGGAGATTTCCATTCCTTGCATCCTGAGCATAGATAATCTCATTTAATTCTCACAACAACCCCATAATGTAGCAATTATGCCCATTTTACAGATGAAGAAACCGTCTGAGGGAGGCTTTCCAAATAAGTAGAAGTGACTATTTAATCAGAAGCTTCGCTTACCTGATTTCACAGACCACATCCGTTTCTGTTTACGCTGGGACAAGCAGCACTGACAGCTGCTGCCCCAGAGCACAGGGCCTTCTTGCTAGTGGATCCCACCTGGGAACTTCCAAGAGTGAGGAGGGGGCTGCGGGTGAGGCTGTGAGATGGCAGGCATACCCTGCACGTGCGCTTGCCCCAGCTCTCACGGAGCAGTGACCAAAGGTGTTTCCATTGCTCGTCACTGCTGCAGATATAAACAGTCTTTTTGTTTCAATTAAAATTTTTATTATGAGATTTTATATTTCATTAATATGAAACATATATATGTGTAAATGTATATATGTTATAAAAAATAATAAAATGAGCTCTTATGTGCCCAACATCCAGCTTAAGAAGCAGAACACTAAGAATACCTTTAAGCTCGCTGTGAACCTCTCCCCAAATGCATCCTCTCCCTGCTCACCCCCCAAGGCAACCATGCTCTGAATTTTTATTTATTACTCCCTTGCTTTCCTTTATATTTTACTGCGTATGTATTTATGTATACATGTTGTTAAAGAATACAGTGTTTAGTTTTGCTTGTTTTTACGCTTATAAAAAGGTATTATAATTTTTGTATTCTTCTGTGATTTGCGTTTTTTCACTCAACATTATGTTTGAAGGATTCATTCATATTGAGGCGTTTAGTACATTCGCAGTGCTTGGGGCATTTCATTGTATATCGCAGTTTACTAATCCATTATGCCAGTGGACATTTGGCTTGTTTCCGGGGTTTTTTAAATTACAAGCCAGGTTACCTTGAGTCTTATCCCTGTGCCTTGGAGCACCTTTGTAAGAGTTTACACTTGGCTAAATGGTGCCAGAACGGCTGATGAATTTACACTCCTCAAGTAGAGCCTGAGCCTGCTGGCCGCTCCACCTCCTTACCACACAGCAGACTGTTGGCTTTTAATTTGTGTCAGTCTGATAGGGATAAACTTGTATCTCATTATACTTTTGATGTGCATTTTTTTTTTTGTGAGGAGGATCAGCCATGAGCTAACATCCATGCCAATCCTCCTCCTTTTTTTTCCCCTTTTTTCTCCCCAAAGCCCCAGTAGATAGTTGTATGTCATAGCTGCACATCCTTCTAGTTGCAGTATGTGGGACGCGGCCTCAGCATGGGCGGACAAGCAGTGCACTGTGGCGCGCCCGGGATCCGAACCCGGGCAGCCAGCAGCGGAGCACGCGCACTTAACCGCTAAGCCATGGGGCTGGCCCTGTATTTTTCTTATTACTGTAAAGTTAAGAATTTTTTAAGGTTTATTGACCTTTATAGTTCTTCCTCCAGGAAGCAGATTATTTGTCTATTTCTTATTGACATGTTGGGGTTTTGTTTTCTATAAAATATATATTATGGATTCTAATCCTGCATCAGTTATATGTTTAGCACAATTCTTTTCCCAGTTTATAGACTGTCTTTTCACTTTCATTCTGGGGGGTGTGTGTGTGTGTGTACACAGAAAATGTTTATTATGGAGAAGTTTGAACATATGAAAACGTAGACAAATATAATAAGCCCCATTGTACCCATCATCTAGCCTCACCAACCTTCAACCCATAACCAATCCTGCCTTTTACACACCCATCTATTTCCTCTACCTTCCGTGTTATTTTGAAACAAATCACGGACATCACATTTTCTTTTTTTTTTCTTTTTTTTTGTGAGGAAGATCGGTCCTGAGCTAACATCCGATGCCACTCCTTCTCTTTTTTGCTGAGGAAGACTGGCGCTGGGCTAACATCCATGCCCATCTTCCTCCACTTTATACGGGACGCCACCATAGCATGGCCTGACAAGCAGTGCATCGGTGTGCGTCCAGGATCCGAACCTGCAAACCCTGGACCACCGCAGCAGAGCGCGCGCACTTAACCGCTGCGCCACCAGGCCAGCCCCAATCACGTATTTTCATATGTAAATATCTCAGTTTGTATATTTAGAGTGATATGCCCCTTGTCTGAAGGCCTCCCTCACCTCCCTTGGGCTCTAACCCCCATTTATGGGTCTGTTTCTGGGCTTTCCATTTAGCTCCATAGTCTCTTTGTCTATCTCTGTGCCAAGACTACACTGTCTTAATTACCATGGTTTTAGAATAAGTCTTGATATCTGCTAGGCAAATTCCCCACCCTGCTCTTTCTCAGGAGTGCTTTGAATATTCTTGGCCTTTGTTTTACCATGTAAATTTTAGAATTAGCTTATCAAGGTCTATGAAAAATCCCTCTTGGGATATTGCCTAGAATTGCATTGAATGTATCTTTCTGGACGTATAAACACACGCGCATGCACACACATTTATATTACCCCCCTTCTTTCTAACATGAAAGGTAGCATGCTGTATACATTGTTCTGTACCTTTCTTTTATTACACTGTATCATGGAGATCATTTTCTATTGGTGCATAACCCCAAAACTTAGTAGTTAAAATAATGTATTATTTTTCATGATTCTGAAACGTGGGCCAGGATCTGTTGGGCAGTTCTTCAGCTGCATGTGATGTCTCCTGGTTCTGGAATATACAAGAGGGCTTCTTCGCTCACAAGTCTGGTGCCTCGGTCAGATGACTAGAACATCTGAGGCTGGCCTGGCATCTCTTTATCCCGAGTGGCCTCTCCACATGGCTAGCTTGGGCTTCCTCTCAGCATAATGGTATCAGGGCATTTGGAGTTCTTTTTTGTGTGTGTGAGGAAGATCAGCCCTGAGCTAACATCCATGCCAATCCTCCTCTTTTTGCTAAGGAAGACCGGCCCTGGGCTAACGCCCATTCCCATCTTCCTCCAGTTTATAAGGGACACCGCCACAGCATGGCCTGACAAGCGGTGCCTCGGTGTGCACCTGGGATCTGAACCCGGACCACCAGCAGCAAAGCGCGAGCACTTAACCGCTGCGCCACGGGCCAGCTCCTGGAGTTCTTTTTTTTTTTTTAAAGATTTTATTTATTTATTTTTTCCCCCCAAAGCCCCAGTAGATAGTTGTATGTCATAGCTGCACATCCTTCCAGTTGCTGTATGTGGGACGAGGCCTCAGCATGGCCGGAGAAGCGGCGCGTTGGTGTGTGCCCGGGATCCGAACCTGGGCCGCCAGCAGCGGAGTGCACGCACTTAACCGCCAAGCCACAGGGCCGGCCCCTCCTGGAGTTCTTATATCACGACAGACTTCCAGGAGAGGAAGTGAAACCTGTGTCCGCTGCAGCATCACTTCTCTCACGTTTTATTGGCCAAAGCAGATCAGAAGATCTGCCCAGGTTCAAGAGGGGTGGGGACAGAATCCACCCCATGATGTGAGAAGTGACAAGTATCGATTGAAAGGGAAGGAAGTGATGATGGTCACTTTTGGAGACTATCTACCATAGCCCACCCTCTGGCCACAAAAACTCACATCCCTTTCACCCACAAAATACCTCACCCCCTCCTAAGATCCCCAAAGATTCTATCTCATTATAATATGATGCTCAGTTTGAAGTCCATCATCTTGTTATCTAAATCAGGTCCAGATATGGATGACGCTCCTTATATACGATTTCTCAGACGCAGAGACCAGTGGACTAAAAGAACAGTTATTCTCCCTGCAAAAACCATCCAATGTGCAATATTAAGGCCATGATAGGAAAGCCACAATAAACATTTCTATTCCAAAAAAGGAAAGAATGGGAAGCATGAAGCAATACTGATCCATACAAATTCTGAAATTCAGCAAGGCACACTCTTCAGGGTCCCCTATTCCAGGAGCAGGGAACGTTCCTTGATTAGGACCCAGATCTGCTCTCTGGGAGTGGTTTCCTAGGCCGTTGTTCTCAGTGGCTCTTGTATTCACTCCCCAAGAAGTCCTTTTCTAGGGCTGGCCCCACGGCTTAGTGGTTAAGTGCGTGCGCTCTGCTGCTGGTGGCCCGGGTTCGGATCCCGGCTGCGCACCAGTGCACCACTTGTCTGGCCATGCTGAGGCAGTGTCCCACATACAGCAACTAGAAGGATGTGCAGCTATGACATACAACTATCTACTGGGGCTTTGGGGAAAAAATAAATAAATAAAATAAAAAAAGAACTCTGGTATATGGAATCAAGTATGGATCCAGTTTTATATTTTTCTAAATGTCTATCCATTTATTAAAATTTGTATTTTTACCCACTGATTTAATATGCCATCTTTATCATATACTATATTTGTATATGAATTTTGGTCTATCTCTGGGTTCCCTATTCTGTTCCATCATTCTTTTTATGCACCAATACCACATATTATAGAGGCTTATTGTTTTAATATTCAGTAGGGCTAGCTCATCCTAACTGCTAATTTTAAGAGTTTTTTTGTTTTGTTTTGTTTGTTTGTTTGTTTTGGTGAGGAAGATTGGCCCTGAACTAACATCTGTGCCCATCTTCCTCTATTTTGTATATGGGACACTGTCACAGCGTGGCTTGATGAGTGGTGCGTAGGCCCGGGATTCGAACCTGTGAACCCTGGGCCATGGAAGCAGGGTGCATGAACTTAACCACTACGCCACTGGGCCGGCCCCAGGGTTTCTTTAAATAACGGTTTTTCTTGCTTATTTTTCTATGTTAACTAGATCAACTTATTTAGCACCAGAAAAAAACCTGTTAGTATTTTTCAATCGAGATCATTTAAACTTGTAAATTACCTTAGAATTATCATTTTGGGGGCCCCGTGGCCCCCACGCATGGCCCCGTGGTGTAGCAGTTAAGTGCACGCACTCCACCGCTGGCAGCCTGGGTTCAGATCCCGGTCGCACACCAAAGCACTGCTTGTCAGGCCATACTGTGGCAGTGTCCCATTTAAAGTGGGGGAAGGTGGGCACAGATGTTAGCCCAGGGCTGGTCTTCCTCAGTAAAAAGAGGAGGATTGGCGTGGATGTTGGCTCAGGGCTGATCTTCCTCACAAGAAAAAAAAAATCATCTTTATAATGTTAAGTAGTCCTATCCAAGAACATATGTTTTTCCATTTGTTCAAGTCTACTTTTATGTCTTTAAGAGAAAGTTTAATTCTACATAGTTTCTCTCTCTTGTTGCTATTGTAAATGGGAATCTTCTCTTCTAGGGCTTCTTACTGGTCATTTGTGTTTATATAAATTCTATGATTCCTGTACGTTATTGTAATCTGTAGAGTCAATTTTCAATTTCTTTTTTTTTTTTTTTTTTGGTGAGGGAGATAAGCCCTGAGCTAACATTGGTGCTAATCCTCCTCTTTTTGCTGAGGAAGACCAGCTCTGAGCTAACATCTATTGCCAATCCTCCTCCTTTTTTTTCTTCCCCAAAGCCCTGGTAGATAGTCGTATGTCATAGCTGCACATCCTTCTAGTTGCTGTATGTGGGACGCGGCCTCAGCATGGCCGGAGAAGCAGCGCATGGGTGCAGGCCCGGGATCCGAACCCTGCCCACCAGTAGCAGAGCACGCGCACTTAACCACTAAGCCGTGGGGCTGGCCCTGTAGAGTCAATTTTCAATGATAATTTTATAGATGTTGCTCCATTTTCTTCTAAAGTTGAATGTTGCTGTGGAGATGTATGAGGCCAGCTTGATTTTTTCCCCCTAAGTAACTTTATCTGTTTGCTTCGCTGCCTAAAGGAATCTGTTTTATATTTAAAGGTCAATTACTTTACTAGGGTATGACTCAGTTTTGACCAATTTGATCATATTTCCTTGGGATGCAGAGTCCCCTTCCAATATGTAGATTCAAGTCTTCTTTTTTTTTTCTTTATTGTGAAATTTTTGTTGTATGTTATTGTTTGTCAGTCACCATATAAATGCATCGCTTCACCCCTTGTGCCCACCTCTCACCTCCACTGCCCCTGGTAACCACCAAACCGTTCTCTCTGTCCGTGTGTTAGTTTATCTTCCACATACGAGTGAAATCATGCAGTATTTCTCTTTCTCTTTCTGGCTTATTTCGCTTAACATAATACCCTCCAGGTCCATCCATGTTGTTGCAAATGGGACAATTTTGTCTTTTTTATGGCTGAGTAATATTCCATTGTATATATATACCACATCTTCTTTATCCAGTCATCAGTTGAGGGGCACTTGGGTGCTTCCACGTCCTGGCTATAGTGAGCAGTGCTGGGATGAACATAGGGGTGCATAAGCCTCTTTGGATTCTTGATTTCAGGTTCGTTGGGTAGATACCCAGTAGTGGAGTAGCTGGATCATAAGGTATTTCTATTTTTAATTTTTTGAGGAATCTCCATACTGTTTTCCACAGAGGCTGCACCAGTTTGCATTCCCACCAGCAGTGGATTAGGGTTCCCATTTCTCCGCATCCTCTCCAGCATTTGTTTCTTTTTGTCTCGGTGATTGTAGCCATTCTAATGGGTGTAAGGTGATATCTTAGTGTAGTTTTGATTTGCATTTCTTTGATGATTAGTGATGTTGAGCATCTTTTCATGTACCTATTGGTCATCTGTATATCTTGTTTGGAGAAGTGTCTGTTCATTTCCTCTGCCCAGTTTTTAATCGGGTTGCTTGTTTTTTTGTTATTCAGTTGTGTGAGTTCTTTATATGTTATGGAGATTACTCCTTTCTTGGATATACGGTTTGCAAATATTTTTTCCCAGCTGGTGGGTTGCCTATTCAATTTGATCCTGGTTTCATTTGCCTTGTAGAAGTTCTTTAATCTGATGAAGTCCCACTTGTTTATTTTTTCTTTTCTTTCCCTTGTTCAAGTAGACATGGAATTTGAAAATATCCCTTTATGACCAATGACGAATAGTGTACTGCCTATATTTTCTGCCAGGAGTTTTATAGTTTGAGGTCTCACCTTCAGGTCGTTGATCCATTTGAGTTAATTTTTGTGAGTGGCGAAAGAAAGTGGTCTACTTTCATTCTTTTGCAAGTGGCTGTCCAGTTTTCCCAGCACCATTTATTGAAGAGACTTTCCTTTCTCCACTGTATGTCCTTAGCTCCTTTGTCGAAGATTAGCTGCCCCTAGATATGAGGTTTTATTTCTGGGCTTTCAATTCTGTTCCATTGATCTGTGTGTCTGTTTTTGTACCAGTATCATGCTGTTTTAATTACTATCGCTTTGTAGTATGTTTTGAAGTCAGGGATTATGATACCTCCAGCTTTGTTCTTTTTTCTCAGGATTGCTTTAGCTATTCCGGGTCTTTTGTTGCCCCACATAATTTTAGTATGCTTTTTTCTATTTCCGTGAAGAATGTCATTGGGATTCTGATTGGGATTGCATTGCATCTGTAGATTGCTTTAAGTAGGATGGACATTTTAATTATGTTTATTCTTACAATCCATTTGCATGGAATATGTTTCCAATTCTTTTTTTTTAAAATTTTTTGTTTATTGCAGTAACATTGGTTTATAACATTGTATAAATTTCAGGTGTACCTCATTATACTTCTATTTCTGCATGGATTACATCATGTTCACCACCCAAATACTAATTACAACCCATCACCACACACATGTGCCGAATTATCCCCTTTGCCCTCCTCCCTCCCCCTGTCCCCTCTGGTAACCACCAGTCCAATCTCTGTCTCTATGTGTTTGTTTATTTTCTTTATGTCATCATTGATTTCACTCATAATGCCTTATAGTTTTCATTGTATTTGTCTTTCACCTCCTTGGTTAGATTTATTCCTAGATATTTTCTTCTGTTGGTTGCAGTTGTAAGTGGGATTGTCTTCTCAAGTTAGTTTGTTTGTTGTTGGCATATAGAAATGCAACTG
Source organism: Ceratotherium simum simum (assembly GCF_057802395.1). Taxonomy (NCBI): domain Eukaryota; kingdom Metazoa; phylum Chordata; class Mammalia; order Perissodactyla; family Rhinocerotidae; genus Ceratotherium; species Ceratotherium simum. The sequence continues at coordinate 3,364,742 of NC_141903.1, forward strand.
ATTTCTGTAAGTTGATTTTGTACCCTGCTGCTTGTCTATAGTTGTTGATTATCTCTAATAGCTTTCCAATGGATTCTTTAGGGTTTTCTATATATAAGATCATGTCATCTGCAAACAGAGAGAGTTTCACTTCTTTGTTGCCTATTTGGATTCCTTTTATTCCTTTTTCTTGCCTAATTTCTCTGGCCTGAACTTTCAGTACTATGTTGAATAAGAGTGGCGAGAGTGGGCACCCTTGTCTTGTTCCTGTGTTCAGAGGGATGGCTTTCAGTTTTTCCCTGTTGAGTATGATGCTGACTGTGGCTTTGTCACATATGGCCTTTATTATGTTGAGGTACTTTCCTTCTAGACCCATTTTGTTGAGAGTGTTTATCATAAATGGATATTGGATCTTGTCAAATGCCTTCTCTGCATCTATTGAGATGATCATGAGGTTTTCATTCCTCGTTTTGTTAATGTGGTGTATCACATTGATTGATTTGTGGATGTTGAACCATCCCTGCATCCCTGGTATAAATCCCACTTGATGATGGTGTATGATCTTTTTAATGTATTGCTGTATTCGGTTTGCCAATATTTTGTTGAGGATTTTTGCATCTATGTTCATCAGGGATATTGGTGTGTAGTTTTCCTTCTTAGTATTGTCCTTGTCTGGCTTTGGTATCAGGGTGATGTTGGCCTTGTAGAATGTGTTGGGAAGTGTTCCATCTTCCTCTACTTTTTGGAATAATTTGAGAAGGAAAGGTATTTAATCTTCTTTGAATGTTTGGTAAAATTCTCCAGAGAAACCATCTGGTCCTGGACTTCTATTTTTTATTTTTTTATTTTCGTGAGGAAGACTAGCCCTTAGCTAACATCTGTTGCCAGTCTTCCTCTTTTTGCCGAGGAAGATTGGCCCTGGGCTAACATCTGTGTCTGTCTTCCTCTACTTTATATGGGATACCATCACAGCATGGCTCAGTAAACAGCATGTAGGTCTGCGTCCGGGATCTGAACCTGCGAACCCAGGGTTCAGAACTTCAGAAGCAGAGCGTGCGAACTTAACTGCTATGCCACTGGCTGGCCCCTGGACTTAACATTTTTTGGGAGGTTTCTGATTACTGTTTCAATCTCTTTACTTGTGATTGGTCTATTCAGATTCTCTATTTCTTCTTCTTTTTTTTTTTTTTAAGTTTTATTTTATTTTATTTTATTTATTTATTTATTTATTTATTTATTTTTTTGTGAGGAAGATCAGCCCTGCCCTAACATCCATGCTAACCCTCCTCTTTTTGCTGAGAAAGACCAGCTCTGAGCTAACATCTATTGCCAATCCTCCTCCTTTTTTTCCCCCTAAAGCCCCAGTAGATAGTTGTATGTCACAGTTGCACATCCTTCTAGTTGCTGTATGTGGGACGCGGCCTCAGCATGGCCAGAGAAGCGGTACGTCGGTGCGCGCCTGGGATACGAACCCAGGCCACTAGTAGTGGAGCGCGTGCACTTAACCACTAAGCCACAGGGCCGGCCCTCTATTTCTTCTTGATTCAGTTTTGGGAGGTTGTCTGAGTCTAAGAGTTTATCCATTTCTTCTAGATTGTCCAATTTGTTGGCATATAGTTTTTCATAGTATTCTCTTATATTCTTTTGTATTTCTGTGCTATCCATTGTAATTTCTCCTTTTACTTTTTAATTTTATTTATTTGAGCCTTCTTTGTTTTTTTCTTGGTGAGTCTGGCTAAGGGTTTGTGAGTTTTGTTTATCTTCTCAAAGAACCAGCTCTTTGTTTCATTGCTCTTTTCTACTGTTTTTTTGTTTGTTTGTTTGTTTCGATATCATTTATTTCTGCCATGATTTTTATTATTTCCATCCTTCTGCTGACTTTAGGCTTTGTTTGTTCTTTTTCTAATTCTGTTAGGCGTAGTTTGAGGTTGCCTATTTGGGGTTTTTCTTGTTTCTTAAAGTGGGCCTGTATTGCTATGAGTTTCCCTCTCAGGACCACTTTTGCTGCATCTCATATGAGTTGGTATGGTGTATTTTCATTTTCATTTGTCTCCAGATATGTTTTGATTTCTCCTTTAATTTCATCAATGATCCATTGGTTGTTCAGTAGCATGTTGTTTAGTCTCCACATCTTTGTCACTTTCCCAGTTTTTTTCTTGTAGTTGATTTCTAACTTCATGGCATTTTGGTCAGAAAAGATGCTTGTTATGATTTCAATCTTCTTAAATTGATATAAGCATGCCTTGTTTCCCAACATATGGTCTATACCTGAGAATGTTCCATGCGTGCTTGAGAAGAATGTGTAATCTGCTGTGTTTTGGTGGAGTGCTCTAGATGTATCTATTAAGTCCGTCTCATCAAGTTTTTTGTTTAAGTCCGCTATTTCCTTATTGACTTTCTGTCTGGATGATCTGTCCACTGATGAGAGTGGGGTGATAAGATCCCCTGCTATTATTGTGTTGTTGTTAATATCTCCTGTTAGGTTTGTTAATAGTTGCTTTATGTACTTTGGTGCTCCTGTGTTGAGTGCATATATATTTAAAAGTGATATGTCTTCTTGGTGGAGTGTCCCTTTTATCATTATATATTGCCGCTCTTTGTCTCTCATTACCTGTTTGATCTTGAAGTTAACTTTGTCTGATATGAGTGTCGCAACACCTGCTTTCTTTTGTTTGCCATTAGCTTGGAGTATTGTCTTCCATCCTTTCACTCTGAGCCTGTGTTTGTCTTTAGAGCTGAGATGTGTTTCCTGCAGGCAATATGTTGTTCTGTCTTGTTTTTTAATCCATCCCACTACTTTGTGTCTTTTTATTGGAGAGTTCAGTCCATTTACATTTAGGGTAATTATTGATATATGAGGGCTTAATGTTGCTATTTTATTGCTCATTTTCCAATTCTTTTGCATTTGTTTTGTTTCTTGTCCTGTGTGTTTCAGACTACCAATTCAGTTTGGTAGTTCTGTATGGTGATTCTCTTAGTTTTCTCTTTCTTTAGCGTGTGTGATTCTGTTCTCATTATTTGATTAGTGGTTAGCATCAGTTTGTGTAAAAAATCTCGTGGATGTGATAGTCCATTTTCTGATGGCCTCTTATTTCCTTAGACTAAGTCAATTTGATCCCTTTCCTCTTCCCCTTCTAAGTTATTGTTGTCACAACTTATTCCATCTTGTGTTGTGAGTTTGTGTTTAAAGTGATGATGTTATATTTATTTTTGGTGTTTTCCTTTCCATGATCTTTGGTTTTATAATTGTTTGCTAATCTATTCTGATAGACAGCTGCAATTTTTCTGGTTTTGTCCATGTATTTTTCTCCTTGTTCAAAGCTTTGTATCCCCTTTCTCTTTTTTTCCCTCAGGCATGAGGGCCTTCTTGAGCAATTCTTGTAGTGCAGGTCTTGTGACAATGAACTCCCTTAGCTTTTGTTTATCAAGGATAGTTATTATTTCTCCATCATATCTGAAGGATATTTTCACTGGATAGAGTATTCTTGGCTGAAAGTGTTTGTCTTTCAGAATTTTGAATATATCATTCCACTCTCTCCTAGCCTGTAAAGTTTCTGTTGATAAATTGGCTGAGAGCCTGATAGGAATTCCTGTGTGTGTATATATATATATTTTTTTTATTTTAAATATATCGTTATATATATATATATATATTTTTTTTTGTCTAGCTGCCCTTACAATTTTTTCTTTGTCATTGACTTTTGCCAGCTTTACTACTATATGCCTTGGAGAGGGTCTTTTCATGTTGATATATTTAGGAGATCTATTGATTTCGTTCACTGGTATTTCCAGCTCTTTCCCCAGGTTTGGGATGTTCTCAGATATTATTTCTTTGAGCAAGTTCTCTGCTCCTTTTTCCCTCTCTTCTCCCTCTGGAATACCTATAATCCTTATGTTGCCTTTCCTACTTGAGTCAAATATTTCTTGGAGAGTTTCTTCATTTCTTTTTAGTCTTAGTTCTCTTTCATCCTCCATCTGGAGCATTTCTGCATTGCTATCCTCAATATTGCTAATTCTTTCCTCCATATTCTAAGCTCTGATCCTTAAGCCTTCCAGATTTGACTTTATCTCCTCCATTCTGTTTTTCATCTCCAAGATTTCTGATTGGTTTTTCTTTATCGTTTCAATCTCTTTTGTGAAGAAATTCCTGATTTCATTGAATTATCTATCTGTATTTTCTTGTCTTTCGTTGATAACTCTTTTGAATTCTCTGTCATTAAGATTATATGTTTTGTGCTTTCAGGATTGATTTCTGGGTGCTTGTCACTTTCCCTCTGGTCTGGAGATTTAATATATTTTTGCATAGTGCCTGACCGTGTTGGCTTATTTTTCCTCATACTGAAAATATCTAGTTGCAGTTCCCTCCTGCCGCCACTGGGTGGGGGTCAAGAGCTGTGTATTCTGAGCCAACCTGACACTCTGGTTGGCCCATGGCTGAGCTGAAGCGGGGCTGAGTGGAGGCTGCTGGGGCTGGAGTGTGGGAACAACTGGAGCTGGAGCGTGGGAACAGCTGGGACTGGAGTGTGGCTAGGCTAAGGCAGCTGGAGCTTGGGCTTGGCTGGGCTGAAGAAGCTGGAGCTGGAGCCTGGCCGAGCCTCAGCATGGCTGAGCGGAAGCAGCTCGATCTGAAGCATGGGAACAGCTGAAGCTGGAGCGTAGCTGGGTTGAAGCAGCTGTAGCTGGAGCGCAGCTGGGCTGAAGAAGCTGCAGCAGGAGCTAGAGCATGGCTAGGCTGAAGAAGCTGGAGCTGGAGTGCAGTTCGGCCAAAGTAGCTGGCACTGAAGCAGCTGGAGCCCAAGCGCAGCCAAGCCAATGCAGCTGGGGCTGGGGCGTGGTCAAGCTGAAGGAGCTGGAGCTGAGGCTGTGGCATGGTCAAGCCTGGGCAGCTGGGGCCTGGGCATGGTCGGGCCTGGGCTGCTGGGGCTGGGGTGTGGGTGAGCTGATGCAGCTAGTGCCGGGGCATGGTCAAGCTGGGGCAGCTGGGGCCGTGGCATGGCCGCACTGGGGAAGCTGGGGCCTGGGCGTGGTCACGCCCAGGCTGCTTGGGCCATGGCATAGTTGAGCTGGGGCAGCTGGGGCCTGGGCTTAGTCAGGCCCAGGCTGCTGGGGCCGTGGCACGGTTGAGCTGGGGCAGCTGGGGCCTGGGCGTGGTCGGGCCAGGCTGCTGGGGCCAGGGTGTGGGTGAGCTAGAGCCACTGGGACTGGGGCTCTGGGGAACTGCCACCACTGGCACTGGGGCCAGGGCTGAGCTGAAGTGCTGCTGAGCTGAGGCTGCAGGGCCACTGTGCTGAAGTGCCAGGTGGATGGGGGGAGGGGTGCTCACTTTTGCCTCCCTGATCCCAGGGGTTTTCACTTCCCCTATGCTCTCTGCTCTCCTGAAGTGCTAGCCTGTCAAAGGCACCCCCGCAACAGTTCCGCTCCCTCCATAGGGGAGTTCCCCACAGGTTTGAGGGGTCTTGGAGAGTGACGGTTTTCTTGCGGAGGGATGCCCCCCACCAAGAGCCATGTGGTCTCAGTCTCTGGGTTGCAATCCTTAGGGAAGGAGGGGAGCTCCTCTTACCTCCTTCCACTTCCTCTGGGGATTCTAGCACCTCTGCCCTGGGATGTACGGCTGTGTCCCTCAGACATCCCTTGTGTTGTGTGAATAGCTTCTGTTGGAATATGAATGTCCTTTTTGTTGTGTCTTGGGGGAGAGTTCAATGTGGGAAGGCTCACTCTGCCGTGATGCTGACATCACTCTCTCAAGTCTTCTTTCACTTCAGGAAAGTTTTTGTGAACTGTGTCTTCTCTTAAACCTGTTTTAATTATGACACACTGAAAAGTGAACAAAACTAAAATGTAAAGCTCAGTGATATCATAAAGCAAATGTCCATAACACTTGGGGCAGGAAGATTGTCAGCACTCCTCAGCCTCCCTCCCAGTCACCACCCAGCCTTCACATTCATGGTTTTACCATCCAAGAACATATTCCTAAACACTGCTGTTTGGGTTTGTCATTTTTTTTTTTTTTTTTTTTTTTGAGGAAGATCAGCCCTGAGCTAACATCCATGCTAATCCTCCTCTTTTTTTTGCTGAGGAAGACTGGCTCTGAGCTAACATCTATTGCCAATCCTCCTCATTTTTCTCCCCAAAGCCCCAGTAGATAGTTGTTTGTCATAGTTGCACATCCTTCTAGTTGCTGTATGTGGGATGCGGCCTCAGCATGGCCAGAGAAGCGGTGCGTCCATGTACGCCCGGGATCCGAACCCGGGCCGCCAGTAGCGGAGCACGCGCACTTAACCGCTAAGCCACGGGGCCGGCCCATGGGTTTGTCATTTTTGAACTTTATATGTGGAACAATAAAGTATTTTTTAAAAATCTGGCTTATTTCATTAACCTTGTTTGTGTGCTTCATCAATATTTTATTAAAACTATAATTCATTCATTTTCATTGCTTTATGATATTCTGGTATATGAATGTACCACAATGTATTTATCATTCCTACTGTTGATGAACATCTGGAGTGTTTCCAGTTTTTTACTATTATAAATGACACTATCATGCACATTCTTATACATATTTCTTGCTGCAAGTGTACACATATTTGTTAGGGAGAGCTAGGAGTGCAATCACTGGGCCAGAGGGTATGCATATCTTCAACTTTAGAAGATAATTCCAAGCTGTATTCTAAGTGTTTAAACCCATTTACACTACTATCAGTAGTGTATGAGTGTTCTGTTTCACATTTTCACCAATACTTGATATCATCAATCTTTCTAATTTTAGTCTTTTTTGTAGGTGTTAAGTAGCATCTTATTGTAGTCTTAATTTGCATTTCCCTGTTTACTAATAAAGTTTAGCAAACACTTACTATGTTGTCTATTTAGATATCCTCCTGCACAGATTTCTTGCCAGTTTTTCTATTAGGTTGTCTGTCTTATGGATTTACAAGGTTTCTTTGGATATTCTGGATACAAACCTTTTCTTGGTTATTTGTATTGCAAATATTTACTTTCATTCTGTGGCTTGCCTTTTCACTCTCTCATTGGTGTCACAGGATTAACAGTTCTTAAAATAGTCTGCTTTGTCAATATTTTCCTTTATGGTTACACTTTCTTGTGTCCTATTTAAAAAATCCTTCGCGAATAAGATGTGACAACAATAACACAGAAGGGGAAGAGGAAAGGGATCGTATCAACTTAGTCTAAGGGAATAAGAGGCCATCAAACAATGGACTATCACATCCACAAGATTTTTTTATACAAACCTCATGGTAACCACTAACCAAATAATCAGAACAGAATCACACACGCTAAAGAAAGAGAGAACTAAGAGAACCCCCATACAGAACTACCAAACTAAATTGGTAGTCTGAAACACATGGACGAGAAACAAAAGAAATGCAAAAGAACCAGACAAAGAGTGATAAAATAACAACAACAAGGCCCCATATATCAATAATTACCCTAAATGTAAATGGACTGAACTCTCCAATAAAAAGACATAGAGTGGTGGGATGGATTAAAAAACAAGACCCAACAATATGCTGCCTCCAGGAAACACATCTCAGCTCTAAAGACAAACACAGGCTCAGAGTGAAAGGTTGGAAGACAATACTCCAAGCTAATGGCAAACAAAAGAAAGCAGGTGTTGCGACACTCATATCAGACAAAGTTAACTTCAAGATCAAACAGGTAATGAGAGACAAAGAGGGGCAATATATAATGATAAAAGGGACACTCCACCAAGAAGATATATCACTTTTAAATATATATGCACCCAATACAGGAGCACCAAGGTACATAAAGCAACTATTAACAAACCTAACAGGAGATATTAACAACAACACAATAATAGTAGGTGATAGTAATACCCCACTCTCATCAATGGACAGATCATTCAGACAGAAAATAAATAAGGAAATAATGGACCTAAACAAAAAATTAGATGAGAGGGACTTAATATACATATACAGAGCACTCCACCCAAACACAGCAGATTACACAATCTTCTCAGGTGTGCTTGGAACATTCTCAAGAATAGACCATATGTTGGGAAACAAGGCATGCCTCTATAAATTTAAGAAGATTGAAATCATAACAAGCACCTTTTCTGACCATAATGCCATGAAGTTAGAAATCAACTACAAGGAAAAAACCAGGAAAATGACAAGGCTGTGGAAACTCAACAACATCCTACTAAATCACCAACGGATCATTGATGAAATTAAAGGAGAAATCAAAGCATATCTGGAGACAAAAGAAAATGAAAATACACCATACCAACTCATATGGGATGCAGCAAATGCGGTCCTGAGAGGGAAACTCATAGCAATACAGGCCCACCTTAACAAACAAGAAAGAGTCCAAATAAGCAACCTCAAACTATGCCTAAGAGAATTAGAAAAAGAAGAACAAACAAAGCCTAAAGTCAGCAGAAGGAGGGAAATAATAAAAATCAGAGCAGAAATAAATGAAATTGAAATTAAAAAAACAGTAGAAAGGATCAATGAAACAAAGAGCTGGTTCTTTGAGAAGATAAACAAAATTGACAAACCTTTAGCTAGACACACCAAGAAAAAAAGAGAGAAGGCTCAAATAAATAAAATTAGAAATGAAAAAGGAGAAATTACAACAGATACCACAGAAATACAAAAGAATATAAGAGAATACTATGAAAAACTGTATGCCAACAAATTGGATAATCTAGAAGAAATGGATAAATTCCTAGACTCATACAACCTCCCGAAACTGAATAAAAAAGAAATAGAGAACCTGAGTAGACCAATCACAAGTAAAGAGATTGAAACAGTAATCAAAAACCTCCCAAAAAATAAAAGTCCAGGACCAGATGGCTTCTCTGGAGAATTTTACCAAACATTCAAAGAAGACTTAATACCTACCCTTCTCAAACTATTCCAAAAAATAGAGGAAGATGGAATACTTCCCAACACATTCTACAAGGCCAACATCACCCTGATACCAAAGCCAGGCAAAGACAATACCAAGAAGGAAAACTACACACCAATATCCCTGATGAACATAGATGCAAAAATCCTCAACAAAATATTGGCAAACCGAATACAGCAATACATTAAAAAGATCATATACCATCATCAAGTGGGATTTATACCAGGGACACAGGGATGGTTCAACATCCACAAATCAATCAATGTGATACACCACATTAACAAAATGAGGAATGAAAACCACATGATCATATCAATAGATGCAAAGAAGTCTTTTGACAAGATCCAACATCCATTTACGATAAAAACTCTCAACAAAATGGGTCTAGAAGGAAAGTACTTTAACATAATATAGGCCATATATGACAAACTCATAGCCAACATCATACTCAATGGGGAAAAATGAAAGCCATCCCTCTGAAAACAGGAACAAGACAAGGGTGCCCACTCTCGCCACTCTTATTCAACACAGTACTGGAGGTTCTGGCCAGAGCAATTAGACAAGAAAAAGGAATAAAAGGAATCCAAATAGGCAATGAAGAAGTGAAACTCTCTCTGTTTGCAGATGACATGATCTTATATATAGAAAACCCTAAAGAATCCATTGGAAGACTATTAAAAATAATCAACAACTATTGACAAGCGGCAGGGTACAAAATCAACTTACAGAAATCAGTTGCATTTCTATATACCAATAACGAACTAACAGAAATAGAACTCAAGAAGACAATCCCATTTACATTTGCAACAAAAAGAATAAAATATCTGGGAGTAAATTTGACCAAGGAAGTGAAAGACCTATACAATGAAAAGTATAAGACATTATTGAGTGAAATCAATGACGACATAAAGAAATGGAAAAATATTCCATGCACTTGGATTGGAAGAATAAACATAGTTAAAATGTCCATACTACCTAGAGCAATCTACAGATTCAATGCAATCCCAATCAGAATCCCAATGACATTCTTCACAGAAATAGAACAAAGAATACTAACATTCATATGGGGCAATAAAAGACCCCATATAGCTAAAGCAATCCTGAAAAAGAGGAACAAGGCTGGAGGCATCACAATCCCTGACTTCAAAACATACTACAAAGCAATAGTAATTAAAACAGCATGGTACTGGTACAAAAACAGACACACAGATCAATGGAACAGAATTGAAAGTCCAAAAATAAAACCTCATAGCTAATCTTTGACAAAGGAGCTAAGGACATACAGTGGAGAAAGGAAAGTCTCTTCAATAAATGGTGCTGGGAAAACTGGACAGCCACTTGCAAAAGAATGAAAGTAGACCACTTTCTTTCGCTGTACGCAAAAATTAACTCAAAATGGATCAAAGACCTGAAGGTGAGACCTGAAACTATAAAACTCCTGGCAGAAAATATAGGTAGTACACTACTTGCCATCAGCCATAAAGGGATCTTTTCAAATTCCATGTCTACTCAGACAAGGGAAACAAAAGAAAAAATAAACAAGTGGGACTTCATCAGATTAAAGAACTTCTACAAGGCAAATGAAACCAGGATCAAAATGAATAGGGAACCCACCAGCCGGGAAAAAATATTTGCAAACTGTATATCTGACAAGGGATTAATCTCCATAATATATAAAGAACTCACACAAGGGAATAACAAAAAACCAAACAACCCAATCAAAAACTGGGCAGAGGAAATGAACAGACACTTCTCCAAACAAGATATACAGATGGCCAATAGGTACATGAAAAGATGCTCAACATCACTAGTCATCAGGGAAATGCAAATCAAAACCACACTAAGATATCACCTTACACCCATTAGAATGGCTATTATCACCAAGACAAAAAGCAACAACTGTTGGAGAGGCTGTGGAAAAATGGAAACCCTAATCCACTGCTGGCGGGAATGCAAACTGGTGCAGCCTCTATGGAAAACAGTATGGAGATTCCTCAAAAAATTAAAAATAGAAATACCTTATGATCCAGCTACCCCACTACTGGGTATCTACCCAACGAACCTGAAATCAACAATCCAAAGAGTCTTATGCACCCCTATGTTCATTGCAGCATTATTCACTACAGCCAAGACATGGAAGCCACCCAAGTGTCCCTTGACTGATGACTGGATAAAGAAGATGTAGTATATATATACCATGGAATACTACTCAGCCATAAAAAAAGACGAAATCATCCCATTTGCAACAACATGGATGGACCTGGAGGGTATTATTTAAGTGAAATAAGCCAAAAGAGAAAGACAAACAGTGCATAATTTCATTCATATGTGGAAGATAAACCAATACACGGACAGTTAGAGCTGTTTGGTGGTTACCAGGGGCTAGGGGGGTGGGGGGTGGGCACAAGGGGTGGAGAGATGCACTTATATGGTGACTGATAAACAATAATGTACAACAAAAATATCACAACTAAAAAAAATTGACAAAAAAATCCTTCTCTATCCCAAAGTCATGAAGATATTTTCTTTTACTATCTTCTAGAAGTTTTATTGATTTGCATCTTATGTGCAGATCTATAGTCCACCTGGAACTCATATTTGTGTATGGGTGAGGTATGGGTTGTTTTATTTTTTCCTTATAGATATCCAAGTGTCTCAGCAAGACTTAATTGAAATTGAAATAAGCATTCTTTCCCCACTGATCTGATTTACTACCTTTGTTGTAAACCAAATATCCATGTATGCACGAGTCTGTTTCTAGACTATTTTATCAGTCTATTTGTCTAACCATGTGCCAACACCACACTGGTTTTCACTGTAGCCTCTTTGTCTAGTAGAGCAAGTCCTCCTACTTCATTCTTTTTCTGAGAGTCTTATATAGTCTTTGCCCTCTGCATTTCCATATAAATTTTAGGAGGAGTTTGCCAATTTCTACACAAAAAAATCATTAGAAATGTTGATTGGTGTTGTATTGAATCTATAGGTCAGTTTGGGAGAATTGCTAGGCTCTGATTCTGTAATAATAATAGTTTACCAATGATTGAACTTCATAGAAATGGAATCAGGGAGTATGTACTCTTTTGTGTCTGTTTTCTTTTGCTTAAGTAATGTTTCTGAGATGCTTCCATGCTGTTGCATGTATCAGTAGTTACTTTTTATTGCTGAGTAGTATTCCACTGTATGAATGTACCACAATTTGTCTATTCATTCTCCTGTTGATGGTCATTTGGTTTGTTTCCAGTTTAGGGCAATTATGAGTAAAACTCCTATGAATATTCTTGAACAAGTCTGTTTATGGGCATGTTTTCCTTTCTTTTGGGTAAGTATCTAGATGTGCAATTGCTGGGTCATAGATCAGTGTATGTTTAATTTTATAAGAAAAAGTATTTTTTTCCAAAGTGGTTGTACCATTTTACACTCTCATCAGCAATGTATGAGAGGTCCAGTTGTGCCACATCCTTGACAATATTTGGTATTGTCAGTCTTTGTAATGTTAGCCATTTTAGTGGATGTGAAGTGGTATTTCATTGTGGTTTTAGTTTGCATTTCTCTGATAACCAATGATATTGAGCAAGTTTTCATGTGCTCATTGGTCTATAAACTAAATTGTGGAGAATTAACATCATAACAATGTATGAATCTCCAATCCATGAGCATAGTACATCTCTCCATTTATTTAGGTCTTTAATTCTCTCAGAAATGTTTTGTAGTTTTAAGGATCGAAAACTCTTGCATATATTTTGTAAATTCATTTCTAAGTATTTTGTGGTTTTGGTCCTATTATAAAATATATTTTTAACTTTTTATTTTTCACTTCTCTGTTGGTAGTATATGGAAATACAATTGAATTTGTAAATTGGCCTTGTACCTGTGACCTTGCTAAATTCATTTATTAATTCAAGTGGGTTTTTTTATTGATATAGTCCTTAGGATTTTCTATGTATACAATCATGTCATTTGTAAATAAAGATCACTTTAGTCCTTCATTTTCAATCTTTATGCTTTCTATTTATTTTTCCTGACACATTGCTCTGCTGGAATCTCCAGTGCACTGTTGAATAGTAATGGTGAGAGCAGACATCCTTACCTTATTCCTAATCTTGGGGGAAAGTCGTTCACTATTTCACCATTAATTATCCTGTTAGCTGTAGATTTTTTGTAGATGACTTTTATCAGATTGAGGAAATTCCCTTCAACTCCTGATGTACCAAGGGTTTCTTTTAAATTATGACTAATGAGTTTTGAATTTTGTCAGATGTTTTTTCCACAGCTAGTGAGCTAATCTTATTCTTTTTCTCTTTTATTCTGTTAATGCAGTGATTGGTTGATTTTTCTTTTTTTTTTAATGTTTGCTTTTTGCTTTTTCTTTTTTTTTTTGAGGAAGATTGGCCCTGAGCTAACATCTGTTGCCAATCTTCCTCCTTTTTTCTCCCCAAAGCCCCAGTAGATAGTTGTATGTCATAGTTATATATCCTTCTAGTTGCTCTATGTGGGACGCTGCCTCAGCATGGCTTGATGAGAGGTGAGTAGGTCCAGGCCCAGGATCCAAACCGGCAAACCCTGGGCCGCCGAAGCAGAACGAGCGAACTTAACTGCTGTGCCACCGGGCTGGCCCCTGGTTGATTTTTCTAATGTTAAAGCAACCTTGCACTTCTGGGATAACCCACCTTAATCAGATATATCATTCTTTTTGTTCATCAGTGGATTTAATTTGCTAATATTTTGTTGAGAAATTTTCCATCTATGTTCGTGAGGAGTTATTGGTCTGTAACAATGCTGTCTGATAGAAGTTGCAGTGACGATGTAATGTTCTAAATCTGTGCTGTCCAATACGGTCGCCACTAGCCACAAGTGGCTGGTGTCCAGTATATTGGACAGTACAGGCCTGTAATTTAATTTCTTATAGTGTCCTTGATTTTTAAATATTTGAGTTATTTTGATTTTCCTGTTCAAGGACTCTCATCACATGCATCTCACTGTCTATCCTCCGTAGCTTCTTTCTAGTCCTTTTAATACCCTTATCTCAGCTTTATCCTGATTGCTTTCTTCACATGTATCCTCTATTAGAGTTCTTTAGGGTCTTTATCTGCTTTCAAGGTCTTTGAATCAGTATCATTTCAGTGAGGAATTTATTTTATTTTTCTTCTACTTCTTTCCTGAGCTCTGACATTGTGTTTTTTATCTCATCCTGTTTGTTCACCATTTCTGCCCCAACTGCTGTATTTCTTCCTTGTTCTTGTGCTTTGTAGAGGCAATACTTTATTTTTAATGTAATAGTTAAAATATTTGCCATAAAGTTTTATCTGTTCTGTTGCAACTTTGTTTCTGGTGACAGTTCATCACCTGCTATGTGTTTTTCTCTCCTTTTGCTCCTTTTTCTTGTGGTATCTTTATATAGATACTGTGTGATGGATCTTTCTTTTAATTAATCATTTTTGAAAGAGGTGAGTGTTTCCAAACCAGTTATTTGCGGAGGTCTGTAGTGGAGGAGACGCCAGGGCCATGTTTCAGTGTAGCTGCAATTTTTCTTAGAATGTATGGTTTTGTGTGTGAAACTTTTTTTCACCCCAACCACTGGAGAGAGGGAGTTTTGGATTTTTCACAATTCAAAATCTCTTCTCCACTGCTACAGAGAGAGATTGCTTTCCAAATTAAACCTTGTTGGTATGATTCCTTGTCCAGTCCTAAATGCTCTGCTTCTCAAAACCTGCTGTGGAAATGGAAGCTCCCACCACTAGTCGTTGCTAAGTTCATACTATTGAAGTGAGGGATTGAGGATTTCCACTGCAGGTGTTCCTCCTAACTCTAAAAAGTGTACTTTTGCTGGCTCTTTCTTAGATTTTTAGCCACGATGTCATCTCTCTATCGTGTCTTATCTCTTTAGATCTACTACTCTAACTACTTTGCTACCTGTGTGGGTGCCTCCTAGTTTAACTAAAATGTCATTTGTGTTTTTGTTTCTGATTTTTTTATGGCTGTTTTGTATGATTAAAGGAAAAAAAGAGGGAAATCCTGACTTTATGCTGCCATGTTCAAATCAGAAATCCATGATGTTTTTCATCTCAGCTTTGTATTACCATGTCTTTTTCCCCCTTGATCAGTCTTGCCAAACATGTGTCAATTTTATTAGTCTTTTCAAAGAGCCAAGTGTTGGCTCTTTTGATCCTCTGCTGTTGCTCTTTCTTCTCTCATCTTCTTGCTCTTTTTGTTTTTCCTTCCTCTACTTCTGTTGTTCCTTTCCAATGACTTAAGTTGGATGTTTAGCTTACTCCCTTTCAGACCTTATTCTTTTCTAATACTTCCCTGAGTATTGCTTTAATTGTATCCACAGACTTTGACATATAGTATTTTCATTCTAATTGAGTTTTTGTTTTGTTTTGTTTTGGTTTGGTTTTTGGTGAGGAAGATTGGCCCTGAGCTGACATCTGTGCCAGTCTTCCTCTATTTTGTATGTGGGTCGCCAACACAGCATGGCTTGATGAGTGGTGTTTAGGTCCACACCTGGGATTCGAACCTGTGAATCCCAGGCAGCCAAAGCAGAGCATGTGAACTTAACCACTATGCCACTGGGCCAGCCCTAATTCAGTTTTAAATTATTTTCTAATTTCCATGATTATGTTTCACTTGGCACACGACTTATTTAAGTGTTTTTAAAATTCCAAATTTATGAGTTTTTAAAAATCTATTATTTATTTTCAAAACTTTATCTTAGAAAACTTATATAGAGAAATCTCCAAGCCGGCAGTATAGGTGAATCTGAAAAATCCGTCACGCTGCTGTCCAATTAAGCAGACAAAATGGCTTCATGATAAGGATTTTATTCGATTTATGACGTTGTTACAAAGCTTGCTGTAAACCATGTCGTTCTCATTTATATTATAAAGGCCATGATGAATAATGTATTAAAAAAAAAAGCAGGAAAGCAGATAACAGCCCTGTATTTAAGACAGACTTACTCTTCCAATAGCCTTTTTATCAATGGCAAAACTTGCTTTTCAGGTCAAACAAAAGCACAGATGACTCTGGGTGGTAGAAAAAACTGAAGTACATAAAAGAATTTCAGATTTTTAAACTTAAAATTAGAGTCCCAAAGTGTTTTTCAAACTTTAGCAAAAACAGTTTAAAAAAATTTTTTTTTTATGCTATCTTATTTTCTGGGTTTAAACTCTCAGACATTTTATCGAAATGAGATACCATCCCATTTAAAAGCCATGATTGATCAGAAAGGTAATAAAGTATTGTCAGGAATGGAGTGGTATCTCGTTAAGCCTTTTGGATTAGAAGGAACAGATTAGTTTGTCTCCTTGGGACTTCTTTTTTTTTTTTTTTTTTGGTGAGAGATCAGCCCTGTGCTAACATCTGCCAATCCTCCTCTTTTTTTTTTTGGCTGAGGAAGACTGGCCCTGGGCTAACATCCCTGCCCATCTTCCTCCACTTTATATGGGGTGCTGCCACAGCATGGCTTGCCAAGCAGTGCGTCGGTGTGTGCCCAGGATCTGAACTGGGGAACCCCAGGCCCCCACAGTGGAGTGTGTGCACTTAACGGCTTGGGACTGGCCACCAGGCTGGCCCCTCCTTGGGACTTCTAAAGAAAGATCTTAAGGCACAAATTTGTTATTCTTTCCGCTGGCCTTATCCACCCTCATTTTACCATATAGGTGAATGCAGATGATGAGCTTTTTGACAGTTACTGTATCCTGCAAGACTGTGGACCCAGGTTCTCAGGAGCAGTACCTACCAATTCTAAGAGCAGATGGCAGCATCGCACAAGTTAGGAAGAGAACTAAAGAACTAAAAAGGAGAATTCATGCAAATGATATAAATAAGTAGATATTTAAAAGCTTTTCAAGGCTGTCATGATCACTGCTTCAATCAGTTGGAACATTAACAGAATAGCCTGAGACTTGAATCACACACTGCCCACTTCCCCACTGTTCCCAGGCCACCACACAGTCTTCTCTGTCAATTCCAATACATGCTTCTTGATGGGGAAAGAAAGGCCACGTGGCTCTGAGTCCTAGGTCTTGCCCCTAAAATAAGACAAGCTCTGAAATAATTTTAAAGATGAATTGCAATTTAGGTAGTAACACGGAGCTGAAGGAACTGCATTGTGTGTAACTTCAGGCAGGGTTGAAAAGAAAATGAAGATAAACCATCTGTGGTGCATCCATACCATGAAGAGTATACTCAGCAATAAAGAGGAACAAACAATTGATTCACATAACAACTTGGGTGGCTCTCAAGGGAATTATGTTGAGTGAAAAAAGCCAGTATCAAAAGGTTACATACGGCGTGATTCCATTTATATAACATTCTGGAAAAGACAAAACTATAGTGATGGAGACTAGATCAGTGGTTGCCAGGAGGTAGGGGTGGGAGGAGGGTGAGACTAGGAAGGGGAAGTACAGGGAGATTTGGGGTGATAGAACTGTTCTGTGTCCTGTTTGTGGTGCTGCTTCCAGGAAACTATGCATGTGCTAAAATACCTCGAGCTGTACACTCCCCCCAGAAGTCAATTTTACTGTACAATAATGTTACTGCACAAAATTGGGGTTCTCTTGCTAGATGCACATAAACAAGCCAATTAACTATGGTATCAGCCTTTGGGAAAAGAAATCAGCTTTATTCTGCAAGATCCATCTGCAGGGAGACAGGGGGCGTGTGCCCTCACATCTGTCTCTCTGATTTGGGATTTGGGGCAAAATTTAAGAGGTTAGGGAGAACAGCCTGGCACACAGAAATGCTGGCAGGACCGGTTTTGATTGGTGGGCTTCAAGCATTTATGGTAAGGTTCTAAACATTTATGGTACGGTGGGGAAGGAATTTTAACACTGGATCTTCCTGAATGATGGACCCCTTGCTTCTGATAAGAGTCTGACTTTTAAGTTCCAGTCATGTCCCGGTCCTTTGGTTTCATGAGGAGGAGAACCTTGTGGTCATTCAGGTCAAGATTTCTTCTGCGCATGCTCTGGCTACATGACTTTGCAAATTTTCTGAAAGACAATTCGTAATCACTCTGTTGATAAGAGATAAGGTCAGTTGAACTGGTTCTGGAGGGCCCATGGTTACAATAATTTAACAGAGAGAGAGAGACTCCTAACCATTTTCCCAGAAATGGGACAATCTTCAAACAAAAACATTTTTTCACAACTGTTTATGAATATGATCAAGGAATCCTTTATCTCTTGCTTATTTTTCTTATTCCTGATACTGGCCTTTATTTATCTTTAATTTTCACAGCAATTCTTGGCCCCAATTTCACTCCATACATTTTCAACACTTCTATATTCATGATGTTCTCAGATGTGCTAGAGTTTACCCTTACCTCCTATATCTAAATTTCCTGGACATAGCATATAAGGGAATTAAGTCAGTGATGGAAAGAAGACTTGGTAAATTTAATATTTGTTTTTAAAAATAGAAGTCATTTTAAAAAATCCAAGCTGCTAAGCCAAATATTTTAATTCTGAAACACTGAAACATGAAACAGAAACATGAAAGTTTCTATAGAGAGGATGGCATTTCAAAGCTCACTTCTACCAGGTATCGTGTCCTTTATCCTTTTAAGTGACTTAAAATTATGTAACAATATCTCCATAAGCTACCTACCCAATTTTAGTGTGTGGCCAGAGAATTAAGGAATCTTTCGAAAGGAAATCCAAATAGAACAATAAAAATAAAGCATGTTCAACACAGTCATGTCAATTTTGGTAAAAGTTCTAGAGTGGAAGCCCGAGCTGGCAGGAAATGGGAGAATGAAGGAAATCTATCTGGTCATTTTTCTTATATTTGATAGTCTCTTCTTATTCATGCCTTTGATTAGTTCTTTGATATGTTTAAATATATTAAACATATTTATTTTACATTCAGTAGCTGATCATACCAATATCTAGTCTTTGTGGGTCTAGTGCTATTGTTTTGTTGTTCTTGGTGTCTTCTTACCTGACACATTTTATGTTTATTTGTTGAAATGTCCTCTGTGGAAAGTCTGTGAGGCCTGGCAAGAGTGTTTATCTGAAATGGATTCCAGTTAGCCTCTGCAAGTCACCTGGGGGACCTTCACACCCAGATCTACTTTATTTTCCATGGAAAAAATCTAAATGTATACAAAAATAGACAGAATTGTACAATAATTTCCCATGTTTCTATGAACTAGTTTTTTTTTTTAAATAATTTTTATTTATTTATTTTTGTTCCCCCAAAGCCCCAGCAGATAGTTGTATGTCATAGTTGCACATCCTTCTAGTTGCTGTATGTGGGACGCAGCCTCAGCATGGCCGGAGAAGCGGTGCGTCAGTGCACGCCCGGGATCCGAACCTGGGCCGCCAGCAGCGGAGTGCGTGCACTTAACCACTAAGCCACCAGGCCGGCCCAGTCTATGACCTAGTTTTAACAACTAACTTATAGCCAATATTGTTTCAACTGTATCTCTAGCCACTCACATCCATCCATACTATTTTGAAGCAAATAGCAGACATTATAACATCTATCCATAAATATTTCAGTATGTATTGCTAAAAGGACTCCTTAAAACCCATAATACTATCATATATTTTAAAGTTTGCTTGTATCAGGATCCAAATAAGTTCTACATATTACAACTGGGTGACATGTCAAGGCATTTGTAATCTCTAGGTTTCTCCTCCATCTTTTTTTCCTTTGCAATTGATTTGTTGAAAAAGAAATTCAGTAATTTTTTGTGACTTTGGCTGATTGTGTCCCTATGGTGACATTTAATATGTTCCCTTATACCTTATATTTCCTGCAAATTGGCAGTTGGGCTTAAAGACTTGATCAGTTTGGGTTAGATGTTTTTTTGGCAAGATATCTGCATAAACAGTGGTGTGTTCTTCCATCAGGAGGTCAAGTAATGTTTCAGTGTCTCTCTTTGTAATGTTAGCAGCCAATTAACAACTGAATTAATTCATTAAGGGTTGCAAGAAAGGTGATATTCTAATTTTATTATTCCTATTCATCTATTATCTGGGAATTTTCTTTAAATAAAACCATGCGCTCATCTATTATTTGCTTATTCAGTGTCCCTTCATTCTAATTCTGAGGAGATCCCTTACTTTCTTGACAGTTCATGATTTTTAGGATATCCAGCCTGCCATTTTGTCCGAAATGGTTTGGGCCTTTCATTCTTTACTACTAAGTCAAGAGTCTGCTCCTCAGGAAGACAATATTAGTGACAAAATTAGAGATCCCTAACACATTAGTGTAAAATAATAGTACAAAAAATTGATGCCTCAAGGCTGGTAAAGGTGATCAATATAAAAAGTTTGGCACATAGTAAGCACTCAAATATCAATTCTTTCCCAGCTCATAAGGCAGCAATTTCTCTCTCTCTCTCTCACACACACACACATATACACAATTATAAATGACTTTCAACCTTTCACAAATCATATTCTAATCTAGCATTTTTATTCATTTACTCATCCATCAATATTTATTTAGCAGTTAGGATTGTGCTAGATGCTATGGGGACTATGAAATATAACCGTGCTTCTCAAATTTCAATGTGCCTTGGGAATGGCAGTGTGAGGAGCTCAGCAGACCCTCTCCCTAGCAAAACAACCATGTAACTGGTAAAAATTATTATTATTATTATTTTTGGTGAGGAAGATTAGCCCTGAGCTAACATTTGTTGCCAATTGTCCTCTTTCTTGTTGAGGAAGATTGGCCCTGGGCTAACATCTGTGCCCATCTTCCTCTACTTTATAGGTGGGACGCCTGCCACAGCATGGCTTGATAAGCAGTTCAAGCTGGTCTGGGCCCAGGATCTGAAGTTATGAACCCTGGGCTGCCGAGGCAGAGCGTGTGAACTTAACCACTATGCCACTGGGCCAAGCTTATTTTTAAAAACCTACTATTCAAAGTCTCTGGAGGGGCTGGCCCCCTGGCGTAGCGGTTAAGTGCGCGGGCTGCGCTGTTGGCAGTCCAGGTTCGGATCCCGGGCGTGCACTGATGTACCGCTTGTCAGGCCATGCTGTGGTGGCATGCCATATAAAGCAGAGGAAGATAGGCAAAGATGTTAGCCCAGGGCCAGTCTTCCTCAGCAAAAAGAGGGGGATTGGTATGGATGTTAGCTCAGGGCTGATCTTCCTTACAAAAAAAACAAAAACAAAGTCTCTGGAAATTGTCCTAAGGGCATACAGCAAATGAAGAAACATTTATTCAAGAAAATCTACAAAAACTCAGAACAGTGAGCAGCTGTGGCATTTAGCCACGATCCACTCCCTCCTCCTCCCCTAGCTCAGCCTGATGGAAGCTCTACTCCTCCACAGGCAGGTGTGGCCAAGAAGATGTCCCCTCTCCTCTCAGCTCCCAATGAAGGCACACCATATCTCACTGGGAAGGGCAGGCCACCAGCATTTCTCATCCCCTCCCTAGAGGAACCGCAAAGACAATAACTTAAAAATATAGTTTAAAAATCATTAAAGAATTCAAATGTTAGACTGAAAAATATTCATTGAATGCAAAAGAAAGCAATAAAGAAAGATGAAAGGAATAAAAAAGACATGAGACATAGAAAACAAAAGGCAAATGGCAGATATAGATCCAATACTCGTCTCGGTTGTGCTGGGTCCAAAAGCTGCTTAGTGGCAATGCTCACTGGCTCAGGCCCCCGCTCCTCCAGGGAAGGCTGCTCCCAGGCAGCCGTGAAGCGCTATGGCTTGTGTAGGTGGCGTTTTTTCTCTCCAGAAGGGAATTTCTGCCTCTTCCACCTCAGTTAGGACTGTCGTGTGTTGCAGGGGTTCCTCTTATCTAGTTTTCAGTTCTCTCTCGGGGGTAACTGTTCCAAGAGTAGTTGTAAGTCTGCTGTGTCTGTGGGAGGAGGTGAGTTCAGAGTCCACCTACACCACCATCTTGACTTCTCTCTCCAGGTAAGTCATTGACTTGAGTGTGAGAAGCATATCACCCTGCAAAATGTTGGCTGTGTCACTGTTGAAAAAATCAGAGGAATAATTAAGATATTTTTATAAGCAAAAATATTGCAATTTGCCATTAAGGTGGATTGTGCATAAATAAAGGGCAGAACCAAACCAGCCCATTTCTCTCTGTTCCTCTGTCTTGGATTCCTGGGGAATAAGAATTATAATTAACACAGGGATGATACTTAATCAAAACAAGCTGTCCTGACACCTCTGCCAACTTCTCCAGGGAGGTAGAGGGAAGCTGGCTGTGTGGCTTTTTTAGAAGGTGTTCTGTGTACCTTGCCAGAAAGGTGACTCAAGATTCAGACACACCAGCGCAAGCTGTATGTAAAAGGCCCTGAGCCCCACACTCATTAACAAGTTGCACCCACACCTTCCTTTCCATCAGTCTGGGCAGCAGGTGGGGTGAGAATTCCACCAATGCCCACCCCCTCTTCTCCAGCATTTGCTCCTGCTCCCCAACACCCATAGGAGTTTAACTGTGTACCTACAAATTTTTAATAACCCTATCTCAAAGCTACTACTATCTGGCAAAGCAGACCTCAAATCCTGGTTGAAGAGAAAATCTGGGCAAAAAGTATTCCTCCCACCCCACAAAAGCACCGCCACCCTTGTTCCTCTCTATTTCATCAACCTGGTTTATCACAGCTGTAGCTCTTACCACCCTGAAATCACAGCATATTCATTTTCTCTCGCTTCCCTCACAAGAACGCAAGCACCTGAAAGTAGGGACTTGTTGTCTGTATTGTTTACAGCTATATTCCCAAGGTCTTGAATAGTGCTTGGCACAGAAGTTTAAAAAATATGTGTTGAATGAAATAATGGGTATCTATTATCTTATTTTTAAGTTTATCTTTTTTGCCCTGAAATTCCCTTATGTTATCCTGAAGTAGTCAATCAAGTTTTGTTTCATATTATGCTTTGTTCTTATCTATGTTTGGGGGAATTAGAAGAGGTTCTCATGTCCATACGCAGGCAAAGTGGGATGGGGAGAGTAGTGGCAGCATGACAAAGTGACCCACAGGCAGTGGGTGGGGACTAATGAGTTCATGGGGTCTGGGTTGTTGCTATTGGGGTTTTAAAGAAAAGAGTGATTCCTAAAGTCTGGAAAGCTCAGGGATATTTATATATAACTGATACATGAGTTACATAGAGTTATATAAAACACCTTCTTGTACTTGAGGAACAAGTATAGATGGTAAATAGACATCTAAATAGACAATTACAAAGAACTGGGGAAAGCACCAGGAAACCAGAAGCATAAGGTGTAATGGGAGCATGTAATCCAGCCTCACGTGGTGGGTGGGGGAATCTGGGAACGCTTCAAGAGGAGGTGACACCTGAAGTGAGTCTTGAAGCAGGAGTTAACAGGTAAAAGGGTGGGGGAATGTTCAAGGAAGAACAGCATATGAAGTCAAGGATGCAAAAGACATCATGAACTATGTAACAGTCTCAACTGACCTCCCAGCTTTTACTCTTAACAATCCACCGTAAGTGGGTTACAGTGCTCTCTGCCTCCCCCCACTGGACTGTCATCTCCCTGAAAAGTACAGACTGTCTTATTCACCACTCTATCTAATGTCCTGAGAAAATGCCCGGCACAGAGTAGGGGTCAGCAAATATTTGCTGAGTGAATGCATGAAGAAACACACCACTGCCTAGGTTATCTTGCCCTGTCCCTCAGACTGAACGTCTTTGGGCCAATGCTCGCCTAAGTCTTATCAGAGTTTGTTATATACTTTAGCATGATATATCAATGCTGGACAGCCCTCGATGGACTCATGTCAGATATGGGGTAAACCATTTGTCTTGTGTTCAGTGTGTTTCACTCCTTAGTTGCACACAAAGGAAAGCAATACTGTTTGTTCCTGTTGCCAGGGCAATCTTGCTCTGTGAGTAGAAACCGGCTCCTAAAATAATAATGGTGATGGTAATGATAGTGTTTATTGAATGCCTACTGTGTGCCAGATAGTTCATTTATAACCCTCACAAGCCTGCAGAACAGATAACATGATCTGTTATAGAAGAAGAAACTAAAAGTCACAGAAATTAAGAAATTTGACAAGGCTTATACACTGTAGTAAGTGGCTATTAAAAGCTATATTATCCATCTAAGGAGAGTACATTCTTTAAAATGTACATTTTGAGGGCTGGCCTGGTGGCATAGTGGTTAAGTTCACATGTTCCACTTCGTCGGCCCGGGGTTCCCAGGTTTGGATCCTGGGCACAGACCTACACCGCTCAACAAGCCATGCTGTGCTGGCAGCCCACATACAAAATAGAGGAAGATTGGCAAGGATGTTAGCTCAGGGCCAATCTTCCTCACCAAAAGAAAAAAAAATGTACGTCTTAAACAAAGAAAAGTTTTTCCAACAGATTTTCGATTTGTGCCTGGGCATGTTGCGCATAAGAGAGCAGCAACTGTGAGCTGAGAGGTAAAGCAAGCAGAGTCGGAGAGTCGCAGAATTTACTTGAAGTTATAGGGTCAACAGGAACAATCTATTTCCTATCTGCCCAGTGTCCTGCAACATTTTCTTAAAATTAGTTTAACACTGTATTCTTCTTCTTTTGAAAGTGTACTCTTCTAATGAATTCATTTATTCAAAAAATATCTCCCAAGTCCTTACTATGTGCTTGGCATGGTCCTAGATGCTACGGACCTTGCCCTCAGGAGCTCGGAGCCTAATGAGGAAGATGCACATTTGAAAAATTAACCAAGTAAGTAAATGCAATTGTGATAAGTATTCCTAAGGAAAAGTAGTAGATGTTTAAGAGTTCATAAAAGAGAGAGTAAACCTAGTCTGAAACAGGAAGGATGTCAGGGAAGGCTTCCCTGAAGAAGGGACAGCACTAGAGCGGACTCTGAAGAATGAACAGGAGTTGCTAGTCAAAGAAGGGAGAGCTTCAGGCAGAAGGAAGGGACTGGAAGAAGCTTGGTGAGATCAAACAACGGTAAGGCAGGAGCAACGGGAGCACAGCGTGAGAGGAGGCTGCGGAGACAGGCAGGGGCCAGACCACGCAAGGTCTCACTAGCAACTTAGTAAGGATTTGAGGTTGTATCCTAGGTACGATAGGAACATATGAAGGGCTGTGAGCAGAGGAATGACATAATCAGATTTTCAGTCTTTTTTTTTTTCTTCTTCTTTTTTTTTTTTTGTGAGGAAGATCAGCCCTGAGCTAACATCAGTGCCAATCTTCCTCCACTTTATGCGGGACACCGCCACAGCATGGCCTGACAAGCGGTGCATCTGTGCGCGCCCGGGATCCCAACCCGAGCTGCCAGCAGCGGAGCACGAGCACTTAACCACTACACCACGGGGTCGGCCCAGATTTTCAGTCTTTGAATGATCCCTTTAATTGCTGTGTAGAGTTGGAGGTAATGGTGCATGTTGGGGAGACAGAACTGAAACTTATGGCCTAGAATAGGATTTGGGATGTGGAAATGGAAGGGTGGATAGAACTGAAGATTAAGAGGCAAAATTTGTTGAATGTGGGAGGCAAGGGAGAGGGAAATGTCACGGATCATATGACATAAAGTGGAGAGAGGTACCATTCACTGTGCTAATTATCGCTGGCTGGAAGCAGAACGTTTGTAAGAAGGTGATTATGAGTTCAATTTTGGACATACTGAATTTGAGATGCCTATCAGATATCCAAGTGGAGAGCCCAAATAAACTGATATATGGGTCTGGAGCTCAGAGGAGAGGGTTGGGCTGTAGAAAAATATGACAGTCATCAGCTTATGGACAGTATTTGGAGCCATGAGAATGAGTATAATTCCCTCTCCCAAAGATCAGACTCATAATCATTGAAATTATATACATCTGATATATATATAAATCAACATCCCCTCCCAATAAAACAGTTTTAAAACATATGCTGCCTAAAGACACAGGCTTCCAGAATGTTCTTAATTTTGGGGAGAATAATTTTAAAAAATAAAAATAAATCCTGTCACCACCAAGCTAGTCAAAACTGACTAGAGGCCGTTGGGCTGTGGCAGTTCTAGTGGATTCCCACCTAAGAAGCCTCTGAAGGCTTGGGAGTCCAGGAACCTAGCCTGGGGGGCCGATTTCAATTTACTCAGAAAATTCTATCAGTTCTTCAAAGGATAATTCCCCAGAGTTATTCAAAGCTTTCTAAGGGACCACCACGGAGACAACCTGAAATTGTAACCCTGTTGCTCCAAATTACCCCCTGGTCTTAGGGAGTAATAACGGCTGAAGAAAGTGCCCGGGATGCCCTGCCAGCCAGGTCTGGGGAGGCTCCTTCATGCTTCTCGGTTACTCAAGCTTTCCTACTGCTGTTACCTTTGCCAGTCTCTGATCAACTGATTAGCACAATATTCTGGGTCTGAAGTGCCCTGCAGGAAGTGACCAACATTGTCAATGCTGATCCTGGTATCTTCATACACCACCATCCAGAAGCAGAGAGAGTATCTCTTCTATTAGCTCTCACAGAAGAGAGAAGCTTCTTCCCCAAAACCCAAGAATAAACATCTCACAAATCACTTGCCCAAATTAGGTTACAGCCTTTGTCTAAATCAATCTCTATGGCCCGGTGAATAGTATATTCAGATTAGCTTAGACCAGTCAGGGCTTATCCCTAGAGCTGAGGGTAGGGCCGATTCAACTCAAACCACATGACTGAGGATAGAGGAGGAGTCCCTAAAAGAAACCCTGGGTGTTGTTAGAGGAGGATAGGGAGGAGGGTGCTGAGAGGACAACACACAAATGTGCACTGCACCTTTTCCACTAAGAGGTCAGGGGGTCTTCACGCAAGCATGGCTGCCTGATTTCCCAGTCCATGAGTCTCCAAGGTGGGACACACTTTCTCCCCATCATGATCTTTGCTACACCTTGAACCATTTTAGATAAACTGAGTTATCCACTTGCTTAAGATTCAGTATTCAGCTTGTGAAAGATCTCTCACTGGGTCTGCTCCTTCTGAAGAAATTTTAAATGGCAATGAAAGGCAAGCGAAAGTCAGAAGGGCGTCCTTACCTCACCTCTTAGACTAGATCAGCTCCCCATTATATGTTCCCATAGATCCTATACTTTCTTTTTGTAACGATGGATAGCTCGGTTAATGTGTGTGACGCCTGCAGTCCTCAGCAGGCTGTCCTCTCCATCAGGCGGGTCAGTCACTGCCGCTCCTCCAGTGCCGAATGCAGAGCTCCATTCAACAAATACTTATTGAACGAATAACCACTACCTGCTTATTTCACTCCCCTTGAGCAAAATGGAGCCCAGTGCTCCTGGCTTTGAAAAGGGGCTGGTTTCTGAATCTTCCTCCATGTGAGGGACTAAGCATGTTAGTCAGGGCACCAGTGTATGGCTGGGGCTGGTTCCTGGTGGATCAGTGGGGGCACTGTGTTCCATTAAACGGGTTCGAACCAGGAGGGCAAGCCCTTAAAGGAGATTCAGGAGTCCAAACACATACAATAATTCTGCAAATTATTCTACAAATTAGAGAAAAACAGTTCTGCAAATTACCAAAGGGACAAGAGTGGCTCTTTTCTTTAAACAAGAAAACAGTCAAGAGTCAGAAGCCAATCAGGATCAGAACTGGAATAGGTAGGACACAAGCAAGTCTGGGACACCTGCTGCCAACCCCTTAGAGAATCTGTAACTTGCCATCCTTGGTTGCTGGGTGTAATTTATTTGGGGTATGTGGGTTGGTTGAAAGGTGTAGAGTCATAGGGACACCCAGAGAGCTCTTTTTATTTGAAAGGGTAAAAATGTTGTCTTTTTTGTTGCTGTTGTTAGGGTTAGGATGCCAATTCAGAACTTCCTGCTCTCAGGTTAGTTCCATATAAGGAACTGTCCCAAACAGTACATTTTCCTTTTCTCATTTAAAACCACTGCTTTTTTCCTAAAGAGGTTAAAATTGAATCTGGTTGACATCTTAATCACTTTTCTTTAGTCTTTAGCTCTGGGTGATCTCCACTGCATTCAAATAACCAAGTCTCAATTAAACCACAGAAGTGAAAGCACAATGCTTGAAGAGCATACTTGCAGACCATTCTTCAACACAGATTAGCCTCAGGAAGGCCTCCAGAAAGGGGGCTGAGCCTTTTCTTCTTCCTGGAAGAGGTTTGGAGTCCTACAAACCTTCTCCCTGGAGAAGCTCAGGTCAGAGGGTGGCCACGAGCAGCTATTCTACAAAAACAAGCTATTTTACTATCCTAGCCACAATACATAGCCAGGACATAGATGTCCATGTTTCCCAGAGCCTCATGCTTACTTAAGATCAACCAAAATCAGCTTTGCAAGAAATTGCTGAAACTAAAAGGTTTGACTGACTCTCTTCTAGAAATGAAGCAGGATCTTCCCCAAGGGCCTACTGAATGCTTCCTCAGAAAATGGGTCGATCAGGGGTTGAAAAACTCAAATGCCTTTAGGAAATGTGAAGCAGCTGGGTTATAATGATGGTGCTCTGCACAAAGGCATTCAAATTCAATTGAAAAACACAAAAACTCATGTGGCCAAATTAACTATCTGGGGGAGAGCATTTTCCTCCGGTATAGGCTGTCATTCAAACACCCTGCACTCTCCACAGTTTAGTTAAGCTTGTAGGGGAGGGCAGCAGCACAGATTATAAGGCTTTGTGAGTAGAATTAATTTTGACCAATGTACCTAGAATGTTTTCTCCATTTGTTCTAGAAAAATAAACTCCCCCTAGAGTTTCTCTCTGTTGGGAACATACTTAATCCCACCAGGGGTCCTCTCTGAGAAGGGAGACAGTATGCAAGAGCAGAAGTTGTGAAAAGGAAAGTGAGGGTCTATCACAGAGAGAGCAATGCCAACACAAGGGCCTGTTACAGGGGAAATCTCCCTGCTGTAATGAGCAGGGCCTAAATCTGGGGTAAAGTCACACAACATAGAACGGCAGAAAAGTGCAGATAGGGTTGGACTCCCAGCCTCCTACCACTCTCTAGTGGTAGAGACCTTGGGCAAGGATCTTATCCTCTCTGAACCTGTTTCCCTATATGCAAAGTGTGTGTGTGTGGGGCTTCCTGCCACCCAGTAAGTGAAACATGGTAGTTATTGTTATTACTCATGAGAATGTACAATGTGAAAAAAACCCTCTAAAATTAGAAGTCTGAGTTCAGACCTAAAAGCCAGAAATATCTCATGTTCTAATCTCAGAATTTATCTACTCATCTGAACCAAACTTACCCATGTCTTCTCTTTGTGCTTAGCTCATCCAAATTGTGTAAGTCATTCAGGAGCAACAGAGTGTACTAGCTCTGAGCTATTCTGGGTGAGGAAAAAAAGTGTCAACGTGCTTTAATTCTCAACAGCTGTGACAGTACCTTGAGTAGTAGAAGCCGTGGATGGAAGCAGGAAAAGACATCTCAAAAAAAAATGCTCTCTCATTTTTCAGGAACAAAAAGTCCCCCTTCATCCTAGGGTATGTCAAAAGTAACTAAATTTGAGCACTTGTTATCTGTGCTAGGAACCGTAGGGAAGGAAGACAAATCCTCTACCCTCTAGGTCCTTCTGGCTGTGCTATGAATTAAACCGACATGAGACAGAATAACAGGAGAAAAATCAAACAAAGCTTTATAACGTACACGTGGGAGAAACCCAGGAAAACTGAGCAACTTGCCAAATTGGCCAAGGTCGCCACCTTTTTTTTTTAGCCATCTACATTCATTTCTTTTCTTTTTTATTGTTTTATTTATTTTTTTAATTTTTTTGTTTATTGCAGTAACATTGGTTTATAACATTGTATAAATTTCAGGTGTACATGATTATACTTCTATTTCTGCATAGATTACATCATGTTCACCACCCAAATACTAATTACAACCCATCACCACACACATGTGCTGAATTATCCCTTTCCCCCTCCTCCCTCCCCGCTTCCCCTCTGGTAACCACCAATCCAATCTCTGTCTCTATGTGTTTGTTTGTTGTTGTTATTATCTACTACTTAATGAGAGTTGTTGTTGTTATTATCTACTACTTAATGAGAGAGATCATACAGTATTTTACCTTCTCCCTCTGACTTATTTCACTTTGCATAATACCCTCAATGTCCATCCATGTTGTCACAAATGGCTGGATTTCATCGTTTCTTATGGCTGAGTAGTATTCCATTGTGCATATATACCACATCTTTATCCATTCATCCCTTGATGGGCACTTAGCTTGCTTCCAAGTCTTGGCTATTGTGAATAACGCTGCAATGAACACAGGGGTGCATGTATCTTTATGCATTGGTGTTTTCAAGTTCTTTGGATAAATACCCAGCAGTGGAATAGCTGGATCATATGGTAGTTCTATCCTTAATTTTTTGAGGAATCTCCATACTGTTTTCCATAGTGGCTGCACCATTTTGCACTCCCACCAGCAGTGGATGAGAGTTCCCTTCTCACCACATCCTCTCCAACACATGTTGTTTCCTGTCTTGTTAATTATAGCCATTCTGATGGGCGTGAGGTGATATCTCATTGTAGTTTTGATTTGCATTTCCCTGATAGTTAATGATGTTGAACACCTTTTCATGTGCCTGTTGGTCATCTGTATATCTTCTTTGGAGAAATGTCTGTTCAGGTCTTTTGCCCATTTTTTAATTGGGTTGTTAGTTTTTTTATTGTTGAGATGCATGAGTTCTTTATATATTTTGGAGATTAACCCCTTATCAGATGTATGGTTTGCAAATATCTTCTCCCAATTGTTAGGTTGTCTTTTTGTTTTGTTGATGGTTTCCTTTGCTGTGCAGAAGCTTTTTAGTTTGATGTAGTCCCATTTGTTTATTTTTTCTATTGTCTCTCTTGCCCGGTCAGACATAGTGCTTGAAAATATGTTGCTAAGACTGATGTCGAAGAGTGTACTGCCTATGTTTTCTTCTAGAAGTTTCATAGTTTCAGGTCTGACATTCAAGTCTTTAATCCATTTGGAGTTAATTTTTGTGTATGGTGTAAGGTAAGCGTCTACTTTCATTTTTTTGCATGTGGCTGTCCAGTTTTCCCAACACCATTTGTTGAAGAGACTTTCTTTTCTCCATTGTATGTTCTTGGCTCCTTTGTCGAAGATTAGCTGTCCATAGATGTGTGGGTTTATTTCTGGGCTTTCGATTCTATTCCATTGATCTGTGTGTCTGTTTTTGTGCCAGTACCATGCTGTTTTGGTTACTATAGCTTTGCAGTATATTTTGAAATCAGGGAGTGTGATACCTCCAGCTTTGTTCTTTTTTCTCAGGATTCCTTTAGCTATTCGTGGTCTTTTGTTGTTCCATATAAATTTTAGGATTCTTTGTTATATTTCTGTGAAAAGTGTTGTTGGAACTTTGATAGGGATTGCATTGAATCTATAGATTGCTTTAGGAAGTATGGACATCTTAACTATGTTAATTCTTCCAATCCAAGAGCACAGAATATCTTTCCATTTCTTTGTGTCTTCTTCAATTTCTTTCAGCAATGTTTTATAGTTTTCAGTGTACAGATCTTTCACCTCTTTGGTTAAGTTTATTCCTAGGTATTTTATTCTTTTTGTTGCAATTGTAAATGGGATTGTATTCTTAATTTCTCTTTCTGCTACGTCGTTGTTAGTGTATAGAAACACAACTGATTTTTGTATGTTGATTTTGTATCCTGCAACTTTACTGTATTTTATTACTTCTAAAAGTTTTTTGGTGGATTCTTTAGGGTTTTCTATATATAAAATCATGTCATCTGCAAATAGTGAGAGTTTCACTTCTTCCTTTTCAATTTGGATCCCCTTTATTTCTTTTTCTTGCCTGATTGCTCTGGCTAGGACTTCCAGTACTATGTTAAATAGGAGTGGTGAGAGTGGGCATCCTTGTATGGTTCCTGTTCTTAGAGGGATAGCTTTCAGTTTTTCACCATTGAGGATGATATTAGCTCTGGGTTTGTCATATATGGCCTTTATTATGTTGAGGTACTTTCCTTCTATACCCATTTTATTCAGTGTTTTTATCATAAATGGGTGCTGTATCTTGTCAAATGCTTTCTCTGCATCTATCGAGATGATCATGTGATTTTTATTCTTCATTTTATTAATGTGGTGTATTACATTGATTGATTTGCGAATGTTGAACCATCCCTGCATACCTGGAATAAATCCCACTTGATCATGGCGTATAATCTTTTTAATGTATTGTTGTATGCGATTTGCTAGTATTTTGTTGAGGATTTTTGCATTGGTGTTCATCAGTGATGTTGGTCTGTAATTTTCTTTTTTTGTGTTGTCCTTGTCTGGTTTTGGTATCAGGGTAATGTCAGCTTCATAGAATGAGTTAGGGAGCTTCCGCCACTCCTCAATTTTTGGAAGAGTTTGAAAAGGATAGGTATTAAGTCTTCTTTGAATGTTTGGTAGAATTCACCAGGGAAGCCGTCTGGTCCTGGACTTTTATTTTGGGGGAGGTTTCTGATTACTGTTTCAATCTCCTTACTGGTGATTGGTCTATTCAAATTCTCTATTTCTTCTTGATCCAGTTTTGGAAGGTTGTATGATTCTAAGAATTTATCCATTTCTTCCAGATTGCCGAATTTGTTGGCATATAGCTTTTCATAGTATTCTCTTATAATCTTTTGTATTTCTGAGGTGTCTGTTGTAATTTCTCCTCTTTCATTTCTGATTTTACTTATTTGAGCCTTCTCTCTTTTTTTCTTGGTGAGTCTAGCTAAAGGTTTGTCAATTTTGTTTATCTTGTCAAAGAACAAGCTCTTGGTTTTATTAATTTTTTCCATTGTTTTTTTGGTCTCTTTCATTTATCTGCTCTGATTTTTATTATTTCCCTTCTTCTCCTGATTTTGGGCTTTGTTTGTTCTTGTTTTTCCAGTTCCTTTAGGTGCATTGTTAGATTGTTTATTTGAGATTTTTCTTGTTTGTTGAGATAGGCCTGTATTGCTATAAACTTCCCTCTTAGAACTGCTTTTGCTCTATCCCATAAATTCTGGCATGTCGTATTTTCATTTTCATTTGTCTCCAGGTATTTTTTGATTTCTCCTTTGATTTCTTCATTGACCCAATCGTCATTCAGTAGCATTTTGTTTAATCTCCATGTATTTGTGGCTTTTCTGATTTTCTTCCTATAGTTGATTTCTAGTTTCATACCATTGTGGTCAGAAAAGATGCTGGGTATTATTTCAATCTTCTTAAATTTATGTAGACTTGTTTTGTGACCTAATATGTGATCAATCCTGGAGAACATTCCATGTGCATTTGAAAAGAATGTGTATTCTTCGGTTTTTGGATGGAATGCTCTGTATATATCTACTAGGTCCATCTGTTCTAGTGTGTCATTTAAGGCCAATGTTTCCTTATTGATCTTCTGTTTGGATGATCTATCCGTTGATGTAAGTGTTACTACTATTATTGTGTTACTGTTTATTTCTCTTTTTATGTCTGTTAATAATTGCTTTACATATTTAGGTGCTCCTACGTTGGGTGCGTACATATTTACAAGTGTTATATCCTCTTGTTGGATTGTTCCCTTGATCATTATGTAATGCCCTTCTTTGTCTCTTTTTACAGTTTTTGTTTTAAAGTCTATTTTGTCTGATATGAGTATTGCTACTCCAGCTTTCTTTTCATTGCCATTTGCGTGGAGTATCTTTTTCCATCCCTTTACTTTTAGTTTGTGAGTGTCTTTAGGGCTGAAGTGTGTCTCTTGTATGCAGCATATATATGGGTCTTGTTATTTTATCCAATCAGCCACCCTATGCCTTTTAATTGGAGCATTTAGTCCATTGACGTTTAAAGTAGCTATTGATAAGTATGTACTTACTGCCATTTTTTAACTTTTTTTCCTCAGTGTTTTAGTAGTCCTCTCTGTTCCTTTCTCCTTCTATACAGAATTGATGGTCTCTTTAGTTTGACCTCTGTCTGAAAGCTCTACTCTTTAACTCTCCTCCTCCCTCATTTTATGCTTTTGATATCGTACTAACCTCTTTTTTATGCATTTGTATTCATTACCCTCTTATCATGGAAATAAATAATTTTTCCTATTTGTGGTCTTCTCTTTTCCCATTAAATCAGTCCCTTTAACATTTCTTGTAGCATTGGTTTCTTGGTGACAAACTCCTTTAATTTTTGCTTGTCTGGGAAACTTTTGATCTCTCCTTCCATTTTGAATGATAACCTTGCTGGGTAGAGTATTCTTGGCTGTAAGTTTTTTCCTTTTAGCACTTTAAATATATCATACCACTCTCTTCTAGCCTGTAAGGCTTCTGCTGAGAAGTGAGCTGATAGCCTTATGGGGTTTCCTTTGTATGTAACTTTTCTTTCTCTTGTGGCTTTTAGGATTCTCTCTTTATCTTTTTTTTTTTTTTTTTTGTGAGGAGGACCAGCCCTGAGCTAACATCTGCCAATCCTCCTCTTTTTTGCTGAGGAAGGCTGGCCCTGAGCTAACATCTGTGCCCATCCTCCTCTACTTTATATGGGACGCCACCACAGCATGGCTCAACAAGCGGTGCGTTGGTGTGTGCCCGGGATCCAAACCAGTGAACCCTGGGCCGCCACAGCGAGGGCGTGCACTTAACTGCTTGTGCCACCGGGCTGGCCCCATCTCTTTATCTTTAATTCTGGACATTTTGATTATGATGCGTCTTGCTGTGGGCCTCTTTGGGTTTATCTTGTTTGGTGCTTTCTGTACTTCCTGTACCTGGGTGTCTGTTTCCTTCATTAGGTTAGGGAAGTTTTTATATATTATTTCTTCAAATAGATTCTCTACCCCTTTGTCTTGCTCTTCTCCTTCCGGGACACCTATAACACGGATGTTAGTGCGCTTGATGTTGTCCCAGAAGTCCCTTAGACTGTCCTCACTCTTTTTAATTCTTTTTCCTTTTACCTGTTCAGCTTGGGTAATTTCTTCTAGTCTTTTGTCCAGCTCGCAGATCCATTCTTCTGTATCCTCTACTCTGCTTTTGAGTCCCTCTAGTGAATTTTTCATTTCCAGTATTGTATTCTTCATTTCTGATTGGTTCTTTTTTATATCTTCCATTTCTTTGTTGACATTCTCACTGAGTTCATCTATTCTCCCCAGATCCGTGAGCATCCTTAACACTCTTTGTTTGAACTCTCTTTCTGGTGGGTTGCTCATTTCTGTTTCACTTAGTTTCTT
The DNA here is from genome assembly GCF_057802395.1 of Ceratotherium simum simum. Classification (NCBI taxonomy): domain Eukaryota; kingdom Metazoa; phylum Chordata; class Mammalia; order Perissodactyla; family Rhinocerotidae; genus Ceratotherium; species Ceratotherium simum. The sequence continues at coordinate 3,399,649 of NC_141903.1, forward strand.
TTCTGGGGTTTTGTCCTTTTCCCTTACTTGGAATGTATTCCTTTGCCTCCTCATTTTGCCTCTTTCGCTGTGTTTGTGTCTGTGTATTAGGTAGGTCAGCTACGTCTCCTGCTCTTGGATAGGTGACCTTATATAAGTGATGCCTTAGGAGGCCTGTGTGCTTCCTTCAGTTCTCAATGTTCCAGGGGTGATGCCTACATGGGCTACGTGTGTTCTTCTGTTGTGGCGTGTTTGCTCTCCCTGTAGGCACCCAGGGAGGCTGAGTTATGCTCCTGGCCAGTTGTGGTAATACTCAGCTGCTTGTAGTTGTTGTGGGCCCTTCAGTCTCTTTATCAGGTGTGGGGAGCCCCAGCACAGTTGGCTGCAAGTTCTAATACCACCTTTGTGTTGCAGTATTTCTTTTAAGTGAGTAGGCCCCCAGCATGGCAGGTTGTTAGGCTCAGGGGCTTACAAATGCTATAAGCCTCCAGCCTTTAGGTCTCTTGTCAGCTTTCTGAGGATTGCAGCTGGGTGGGGCTGGCCTCAGGCATGGGAGCACCCAATTGTTTCAGGCTTTGGAAGGTGGGGCAAACCCCCATGTCAGTCTTTGAGAAGCACAAGTCTTCTGCAGCTGACAAGCCCCGCCACCCACAGGTCCACACACACAGTCAACACAGCCCTGCTCCGTGTGCACACCCTGACCTCCTGAAGTGGACCCAGTCTCTCCACAGCGGCAGCCCCACACACTCCACCACCACCCCACACTCTCCACCCACTCCTTGTGCATGCCCAGCCCCACTGAAGTGGGCTCAGTTGCCAGGCTACAGAGAATCCAGTCACCAATCTATGCAGGCCCACAAGTTGCCTGAGGGCTTGTTGTTGCTTGGGGCCTGTCTCTAGGGTGGGCTGCCTGCCCTGGCTGAGCTGGATTAAATCGGTGCTCTAGTGGGTGGGGCAGACCCTGGGCTAGCAGGCCCCAGGGAGAACTCCAATGGTGTCTGTGTCAGCACGCCCACACCAGGCCACAACAGTGGCTGCCGCCAATGTCGCAGTCCCTGGAGAGGTCTCACCTCTCACTGTAATGCACTCAGACCCTATCAGGTGAGTCTCTTTTCACCAAAGCACTGTGCACCTTTCTTTCTGGTGATTTTAGGTTGCTTTCTGAAATGCGTGAGTTTGCATGTGGGCCTTTTAAGAGCCGGTTTTACTTTCTTTGTGAGCCAGCTTTTCTGGGGGTGCTCCCCAATGTTTTAGTAGCAGGCAAAGTCAGATATTATGCCACTCGTCTCGATTGTGCTGGGTCCACAAAATGCCTACAGCAGAAGCGCTCCCTGGCTCAGGGCCCTGCTCCTCCAGGGAGGGCTGTGTATCTTTGGGCTGCTCCCAGGCAGCCGTGAAGCTGGTGGCTTGTGAAGGTGGCATTTTTTTCTCTCCAGAAGGGAGTTTCTGCCTGTTCCACCTCAATTAGGATTGTCCTTTGTTGCAGGAGTTCCTCTTATCCAGTTTTCAGTTCTGTCTCAGGGGTAATTTTTCCACGAGTAGTTGTAAATTGGCTGTGTCCACGGGAGGAGGTGAGTTGAGTCTACTTACGCTGCCATCTTGACTTCTCTCTACCCAAGGTCGCCACTTTAAACACCACCTTCAGCTAAAGACAAAGGAGGATGTTGGGGGTGAGGGGAGTCAGTTATGGGAGATTACCAGAAAAAGCACAGTAAACAAGAGTAACATTACTATGCAGATTTAAGTCCCACCTTCTGCATTGATAAGACTTTCTAGAAATAAAGTCATCTCCCCTCTTCCTGGTACAGAGAGGGGAGACATATTTACAAATGGAGATTTCCCTTACAAATGTAAATGTCTCTCAAAAAGGGTAACTTCTACTTGGTTTTCAGAGCTTCTCCCCTGTCTGCAGTTTCTTAAAAGTATCCAGCCCAAAATGATTCTCATGCCAAACAGATACGTCTTGAGATGGCCTATTCTGATCCCCCACAGTACTTCATATCTACATCATGTTATTTAACTTTACAGATGAGGACACTGAGGCTTGGAAAGGGAAGGTAAAGTCACACAGCTAGTTAACAGTAAGGCCAGGGTTCTATACTACTTGCACAATCTCAGCACTACTAACATTTTGGGCCAGATAATTCTTTGTTGTGAGGATTACAGGGAATCCTGCATATACCCTAGCATATACCCACTAGATGCCAATAGCATCCCCTTGGTCATGACAACAAAAATGTCTTCAGATATTGCCAAGCATCTCTTGGTGAACAAAATCACCCCAGGTTAAGAACCACTGTTCTATACTATAAGGCATGCCACCATCACCAGTGAATTACAGAAGTGCTTTCACAGGGGCTGGTTTGGAGAAGTCCTTTGGGCCAAGGTCATTGTTGGTGGATCTGCAGTAGGTGAAGAGCTGCTTGAAGTCAGAGACCCTCATGGAAATTGCTTCTTTCAGTAATTTATCTTCCTTACATGTTGATACTCTAGTTACTGAGGTACCTTTACTAATTGCTGAGGATAAGCAATTACCACATGCCATTTCAAATCTGCATTAAGAAGGCTAGTTGGAGGCCAGCGCCGTGGCTTAGCGGTTAAGTGTGCATGCTCCACTACTGGCGGCCCGGGTTCGGATCCCGGGCGCACACCGACGCACCACTTCTTTGGCAATGCTGAGGCCGCGTCCCACATACAGCAACTAGAAGGATGTGCAACTATGACATACAACTATCTACTGGGGCTTTGGGGGAAAAAAAAAAGGAGGAGGATTGGCAATAGATGTTAGCTCAGAGCCGGTCTTCCTCAGCAAAAAGAGGAGGATTGGCATGGATGTTAGCTCAGGGCTGATCTTCCTCACAAAAAAAAAAAAAAAGGCTAGTTGGAGTTATAATAGTCTTTGGAAGTCTCTGGAGTAAGAAAGGGCCCTCACACACTGATAAAAATATGTGGGCTCTGCTTCCTTATTCTTTCTTCTCTGATAATTTTAATTCGGCTTGCCCTGATTCAAGTTTTTCTCTATCCACACTTAAACTCCAAATGCAAAATAAATGCTAGAGGAAAAGATTTTTATAACAGTGGTAGGAAAACCAGCTCTCAAATCAAAGAAACTAAAGTTCAAATTCAGGCATTTACTCTCCAGGTAGACAAGTTCAGCAAGTCACTTAACTAAAGCCTCAATTTTTCTAATAATGTAAAGTTTATAAAGGAAGGAAATACAATTAAATAATGTCATTTATTTAATAATATCTAGTTTATGATATTATACATATTAAACTAGACAGTATGCATATAAATAGCCTAATAGTGATTATAATTACTATTTATTGAGCATTACCATATGCTAGACATTGAGATGGGTACTTTATGCAATGTTTATAATCCATGAAGCAAAGTTGCACAGCAGGTATTACATTTTTGAGATGAGAAAACTGAAGATGGCAATTCAGCAATCCACTCAAGATCAGAAAACCTGCGAAATGTGTTAGATTCCACCAAAATTAAGAGACAGCTACAGATCTCAATGATATTCCTGCAGTTAGCAGAGGAGCAATCCAGGAATTTTTGAACAGGATTCATCTGATTTTACTAGACCCTGTGGGTAAATCCTTATATAACAAGTGAATCTGATAATTTGTAAATATCTGGAAGATAGTGAAATTAATTTAAGCAAACATTAATTTTTTAAAAAAGTATCAAAGAAGTCCCACCTGTGCCATGGGTAAAAACATTACAGAAACACCCAACAATAGCAGAATACACATTCTTCTCAAGTGTACATGGAACCTTCTCCAGAAGAAACCATATGCTGGGCCATAAAACAAGTCTCAATAAATTTAAAAGGACTGAAATTGTACAAAGTATATTCTCTGACCACAATGGAGGGAAATTAGAAATTAATAATGGGAAGAAATTCGGGGATTTCAAAAATATGTGGAAATTAAATAATATATGCTGAAATAACCAATTGGTCACAGAAGAAATCACAAGAGAATAGAAAATACTTTGAGATGAATGAAATAGAAAACATAACATGCCAAAATTTATGGGATGTAGCTAAAGCAGAGCTTTGAGGGAAACTTACAACTATAAATGCCTACATTAATAAAGAAAAAAGATTTCAAATCAATAACCTAACTCTACACATGAAGACACTGGAAAAAGAAGAGCAAACTAAACCCAAAGCAAGCAGAAGGAAGGAAATAAATAAGAATTAGAGCATAAATTAATGATATAAAGAAGAGAAAAATAGAGTGGTTCTTTGAAAGGATCAACAAAATTATCAAACCTTTAGCTAGACTGAGAGAGAGAGAAAAAATTCAAATTACTAAAGTCAGGAATGAAAGAGGGGACATTATAACCAACTTTACAGAAACAAAAAGAATTACAGGGAATATTATGAACTATGTGCCAACAAATTAGATAATTTAGATGAAATGGACAAATTCCTAGAAAGTCACAAACTACCAAAACTGACTCAAGAAGAAATAGAAAACCCAAATAGACCTATAATAAGGAAAATGATTGAATAAGTAATTTAAAAATTTGCCATACACATACACAGCCCAAGCTCAGATGGCTTCACTGGAGAATTCTATCAAACACTTAAAGGAAAATTAATAGCAATTCTTCACAAACTTTTCCAAAAAATAGAAGTAGAAGGAACACTTCCTAAACTCATTCTATGAAGCCAGTATTCCCTGATACAAAACCAAAGACATTATAAAAAAACTACAGACCAATCTCTTATGAAAATACATGCAAAAATCCTCAGTGTAATACTAGAAAACTGAATCCAACAATGTATAAAAAAAAGATTATATACCATGACTAAGTGGATTCATCTCAAGAATAAAAGGTTGGTTTAACATCTCAAAATCAATTTATGTAATACACCATATCAATAGAGTAAAGGACAAAAACCACATGATCATCTCAAAAGATGCAGAAAAAGAATCTGACAAAATTCAACACCCTTTCATGATAAAAACACTCAAAAAAGTTGAAATGTCAGGGAACTTCATTAACCTGATAAAGGACATCTACAAAAGCCCACAGCTATCATCATACTTAATGGTGAAAAACAAAGCTTTCTTCCTATTATCGAGAAGACAACAATGTCTGCTCTTGCCACTTCAATTCAACATTGTACTGGAGATTCTAGCCAAGGCAATTAGGCAATAAAAATAATTAAAGGCATCTATATTGTAAAGGAAGAAGAAAAACTATCTCTATTTATAGATGACATGATCTCATATATAGGAAATCCTAAAGAATCCATACACAAAAAAAATCAAGCTAAAAATAAGTTCAGCAAGGTTGCAGGATACAAGATCAATATATAAAAATCAGTTGTTTTTCTAAATGCTAGCAATGAACAATCCGAAAATGAAATTAAGAAAGTAATTCCATTTACAACAGTATCAAAAATAAAATACTTAGGACTATATTTAATAAAAGAAGTGAGAGCCAGCCCTGATGGCCTACTGGTTAAAGTTTGGCACTCACTGCTTCATTGGCCCGGGTTTGCTTCTCAGTAGCGAACCACACTACCCATCTGACAGTTGCCGTGCTGTGGTGGCGGCACACATAAAAGAATTAGAACGACTTACAGCTAGGATATACAACCATGTATTGGGACTTTGGGGGGGCGGGGAAGAGGAAGATTGGCAACAGATGTTAGCTCAGGGCAAATCTTTCCTTGCCAAAAAAAAAAAAAGAATACATTTCCCTTTAAAAAATAAAAAAATAAAAATAAATAAAAGAAGTGAAAGACTTGGACAATGAAAACTACACAACATTCTTGAAAGAAATTAAAGAAGACCTAAATAAATGGCAAGATACCGTGTTCATGGATTGAATACTGAATATTGTTAAGATGGAAATTGTTAAGACTGCAACTCTTCAAATTGACATATAGATTCAATGTAATCCCTGTCAAAATTCCAGCTTCCTTTTTACCCCCTCAGAAATTGACAAGCTGATCCTAAAATTCATATGCATGTAAGAGACCCGAAATAACCAAAAAAACTTGAAAAGAATAGAGTTGGAAGACACACTTCCTCATTTCAAAGTTTACTACAAAACTACAATAATCAGGACAGTGTGATACTAGCATGAGGACAGACATATAGAATAGAATTGGGAGTCCAGAAATAAAGTCTCACATACATGGTTAATTGATTTTCAACAACTTTCAGCCAAGACAATTAAAGGGGAGAAGAATAGTCTTTTTAACACATGATGCTTCGAAAATGATATCCACAAGCAAAAGAATGAAGTTGGACCTGTATCTCAGACCATATACAAAAATTAACTTAAAATGGATGACAAATCCATTTTATTTAAGAGCTAAAATTATAAAACTCTTAGACGAAAACAAAGCTGTAAATCCTTGTGACTTTGGATTAGGCAATGGTTTGTTAGATGTGACACCAAAAGCACAAGCTACAAAACAAAAATAAACTGGACATCATCAAAATTTAAAACTTTTGTGCTTTAAATGATGCCATTAAGAAAGTGAAACTATAACCCACGGAATGAGAGAAAAATTTTGCAAATCATATATCTGAAAAGAGACTTGTATCTAGAATATATAAAGAACTCCTACAACTCAGTAATTTTAAAAAGCCCAGTTAAAAAAAGGGCTAAGGATCTGAATAGACATGTCTCCAAAGAAGGTATACAACAACTAATAAGCACATAAAAAGATGCTCAACATAATTAGCCATCGAGGAAATGCAAATCAAGACCACAATGAGATACTTCAAACCCACCAGAATGGCTATAATCAAAAAGACAGATAAGTGTTGGCAATGATGTGGAGAAATCAGAACCCTCACATACTCCTTGTGGGAATGAAGAATGGTGTAGTGGCTGTGGAAAAGTCTGGCAGTACCTCAAAAGTTAAACAGTTACCAATGACCCAGCAATTCCACTCCTAGATATATAACCAAGAGAACTGAAACGATTCCATACAAAAACTTGTACACAGATGTTCATAGCAACATTATTTATAATAGCCAAAAGGTGGAAACAACCCAAATGTCTATCAACTGATGAATGAATAAATAAAACGTGGTACTTCCATATAATGGAGTATCATTTGGCCATAAAAAGGAATGAAGTACTGATACCTGCCACAACATGAACCTTAAGACACTATGCTAAGTGAAAGCAGCCAGTCACAAAAGGCCACATGTTTATATTCCCTTCACATGAAAAATGTCCAGAAGGCAAACCCACAGACCAAATGTAGACTGATGGGACCTGGGGGAAAGTGGGGAATCAATGCTTCTTTTCCAGGTGATGAAAATGTTCCAAAATTGTGATGATGGTTGTACAACTCCGTGAACATACTAAAAACCTTTAAGCGGTCGAATTGTATGGTTTGTGAATCATATGTCAATAAAGCTGGAAGACTGTAAGACTTACGTGCCTAAAGGTACTCCAGCCAGCGAACAGCTTGGAAAATATTCTCTCATAGTGAGTGGAAGGATAAGCAGACGGAAAAGTCCTCTCACTCTGAAGACGCAGAGAGACGGAAGTTCCGAAGGCACTCCTGAGGCCGAGGACCCGGACACCCGGGGAGAAAAACGACACACCGGGCCGGCTCGGCGCACACAGACAGCGCTGAGAAGCTCTTCCCTAGACTGAGGCCGACAGAGCTTATTTTCCCCCCTCGCTCAGAGCACTTCTTCCGATTCCCCGGCAGGGTGGGGGGGGTCTGAAGGGCCCCTCCGTGAGGCCCGCACTGCCAGGCCAGGCCTCCCCTGAGGGCCCCGCGGCGTGGGCTCCTAGCCCCCTCGTCCAAACGCCATCGGGACTCACCGGAGGAGGGCAGACTAGCCAGGGCCCCGACTGCACGCGCACAGGGCCCACCGCGCCGCCGGCCCGGTGGCCTCACTTTAGGGTCATCGGGGCCGCGGCACAAGCTTCCTGGCGACGGGCCGTGTGCGTGTGGGGAAGGGGGCCGAGGCTCTTTGTGCCCCAGCGCGACCCCACCACACGGGAGAGGGAGAAGACACCCAGCAAAGAGAAGGGGGTGGGGCCCGGGAGGCAGTCCACTTCCGGCGACCAGAAGAAGCAGAGCCGCACATCGCGCCTCAGGACCCTAGGGTGGAAGTTGGTCCCCACCTCGAGGGCGGCCTCCCTCAGCGCGTCCCCGCCCTCTCCAGGGACACCCCCCACTCCTGCCCCCACCGCCACTGTCCCCACCTCTCTCTGAGCCCAGAGTCTAAGGCTGTGCCCTGTGTTCACCGCTCTGAGGAGCCCCTCCCACCTGTACTCCGGGAGCCACCCCTATTTAGTAGCCAGCCATCCCTCCCAGTGAGTGGTCACCTCCACTCTGTGAGCCTAGCCAGCCCACCCCAGCCAGCCCTGCAGGAGGTCACCACAACTGAATCACCCAAATGAACCCAACCTTCCCAGCCCTACAAGGGAGCTCACTCTCGCCACACCAGGTCCTCCTTCGTTGGGAAGAAGCTTCCCAGAGTCCAGGGACTCCAGGGAGCCCGGTCCACGCTGGCTGGTCCCCCAGCACCATTTGAGTGTTCCACATCTTCCTTCACGACAGTTCAGTGACTTGGGGCCTAACCTAGGCATGACTGCCTTGCTCATTCTTTTCCCCAGCAGAACTGTTGCTGAGAAGGAATGGCGTCCAGCTCATGTCCAGGGTCCATTCTCCAGGTGTAGTTTCTGCTGGCCAAAGAAAGTTCAGGGTTCAGTAATGGTCATTCAGCTCTGGAAGCAGCAGTTCCTGACCTCTGTGGTGCATCATGAAGTCCAGCCTCATCTTTACTATCAAACATCACTCACGTTGGTTCTCTGACCAGTTCCTGGGGCAAATCTGCACTCCCTTGGCAGCTTTTCCAGGATGAGATCAAGAGGAACAATGAGTGAGCATGCCCAGCGGAGAGAGGGCTCATTGGACTTGTATTAATTACATTTTCACTTGTTGGGGACACTGCCTCAAGGAGGAGGGAGGAAGGGAAGCCAGTGAATGACCACAGACTTTTTCCCCATGAATTCAGCAAACATTTATGGAGCAGATGCTTAGTCTCTGCCACTGTTCTAGGCACTGAGAAAAGAGCAATGAGCAAAACAAAGTCCCGCTCTCATGGAGCTTTTACTATGATGGGAAGGAAGGCAGAGGAAAAAAACAACCCAAGATATTTTCAGTTATAAGTGCTATGAAGAGAATGAAACATGACTTGATGGAGTAGCTGGAATGCAGCAATTCTTTAGACAGGGTGTTCAGAGAGGGCCTCCGAGGAAGTGACATTTTGAGCTGAAATCTGTGTATCAAGAATGGGCCAGGTCATGAAGGACCTTATAGGTTGTTGTGTCTTTACAGTTATTAGAGCTCCTAGGATCATTAAGTCCTGTGTTTCCTAGCCCCAGTTATCTTTTGAATGGGTAAATGATGAAAGTAGTCAGCTGTTTAACTGGGAGGGAGTTAGAGGAGAGGAACGGAGGCATAAGAATGGCTGTTGCCCAAGAGGAAGAAGCAGCAACAGGAGCAGTTAGGAGGCTAAACACTGATCTAGTTCAACCTCCTCTTTTTACAGATAAGGAATCAGAGATCCAGAGAAGTTAAACAACTTGCCTAAAGACACACAACTAAATAATGACAGAGCCAGGACAAGAATCCAAATCTCCTGGCTGCTAGTCTACAATCAGAAGATATTCTGAGGTGGGAAACAGACCCAAAGTCTGAGTCCAGAGCCTGGCTTTGAACTCTGGCTTCTGTATGTCCAGGCCTTGGGTTGAGATCCTTGGAGGGAGTCACTGTGATGATCTCTGGCTTTATTCTCTCCCTGCTAGTTAGGGTCATGGTATTCTGTCAGTGTACAATGAAGGACATCTGCTTAGAGCAGGTTAACCTTCCACACCATCAGTCCTCCTCTCCCTTAGATAGTGAATTGTCATTTTAAGTAGAAGCATCTTAAGATGTTTACATATTTATAAATATTTATTAAGCATCAACTATGTGCCAGGTACTGGGGATTCAGTGGTGAGCCAATATAGACACAATCTCTGTCACTGTGAAGCTTACAATCAGGGTTAAAGATATATAACCACACAAACAGCTGTAAAACTGTAACAGTGACAAGTGTGAGGAAGCAGTTACACAGGTGCAATTGAGGGAGTGGAGGAGGTGGTGGGAATTTGATCTAGTTAAGGAGATCTGCATAAACTTCCTTGATGAAGTGACACTTGAGGTGGGATCTGAAGGAGAACAGGAGTTATGTAGGGAAAGAGGGGATGAGAAGAAGTTCCAGTCTGAGGCAATGGCACATGCAACCTCCCTATGGCACGAGGGAATGTGGCAAGTACAAGAAGGCCACTGTGCCTGGAGCACAGAGCAAGGGGGAATTTTCAGTTTCCAAGAAAGGCAGACTAGGTATTTAGATTAACACTCATGTTGAAACAACTGAGACTGCTAGATATGTAATCTTAACAACTGTAAGGAGCTGACAAGATAGAATCAGATTAAAATGGAAAGAAAGTGGGAACATAACAGGGAATCCAGTGCCAAAGCCACTTGTACCCTAAGGAATTTGCTAAGTCTCTCAAATTTTGGCTTCAGTTTTGATGGCCTTGATGGGCCAAAGGGGAGAGAAATTGAAGCCCAGAAATCACTGTTCAAGTGAGGAGTCTAATAGCAAACCCTCCCCCTAAAAAAATGGGGCTCCAAAAGGCTAGCTGGTTCAGGGTGGGAGTGAACCAGAAGGAAATGATTCTTTCTGGATTTACTCCCTGGCTCACCTTGCCTGGGTGGTGTAGGAAACTTCAAGTCTCATGCTTGGACTAGGTGGTCCTGGATTAGTAGTGTCCTCAGGTACCTGATATAAGCAAATAAAAATCCTTACCACAGGCATGTACCTTCACTCTAGGCCTCAATTATTTCTACAGGTGATTTTTCAATTACAATAAGTCCACTAGTCAAAAATAATTAGGCACACAAGGAAATAAAAGCCATGAGTGAAAAGAGTAATAACAGACAAAGCAAACCCACAAAGAGTTTAGAACTGGATTTACTAGAAACAAACTATAAAACAAATATGTTTAAAAGAATAAAAGACAAGCTTGACAATATCTGTAGGGAACAAAAAAATTATTAAAATTTCCTGTGAATCTTGTAACAACTCTGTGAGATGGGTATTATCCCAGTTTTAGATATGAGAAACTCAGGCTCAGAGGGGTTGAGCAACTTGCCCACTGTCATGCACTAGTCATGCACTAGATTCAAACCCTGCTCTTTCTGACTTCAAACCCTATTCTCTTTCCACTGTACCACAAGTAAATAATTATTTGACTTAAGGAGTGGCTAATAATCCTATTAGAAAACACAGAAGGAAGGTTTTCATCTTTCTTTTTTTGTGTGTGTGTGGAAGATCAGCCCTGAGCTAACATCCATGCCAATTTTCCTCTTTTTGCTGAGGAAGGCTGGTCCTGGGCTAACATCCGTGCCCATCTTCCTCCACTTTATATGGGACACCGCCACAGCATGGCCTGACAAGCGGCGCCTCAGTGCGCGCCTGCGATCCAAACCCGGGCCGCCAGCAGTGGAGCATGTGCACTTAACCGCTACGCTACAGGGCCGGCCCAGTTTTCATCTTTCTTATTGTTTTTAACCAAGCTGAAGCTAATATAAATCTGTGATAATCATAAAGTTTATGAAAAATTTTACATGAGTCAAGGTCAAAGTGAGCAGGTTATAGATTATGGGAGGGTCTGGCCTTTATGCACAGGGGCTTTGAGGTCACCATCTTAGAGATTTCAAAAGCATCCCAACATAAAATATCTATGTATAGATTTATCAACAGTTATTGATTATTGAACATAGGCCACACAGTGTGTTAGAGGCTTTCTCAAATACACTCTCACATTTAACCTCAGAGCAACATTGCCAGGTACATGTCATTAACCTCAGTTCACAGATGAGGAAACTGAGCCTCAGAGGGCCAAAGTAACCCGCCTATCCAGGATTCAGACTCACGCCTCCTCGCTTCCTTCTGCTATACCACAGTGTCACCTTGCAAAAAATGTCTCATAGGACTAAAATCTGAGTGAAAGCCACGTTAGGACTACTAAGCACTTTTAGATTTCAGCCCCAGACTAATGACTTTATGGCAGCAAGGTTGAGATCAGATAGGAGCTGGGACAGACCCTGCAAACCACCCGCCAGACTGGTTTGTGTCATTTGCTCACCTATACTCAGGTCACTGAATATGAGAAGTCAATTGTGGTGGCCGCTCCTGGTGCTTCAGGGCATACACTTCCCAGCAGAGGTACAATTCTCATGAGGAAGAGAGGTGTCCCTGTGTTGAGAGAGAAAGGACCTGAACATCACCTCAAGGGTGGTAGTTCCCCCCAAGCAAGGAAATGAGGCAGAACAGCCAGCACTCATCATATATCGGAGCTGACTCCAGGCCCAGCACTGCCTCATCTTCCTCACAACAGCCCTGCAAGGGAGCTGCCATTACTGTCCCCATCTTACACGTGAGGAAATTGAGGCTGCTTGCTCTGAGTTACATAGTCAGTACACGGAAGAGCCAGCGTATGCATCCAGTGAGTCTAATTCCAGAGAACAGCATCCCTCATGAAGGAACCTGGCACAATGCCTGGTACTTACATGCTCAGTAAGTGATGGTGATGATGATGACGATGACGACAGTATTACACTTACGAGCAAGAAAATGGATTAGGGGTCTTAGTGTAGACCTGCACTGTCCAGTATGCTAGCCGCTAGCTGCAGGTGGCTGTTGAGCACCTGCAGTGACTAGTATGACTGAAGGACTGAATTTTTAATTTTTATTTACTGGAGCATGTAAAATATTTTTTTTCTGTTAAACATGACTTTATTGTTTTGGTAGGACTACATTTCACTTAACATTGCATCCTGTTAGATATTATTATTGTATTGTGTGGTGCATGTGCTACATATATTGGGCTAAGTTAAATATGTTATTAAAATGAACTTCAACTGTGCCTTTCTACATTTTTAATGTGGTTACTAAATTTTAAAAAATAACATTAAGTGGCTTATATTTCTATGAGAGCACACTAGCATAAATCTTAAGAATTTAATTCAGAACATTTGAGATATTCTAAGCAATAGAAGTGATTTGTCACTTTTTTTAAGTAAAAATTCGCTTTCAGTAGTAGTGATCATTCTGTCCATAATCATTTCCCTTAGAATGGTTGATAACCTCAGTAGAAGCTTCCACAGGAAGTAAAAACAAACCAAAAACTATGATGAAAATTTCTTCTCTATCTCTTTTTTTTTTTTTAAAGATTTTATTTATTTTATTTTTTCCCCCCAAAGCCCCAGTGGGTAGTTGTATGTCGTAGCTGCACATCCTTCTAGTTGCTGTATGCGGGACTCGGCCTCAGGATGAATGGAGAAGTGGTGCCTCGATGCGCACCCGGGATCCGAACCCGGGCCACCATCATCGCAGCACGCGCACTTAACCACCAAGCCACAGGGCCGGCCCTCTCAATCTCTTTTTAATATTACAGTTGAGAGATAGATCTGGCTACAGGGCCGAGATTTCTTCTATATGTTTCTGCATTTGCCCCAAATCTATTGATCCCTTTCCCATCTCAGGACCAGGTAAGCAGCCCCTGTTTTATAAACCATCTGCAATTTGGGGATTACCACCTGCCCTTTGGGAAGGGGCCCTTTCTATTTACCTTCTTGGACTTCTATAAGTTGCAGCTGTTGCTGCCCATTTTCTTGTCGCAACGGAAAAAGAGTAACTGGAAACGAATCAGCCTGTCTGGTAGCCCCTTCAAGCCAAATCATTATTTAGCTCCTAATGTATTTTACTATATCTGACCATTGATCATTTCCTGAGCTTTTATGAGATCTTTGTTCCAGTCCACTCCACTGATTTCTGCGTTGAATTTTTCTTCTTTTCTTTAACCAATCAGCATCATCAGTCATAGTGGATTCTGAAAGAGATACCGGAACACCAGAGAATAAGAGCTTCTTGGATTTCCAGCTTCACCCTTGCCGAGTAATATTCCAAGGTTTGAACCAACACTCTGACGATTTCTGCCAAGCAGTGCAGCTTCCAAAGTCCCACCCAACCTTCCCTCCTTCCCTTGCCCTGGAACCCCCAGACCTGGTGCAGGGAGCAATGCCATCCCCCCAAAGGACCTGAAAGTGTACCGGGGCAAGGGAAGCCCAGGACTGGACTTTTTCTGAGATCCTATGTGATAAGGCATGCTGCCCAGCACCCCTCCTACCTGCAACCTTTCTCCCCAGAGACTCCTTCTTCAGGACACCCTCCGAGATGTACAGCAGGGCATAAAAGCCACTAAGAGATGGCAGGGCCTTCCACAATTGCTACCAGTCTTGCCTTCACTGTTTAGGCTTTTTGCCTATGGAGTCATGATGTTCCCAGCTTTAACTGAACTTGTCACTCACAGGCCTGGATAAAGACTGGCCCTTACACACATGGCTGACCACGTCTTCTGCAATGCACTCTTTCTAAAGAGGAGGAAGCTCGTACTTTCTCTGTCCAGTCTACTCCCTGTCCTTTGTAAATTGGTTCCTGGGCCAAAGAAACACACGCCAGGACTCCCTAGAACTTGAGTTCTCAACTGTGGCTGCTCATTGGAACTAACCTGGGGAGCTTTTAAATCCCGGTGGCCTGGGCACTATGCCAGACCAACTCAGTCAGAACCTCTGGAGATGGAACCAGGCACTGTCATTTTTAATGCTCCACAGGTGATTCTAGGGGGCAGCCAGGGTTGAGAACCACCGCTCTAGATTCGAGAGTCCAGACTGTGTCCTTCTAGGCCTCCAGCTCCCCCTCTCTTGGACTCCAGTCTCATGTTTTATCTAAATTCCAGTTTGTGTGATTTTGATTCTGCATTTTCATTCTTCCCAGGAGAATCAGGCAGGGGCCATTTTACATAAACCAACTAGGCCTTCAGGGCTCAGACTCTGATGGGAGGAGTCGGGAAGCAGGTAGGACACACTGCCCCTCCTGGAGCAGTGATTCTCAACTTTTAAAACATAAAGATGCTGGGACCTTACCCCAGACTAATTTAACTAGTTGAGGATGAATGCAGGAAATCACTGTTGTTTTAGAGTTCTCCGGTAGATTCAGATGCACAGCCAGGGTTCAGAACCACTGGCTGGTAAACTCATAGATCCCAGATCATCTTGAATTGGTTCTTCTCGGACATAGCTCATTTTCTTAATGTGTTTATTTCTTTTTTCTTTTTTTTTTTTTTGTGAGGAAGATCAGCCCAGAGCTAACATCTGTGCTAATCCTCCTCTTTTTGCTGAGGAAGACCGGCTCTGAGCTAACATCTATTGCCAATCCTCCTCATTTTTTTTTCCCCCAAAGCCCCAGTAGATACTTGTATGTCATAGCTGCACATCCTTCTAGTTGCTCTATGTGGGACGTGGCCTCAGCATGGCCGGAGAAGCGGTGCGTCAGTGTGTGCCCCGGATCCGAACCCGGGCCGCCAGTAGCGGAGTGCGCGCACTTAACCGCTAAGCCACAGGGCCGGCCCGTTAATGTGTTATTTAATACAAAACCCTACATTTTGCTTTTTTCAAATCTTACCATCAACTTTCCTTTGCCAGCAGAAAGCCACCCCCATACAGACCCCCATATAGGGACTGTATAGGAGGAGACAGATCCTGAAACGTTCAAGTGTTGGAACACAGCCCCAGCTCTCTGGGAGCGTCCAGTGCCACACTTGTAAGAGCCTAGAAAATACGCATTTCTTTCTCTGTTGTTATAAGTGGGTTTTATTCTGTTCTGTTTTTTAATCTAGACCGCTAAAAATATTATAGGGAGCACAATGTAGCTAATGGCAATGAGTTTTAAGTCAATGAATTCAAAGTCTGAGACCAAGTCCCTCATGTGAAGTTGCTGAAATGACCTGCATCTCTCTGCAAGGCAGAGCTGCGAGGCCTTCCAAATCCTCAGCAGGCTTGGGTGCACTTTTAGGTTAGAGTTATTGACATAATGAGGTAATGTGACTCTTTATGAAATAAGATAAAGATGGCCTCATTCATTGATTTGAAGCCTTTCAGTGGTAATAAAAGCTACTATTTATTGGGTACTCTTTATGTGTCAGATACCATACACTATACCAGATATTTACATTATCTTGTTTATTCCCAGCAGCCATGCAAGGTAGGCAGGTATTAAAAGTTCTGCTTTAAAGATGTGGAAACTGAGGCTCAGAGAGGTTTAATGACTTGCGAGAGGTTGCAGTGAATTAAGGGCGGGGGAGGGATTCATACCTCCTCTGGCTGCAGCCAGAGTTCCAGTTCCACTACCCTGGCTACCCAGCCCCAGGGATTTCTTTTCTTCCAGATAAGTCTCACTGGCCCTTCGGTTTCTCCCTCCTCCACTTCCTGCCTTGGCTTCATTTCTATGAAAAGCAATATGATTTAATTATGTGTTAATGTCTTCTGCAGGAGCAGAAAGTGAGGGGTGGATGTGACAACATGTTAGGAAACTGTGTTTTCCCATGCTGGGGTGAGATTCTAGGCCACTACACAAAAAGGTCAGATCTAGTTGGGCAAAAATTGTTCTGGATGTGGCCTTCTGGTTTTGTCTGCTGTAAGGATGAAAAGAAAACAGTCCACGGGCCTGGGACACTATTCCTGAACCTCCTTCTCACTCCAGTTTCCACAGCCCACCCCCCCCAACCCCTCCGGCCTGGGTTGCAGCCCCTAGGACGTCTGAGGTCTAAAGCCCCTGCAGTGAGGACACCGGGTGGGTCACAGCTGTGAGGGAGGAAAAGTCACCTCAGGAGGCAGGTCAATCCCCAAAGCACTTTGGGATTCCTATCCCCTTAAAATTCAGAATCTTCAGAGCATGTTCCACTGACTTCAAGCCTGGTAGGAAGTGAGCACCTCTGAGTTGCTCTGGGCTTCCTCCTGTCCTGGCGAAGGGGCTTTCCGGAAAACACCTGATGTTGGGCCTGTGAACTGGGCTCTGCTCTAGTGAGTTCCCAGAGAGCAGTTCCCTGCCATTTCAGGAGCGCCTTCTCTATGCTCCCCTGTGCTAATTAGGAAAAGGGAAACAGAGCCGCCCAGAACAGGTGCTGCTCCTCAGGGGACTGTCAGGGTTGTTCTTAAAAAGGAAATTGGTGCAAATGAGCTTAAATGAAGCAGAATTAAGGCTAGCAGATAGCATGGCAGCTGCTGGCACACAGGTAAACAAGGTGGAAAGAGAAAGTGAACAAAGAAGATGGAGCCAGGTGTGGGGGAGGGGTGGTGCCAGGTCTTCAGGGCAGGACAGGAGAGCAGAACATCAGCCTTTAGGGCAGAGGAGGCTGGAGCAACAGTGGCTGAAGCTGTGGGCTGGAACCTGACACCAACTCAATTCCATGAAAACTGAGTGCCTGTGAGGCAGCAGGCACTGTACCAGGCCCTGAGGATAGGGCAGGGAACAAGACACTAGGCCCTGGGTTCAGGAGGCTGATGTTCCAGTGGGATGGGGTGAGGGGAGAGAAAATAAATAAGATTTCAGTTAAGGATAATAGCTGTGAGAGCGATAAAACAGGATGATGTGTGTGGGCGTGTGTGTGCGTGAACTCTTTAGAGAATGAGCAGTCGGGGGGGCCTCTGTGAAGCAGGGGATACTGGGTTATTAAGGACAAACATCTTCTTCCTCCCTTCCTAGTGAAGGAAGTGCTCAGTGCTGCACCATCAAACAACAAAATAGTTACCTTTCCCACTGAATAAAACAATACTTCTTTCTAATCCAATATCACAGCCTGGGGAGCCCACAACTAAACTTTATTTATGGGTGAGGGAGCATGGTTCATTCAGATGCAGTAGCAGAGGCCATTCTCAATTCTGTCAGCCTGAAGGGAAAGGCAAGATTCCATCATTTATTGAGCAACTACTGTGTTGCTCATATGTAACTTATCTTCTTAAAAAATTTCCTTTGGGAACATTTTAGATTTACAGGAAAATTGTAAAGATATCACAGAAAGTTCCTGTATACCCTTCACCCACTTCCCCTCAGGTTAACATCTTATGTAATCATGGTGTGTTTGTCAAAAGTAAGAAGTTGACAGTCGTACAATACTAGTAACTAAATGCTATATAGACTGAATGTCTGTGTCCCCCCAAATTCATATATTGAAATCCTAATTCTCAATGTGATGTTGTTTGGAGCTGGGGCCTTTGGGAGGTGATTAGGTCATGAGGGTGGTGTCCTTATAAAAGAGACCCCAGAGAGCTCCCTTACCCCTTCTGCCATGTGGGGACACAGCAGGAAGATGGCCATCTATGAACCAGGAAGCGGGTCCTCACCAGACATCGAATCTGCTGGTGCCTTGATCTTGGACTTCCCAGCTTCCAGAACTGTGGGAAATAAGTGTTTGCTGGTTAAGCTACCTAGTTTATGGTGTTTTTGTTACAGCAGCCCGAATGGACTAAGACACTAAACTACAGAAAGAAATTTGGATTTCATCTTACTTATCTTTTAATATGTTATTTAATCCTCCAACAACTCTAGCGAAACTGAAGTTCAGAGAGGTTGTGACTTGAATAAGATGATGCAGCAAGTAGTGAATTCTGATTGCAATCCAGGTCTCTCTGACTCCGAAATGTGCACTCTTTCTATATAATGATGTCTCTTTGAAGGAGGAAAAGTCACTGTGTTAGTCTAGGTCCTTTGAGAAGTGGACTCCAAGACATGATTAACCACATGATTCACCAGGCAAGGATTTTATTAGGGGAAGTGCCTGAAATAGGGAGGCAGCAAGAAGAGGTAGAGAGAGTTGTCAGATTTCTGTGAAAGTCTGATCCTGAGTAAGAGGGAGAGAGGGACATTTGGGTGCTAACAAAGGAGTCCCTTCCTCGTGGATGACAACAGCAGCCCATGGGAGGTGTGGTCTCAGTAAAATGCATGACGGATTTCAAAGTGCAGCAGCTGGGGCCTCCAGCCAATTAGGGACTTGGGTCAGTGCAGCTTCCTGGCTGCCAGTCAGTAAAGGCAGAGAAATCCTGTGTTTCTTTTCTGGTCTGCTCATGGAAGAGAGACTACCAATCAGAAGGATAAGGGCAAAGGAGTGGGCAAGTGAAGGGTCCTTCCCTTACTGGATCCACCTGCTCCCTGGCAGAGCTGGTAACTCAGGAATCCCAAACAGCTTACTGCCTGGTATGATGGTTAATTTTATATGTCAACCTGACTAGACCATGGGGTGCCCAGACATTCGGTCAAACATTATTCTGGATGTTTCTGTGAGAGTGTTTTTAGATGAGATTAACATTTGAATCAGTAGAGTAAATGCAGATTGCCTTCTCTAATGTGAGTGGGCCTCATCCAATCAAGTTGAAGGCCTGAATAGAACAAAAGGCTGACACACCCTGAGTAAGAAAGAATTCTTCTTGCCTGACTGCTTTTGAATTGAGACATCAGCTTTTTCCTGACTACAGACTTGAACTGAAACATCGGCTCTTCCTGGGTCTTGAACCTGCCAGCCTTTGGACTCGAGCTGCACCATCACCTTTCCTAGTTCTCAGGTTCTCGAACTCAGACTGAGACAAGCATCAGCTCTCCTGGATTTCCAACTTGCCAAATCACCCTTCAGATCTTGGGACTTGCTTGCCTCCGTAATCACGTGAGCCGATTCCTTTAATATATTTACTCTCCGTTTTGTTTCTCTGGATAACCCTGACTGACACTGTAGGATTCCAAAAAGGAAATCCAACTCCAGTCTCGGGAAGGCGCGGACCCACAGACACAGGAGACCGAGCTTGATGCAAATGCACGAGGTTTTAATTAAGCGGAGCTCCGGGTCGACACGTATCTCTCGCAGGAGACAGAGGGGTCGACCCCGAACCTTAAGGGGCAAGCTCTTTTATAGGATTCGGAAGCATAAAGCGGGAAAAGGTTGGCGCGGTCTTACATGATTGGCTAATTTAAAACATTTAAACAGTTACATTTTATGGCGCGAATTGCTATGGCGAAGCAATTATCAGGTTACACACACGCGTCCCCATCTGGACCCCCTCCACCCCGACCCTCCCAAACTTATCCCTCTGGAGCACTCTCTTGTTCTCAATTTTCCCCGAACAGTTTAGGGCGAGTCTTCTATGAATAGAGTCAGTCAGGATCGATAAACGTTCCCCCTTATACCAGGAATCCTTAGGGTGTGGAGGTGCCTGTCTCTAAGGTATTAACTTTTAAATTTTTAATATAATTTACTTCCTTCAACACACCTGGCTTACTCAATGTCAGGGCTGACCACAGTATCTCATAGGATTCCTTTTCCTCTTCTGCCATCAAACCCCACTACACATTTGAACCACAGGCCGGATAGAGAAATGTGCCCAGAACAGCACTAGGGAGAGCAAAGGTCCTTGAGAACCAGTTCAGTCCCAGGCCAAGCCTCCAACTTACCTCTGGGTGGGTGGGAGACAGCTCCCTCAACAGCCATGGCCTTAGATGATGGGGCCATGTGAAATGGCATCAGTGACTCCTTCCAGCTGGCAGCCGGCTCTCTAGTGAAAGCAACAAACCCAAAAAATACTCAAGAATAGACCCACCATCTTATCTCTGTATGGTATACAGGTTGTGGAGGATTCTGCCATCTCAAACCTCCCTGGCTGCTCTTCCTAAAGATTCCTTAACCTCAGGGAGGGTTGGTACTGGCCCTGTTCCAGACCCAAAGTAACAAGATTTCTTCCCAAAGTGGGGTAGGCCTGTCACCTGCCCCTATATGACCTATCACTGTCCACAAGGCAGCCCTTCCTGCTGGCCCCTGGTACTCCTTGCTTCATGTCTTGTCTGAAGCTTCTGGGCTCTCCTTCTTCAGCTTCTTTCTAGAAGCCTCTTGTGCTTGGTCCTGGAACCAAACATTCACCCACATAAGTAATCCAGTTAGACAGTCTCTTTCTTGCCTTAGCCACCTTCCCTCCCACCCTCAGCCCAGGGAGGATCGCCTCTGATTCAGAAGTACCTGCACTGAGGAGCATCCCCCTGGCACCTGCTAAGGAAGGGCCTCCTCACATTCATCCTCCGCTGCCCTGCCTGTAGCCCAGCACCCTCAGAAGCCCTTCCCTGACCCAGGGTTTCTCAACAGTGGCCTTATTGACATTTGGGGCTGGATAATTCTTTGTTGTAGGGGCTGTCCTGTAGGATGTTTGACAGCATTGCCAGTCTCTTACCAACTAGATGCCAGTTGTCACCACCAAAAATGTCTCTAGACATTGCCAAATGTTCCCTGCCCTAACCTAAGGTCTTTCTGTTTGCTGTCTAGAGCCACAGCAGAACCTGGGCTGGGCAGGGGTCCCAGACAAGTAGAGGAAACTAGTGGGAGGGAAGCATGTGCCTTCAAGACCAACTCTGCCTCAACCTCCATGAAGCTGGACTCCTCAGGCCCAAGCTCTTCGAAAGCTGTTTCCTCTTGGCTCCCACCATACAGTTTTTGCCCCCCCTCCCTTTTTTCTTATATGGTATTTATTATTATTATTGTGGTTAAGAACACTTAACATGAGATCTATCCTCTTAACAAATTTTTAAGTGCACAATATAGTATTGTTGACTATGGGTACAGTGTTGTACCCCTTTTTTTAAAAATAGACTTTATTTTTGAGAACAGTTTTAGGTTTACAGAAAAATTGCAAAGATGTTAGAGAATTCCCATCTACCTGCACCTATTATTAACATCTTCGATTAGTATGGTACATTTATTACAATTAATGAACCAATATTAATACATTATTTTTAATTAAAGTCCATAATTTATTCAGATTTCCTTTGCTTTTACCTAATGTCCTTTTTCATATTCTTAGATGTCATTGAAGACACCATATTACATTTTTAAAATTTTGTTGAGGTCATATTGGCTAATAACATTGTATAAATTTCAGGTATACATTATATTTCAGTTTCTGTATAGACTGCATTGTGTTCACCACCAATAGTCTAGTTTTTATCCATCACCATACACATGTCCCTTTACCCTTTTTGCCCTCCAAAGATACCATATTACATTTATTGTCATGTCTCCTTAGGCTCCTCTTGGCTCTGACAGTTTCTCAGATTTTCCTTGTTTTTGATGACCTTGATAGTTCTGAGGAGCACTGGTCAGGTGCTTTGTAAGATGCTGTTTATTGGCATTTTTCTGCTGTTTTTCTCATGATTAGACTGGGGTTATGGATTTTCAGGAGGAAGGTCACAGACATAAAGTGTCATTTTCATCACAACATGTCAAGGGTACTTACTGTCAACATGATTTATCACTGCTGATGTCGACCTTGATCAGCTGGCTGGGATAGCGTTTGTCGGGTTTTTTCACTATACAGCTATCCTTACCCCACCACCCATACTCTCCTCTTTGAAAGGAAGTCACTTTGTACAGCCCACACTTAAGGATGAGGAGTTATGTCCCCCTTCCTTGAGGGCAGAGTATCTACATAAGTTATCTGGAATAATTCTGTGTAGACATTTGTCCCTTCTCCCCCACTTATTTATTTATTCAATCATTTATTTATCAATATGGATGCATGAATATTTATTTTATGTGTTGGGTTATAACCCAATACTACTTTATTTTGTTGCTCAAATTGTCCCAGCTTTGGCCATTGGGAGCTCTTTAAGTTGCCTCCTGTGTTCCTTTGACATACCCCCACCAATTTCTTTGTTTTAACAGTTCTTTACTTTCTGGAACTACAAGATGCTCCAGGCTCATCTTGTCTATTTCCCACTTCAGTCCTAGAATCAGCCATTTTCTTTTACCGGAGAATGGTATTAGGAACCAAGATCTGGGCACTAGTTGTGTTCATTGCTCCTGGACTATCACTGCTTCTAGGTCCTCTGAGCTGACAGAACAGGGGTATATATTTGTGTATGATATACATGTATACACACACATCTATAAATATTTTTATATGTAACCATCCTTATAGGTATTAAACTTAATGTGAGTTCATACTGCTATATACAGCTTTAGTCCATTATCACATGGATCATTCTAGCCTTCTGCCCTTGCTTATTCATAAGTTCCCACTCCAACAGTGAGAAACCTGGCTCCCACCATCTGCCATCCATTTACTAAATTGCTCAATTCTGGTATGCAGAATTGTTATCCCATACTCCCTATTCCCATGGGAAACAACTTTATTAACTAGAGGACAGTGCAGTTCCTTTTGTCTTTAGTCTTACAGACACCACTTACTTCCAGTGTTACTTAGGTCAGCACTTTCTCTCCCACCCCCTTCAGTGAGGTTGTTTTGTACATTTAATACAGTTAGATTCTCCTGTCATAGTCTGCACTCTTTCCTGGGATTCTCTGACCTCTTAAATGATTTTTTTAAATATACATACATTAAGGTTCACTCTTTGTGCTAAAGGTTCTATAGGTTTTGACAAATGCATAATGTCATGTATCCACCATTACAGTATCCTCAGAGTAGTTTCAGCACTCTAGATATCTCCTGTGCTGCTTCTCTTCAACCTTCCTCTCCTCTCCCCAGACATCTGGCAACCACTGATATTTTTACTGTATCTATAGTTTTGCCTTTTCCAGAATGTCATATAGTAGGAATCATACATTATGTAGCTTTTATAGACTGGTTTCTTTCACTTAGCAACATGTATTTAAGGTTCCTCCATGTCTTTTTGGACTTGATAACTCATTTCTTTTTAGTGCTGAATAATATTCCATTGTATAGATGTACCACAGTTTGTTTATGCATTCCCCTATTGAAGGACTCTTCATCACTTCTAGTTTTTGTTGGTTATGAATAAAGATGCAGTAAACATTCACACGCAGGTTTTTGTGTGGACGTAAGTTTTCAGATCAGTTGGGTAAATACCTAAGTGAGATTGCTGAGTCATAGGGTAAGATTATGTTAAGCTTTGTATGAAACTACCAAACTGTCTTCCAAAGTGGTTGTACCTATTTGCATTCTCACCAGCAATGGTGAGAACGGTTCCTGTTGCTCCACATCCTCACCAGCATTTGGTATTGTCAGTTTTTTGGATTTTAGCCATTCTAACAGATGTGTAGTGGTAGCTCATTGTTGTTTTAATTTATAATTCTCTAGTGACAAATTATGTTCAGTATCTTTTCATATGTTTATTTGCCATCTGTATATCTTGATGAAATGTCTGTTCAGATATTTTGCCCATTTTTTATTTGGGTTTTTTAATTTTCTTGTTGAAATTTAAGATTCTTTATATATTTTGGATACAAGACCTTTATCAGATATGTGTTTTGCAAATATTTTTTCCCAGTCTGTGGCTTGTCTTTTCATTCTCTTAACAGTTGCTTTCACAGAGCAGAAGTTTTAAGTTTTAATAAAGTCTAACAACAATTATTTCTTTCTTGGATCATACTTTTGGTGTTGTATCTAAAAACTCATTGCCAAACCTAAGGTCACCTAGATTTTCTTCTAGAAGTTTTATACTTTTGCCTTTTACATTTAGTTCTAAATCTATTTTGAGTTAATTTTTGTGAAAGGTGGAAGGTCTGTGTCTGGATTCTTTTTTTTTTTTTTTTTTTGGCATATGCATGTCCAGTTGCCCCAGCACCATTTGTTGAAAAGACTATCATTTTTCCAGTTGTTCCAGCACCATTTGTTGAAGAGACTATGTTTGCTCCACTGTATCGCCTTTACTCTTTCGTCAAAGATCAGTTGACTATATTTGTTTGGGTCTGTTTCTGGGCTCTCTATTCTGTTCCATTGATGTGTGTGTCTATTTTTTGCCAATGCCAGGCTGTCTTGATTATTATAGTTTGTAGTAAGTCCTGAAATCAGGTGGTGTCAATTCTCCAACTTGGTTCTTCTTCAGTGTTCTGGATCTTATAAACTTTCGAGTCAGTTTGTTGATATCTACAGAATAACTTGCTGGGATTTTGACTGGGATTGGATTGACTATAGCTCAAGGTGGGAAGAATTAAAATCTTAACAATATTAAGTCTTCCAATCCATGAACATGGAATGTCTCTCCATTTATTTAGATCTTCATTGATTTCTTTCATCAGAATTTTGTAGTTTTCTGGATATAGGTCCTATATATTTTGTTAGATTTATACCTAAATATTTCTTTTTTTTGGTGCTATTGTAAATGATATTGAGTTTTTTTTTTTTTTAAAGATTTTATTTATTTATTTTTTCCCCAAAGCCCCAGTAGATAGTTGTCTGTCACAGCTGCACATCCTTCTAGTTGCCGTATGTGGGATGCGGCCTCAGTATGGCCGGAGGAGCGGTGCGTCGGTGCGCACCCGGGATCCGAACCTGGGCCGCTGGCAGCAGAGCGCGCGCACTTAACCGCTAAGCCACGGGGCCGGCCCTGATATTGAGTTTTTAATTTAAAATTCCAATTGTTCATTTATCAGAAAGCAATTAAATTTAGTATATTAATCTTGTATCCTGTGACCTTACTATTATCATATTAATTTCAGAAGTTTGTCTATTCTTTGAGATTTTCTACATAGACAAACATGTCACTTGTAAACAAAGAAAGTTTTATATCTTCCTCCAAATCTGTATCTTTTGTTTCCTTTTCTTATTGCACTAGCTAGGACATCCAGAACAATGTTGAATAGGAAAGGTGAAGGGAACATTCTTGCCTTGTCCTTGCTCTTAAGGGAAAGTATCCAATTTCTCACCATTAAGTATGATATTAGCTATAGAGTTTTTGTAGATGTTCTTTATCAAGTTGACGAAGTCTCTTTCTATTCCTAGTTTGCTAAGAGTTTTTATGATAAATGGGTGTTTGAGTGTGTCAAATGCTTTTTCTGCATCTATTGATATGATCGTATAGTTTTTCTCCTTTAGACTGTTGATGTCATGGGTTACAAGTGAAAATGTTGAACCTGTCTCACACATATGGATTAAATCCCATTAGAGGGGCCAGCCCTGTGGCCTAGTGGTTGCATTCGGTGTGCTCCGCTTTGGCGGCCTGGGTTCGTGGGTTCAGATCCTGGGTGCGGACCTACACCACTTGCCAGCCATGCTGTGGCGGTGACCCACATACAAAATAGAGGAGGCCTGACACAGATGTTAGCTCAGGGCTAATCTTCCTCAAGCAAAAAAAAAAAAAAAAAGAGGAAGATTGGCAACAGATGTTAGCTCAGAGCAAATTATTCCTCAGCAAAAAAATAATTTAATTAATTAATTAAAAAATAAAATACATCCTATTAGGTTGTGGTGTATAATTATTTTTATACATTGTTGGATTCAATTTGCTAATATTTTGTTGCAGATTTTTGGATCTATGTTCATGAGAGATATCGGTCTGTAGTTTTCCTTTCTTCTAATGTCTTTATCTGGTTTTGGTATCAGGGAAATGCTAGCTTCATAGGATGAGTTAGGAAGTATTCCCTCTGTTTCTATTTTCTGAAAGAGATTTTAGAGGATTGGTGTCATTTCTTCCTTCAGTGTTTTCTAGAATTTACCAGTGAAACCATCTGGGCCTGGTGTTTCTTTTTTTGAAAGTTATTATTGTTGATTCAATTTCTATAATATATATAGGCCTATTCAAATAATCTGTTTCCTCTTATGAGTTTTGGTTGTTTGTATCTTTTAAGAAATTGGTCCATTTCATCTAAGTTATCAAATTTGTGGGCATAGAGTTGATCATAATTATCCTTTGTTATCCTTTTAACATCCATGAGATCAGTAGTGATGAGTCTTCTCTCATTTCTGATATTAGTAATTTGTGTCTTTTCTTTTTTCTTAGTTAGCCTAGCTAGAGGTTTATCAATTTTATTGACCTTTTCAAAGAACAAGATTTTGGTTTCATTGATTTTTTTGTATTAATTTCCTGTTTTCAATTTCATTGATTTCCACTCTAATTTTTATTTCTATTCTTTTGCTTGCTTTAGGCTTACATTGATCTTTGTTCTCTAGCTTCCTAAGGTGGAAGCTTAGATTATTGATTTTATATCTTCTTTTCTAATATATGCATTCAATGCTATAAATTTCCCTCTAAGCACTACTTTCACTGCATCCCACAAATTTTGATAGGTTGTATTTTCATCTTTATTTAGTTCAAAATATTTTAATTTTTGACTCATCTGTTATTTAGAAGTGTTTTGTTTAATCTCCAATTATTTGGGGATTTTCCACCTATCTTTCTGTTTTTGATTTCTAGTTTAATTTCATCTGAGAGCACACTTTGTATGGTTACCATTCTTTTAAATTTGTTAAGGTGTGTTTACGGCCAAATATGTTGTCCATCTTGGTGAATGTTCCATGTGAGCTTGAGAAGAATGTGTATTCTGCTGTTGTTGGATGAAATATTCCATAAATGTCAATTAGATTCAATGGATTGCTGTGGTCTTCAGTCCAGCTATATCCTTACTGATCTTTTGCCTGTTGGATCTGTCAATTACTGGTAGAAAGGTGTTGATGTCACCAACTATAATAGTGGATTTGTCTATTTCTCTTGCAATTCCATCAGTTTTTGCCTCACATATTTTGATGCTCTGTTTTTAGGTACATACACGTTAAGGATTTAACAATGTCTTCTTGAAGTATTGACCTCTTTATCATTATATAATGCCCCTCTTTATCCACAATAATTTTCCTCACTCTGAAGTCTGCTTTGTCTGAAATTAATATAGGTACTCAAGATTAGTATTAGCATTGTATTTCTTTCTCCATCCCTTTACTTTTTTGTGTGTGTGTGTGAGGAAGATCAGCCCTGAGCTAACATCCATGCTAATCCTCCTCTTTTTGCTGAGGAAGACCGGCTCTGAGCTAACATCTATTGCCAATCCTCCTCCTTTTTTTTCCCCCCCCAAAGCTCCGGTAGATAGTTGTATGTCATAGCTGCACATCCTTCTAGTTGCTGTATGTGGGACGCGGCCTCAGCATGGCCAGAGAAGCAGTACATCAGTGCGCTCCCAGGATCCGAACCCAGGCCACCGGTAGCGGAGCGTGCGCACTTAACCACTAAGCCACGGGGCCGGTCCCTCCATCCCTTTACTTTTAATCCATTTGTGTCTTTAAAGTGGGTTTCTTGTACACAACTTATAGTTGAGTCTTTTTTTTTTTTCCAGTCTACTGAGTTTGTCTTCTAATTGGTATATTTAGACCTCACATTTAAAATGATTATTTATATAATTGGATTAATATCTGCGATATCTTTAACTGTTTTCTATTAGTTGCACTTGTCTTTGTTTCTTTTTCTTATCTACCCCTCTTTTTCTGTCTTCTCTGGTTTTAATTGAGAATTTTATATGATTCCATTTTCTTTCCTCTCTTAGCATATCAATTATACTGCTTTTAAAACATTTTAACTCATTGCTCTAGAGTTTGCAATATATATTTACAACTAATCTAAGTCCACTTTCAAATTACACTTTACCACTCACAGGTAGCGCAGATACCTTATAACAAAGTTTTCCCAGTTCCTCTCTCCTGACCCTTATAACATTGCTATCATTCATTTCCTTATTCCTACACTATAGTCCTCCAACACGTTGTTACTATTGTTACTTTGAACAGTTATCTATGAGATCAATTAAGAATAAGAAAAATAAAATATTTTATATTACCTTCATTTATTCCTTTTTTGACACTCTTCTTTTTTTTAATGTAGATCTAAGTTTCTGACCTATATCATTTCCTTCTCATTGAAGAACTTCTTCTTTTTTTTTTTTTTGTGAGGAAGATCAGCCCTGAGCTAACATCCATGCTAATCCTCCTCTTTTTTTGCTGAGGAAGACCGGCTCTGAGCTAACATCTGTTGCCAATCCTCCTCCTTTTTTTTTCCCCCCCAAAGCCCCAGTAGATAGTTGTATGTTATAGTTGCACATCCTTCTAGTTGCTGTATGTGGGACGTGGCCTCAGCATGGCCGGACAAGCGGTGCATCAGTGCGCATCCGAGATTCGAACCCAGGCCACCAGTAGCAGAGCACGTGCACTTAACTGCCAAGCCACAGGGCCGGCCCCATGAAGAACTTCTTTTAACATTTCTCACAAAGCAGTTCTGCTGGCAGTAAATATCCTCATTTTTTTCTGTCTGACAAGGTATTTATCCATATATTTTTTTTTCATTGCAGTAAAATTCACATAACATAAATTTCACCATTTTAACCATCGTAAAGTGTACAACTCAGTGGCTTTTTACTAAGTACACGTCTCTTTTTTTTTTTTTTTTTTTTGGTGAGGCAGATTTGCCCTGAGCTAACATCTGTTGCCAATCTTCCTCTTTTTTTGCTTGAGGAAGATTAGCCATGATCTAACAACTGTGCCAGTTTTCCTCTATTTCATATGTGGGTCGCCGCCTCAGCATGGTTGACAAGCAGTGTAGGGCCGCACCCGGGATCCGAACCTGCAAACCTGGGCCGCCGAAGCAGAGCACGCCGTACTTAACCACTACGCCATGGAGCCAGCCCCTCTCCTTCCCTTTTGAAGAATACTTTCAATGGATGTAGAATTCTAGGTTGATGTAGTTTTTTCTTTCAATATTTAAAATCCACTCTCTTCTTGCTTGTATGGTTACAGACAAGGCTGTAATTCTTATCCTTTCCCTGTATAAGTAAGCTAGGGTTTTTCCCCCCATGTCTTCCTTCAAGATTTTATGTTTTTCTTTGGTTTTCTACAGTTTCAATATGATATGCCTAGGTGTTGATTTTCAGGGGTTATTTATCCTGCTTTTCTCTAAGCTTTCTGGATCTGTGGTTTGATATCTGCCATTCATTTTGGAAAATTCTCAGTCATTATTACATGAAATATCTCTCCTGCTCTGTTCTCCTCATGATATTCCAATTGTTCCTGTGTTACACCTTTTGAAATTGTCTCAGTTCTTGGATTTTTTTTTTTTCTCTTTGCATTTCAGTTGGGAAGTTTCTATAGACATTATCTTCAGCTCAATGGTTCTTTCCTTGTCTGTGTCTAATCTACTGATGATCCCATCAAGGCATTCTTCATCATTTCAGTGTTTTTGATTTCTAGCAACTCCTTTGATTCTTTGAGTTCTATCTCTTTGTTTACATTACCCATCTGTTCTTGCATATTGTCTACTTTTTCCATTAGAGCCCTTAATATATTAGTCTTAGTTATTTAAAATTTCCTAGTTGATAATTCCAAAATGTGTCATATTTGAGTTTGGTTTGATGCTTGCTTTGTCTCTTTAGTCTGTTTTTCCCTTGCCTTTTAGTGTGCCTTATAATATACAATTTATTGGGTAAAGGGACTGATGTAAACAACTTTTAATGTGAGGTGTGATGACAGTCTGCCTAGGAGTTGGACTGACTTTAATGTTTGTTGTAGCTTTAGGTGCCAGTGGCTTTAAATTCCTCTAGTGTCCTTGGTGTTGTTCTCCTCTACTGACTTTGGGTTTCCCCAAGAACTTCTTTAATACAGTCTGTGCCTTGAAGCTCTTTCAGCTGTAATCCACTATTGTTATACTGCAGCCCTGTTGACATGGTGGTAAGGTTTAGGGAAGGGGAAGCATTTTATAATTTTATGATTAAATCTCAGTCTTTTAGTGGGTCTGTGTCCCTGGTTGTGACCTTCACAGGGGTCTCTGAGCTTTTTCCCCCCTTCCTGAGGTGTGGCAGAAAGGCTAGAGGGGGCTGGAGTTGGGTGATTGTTCTATCCCCTGAGAGAAAAGGCTCTGATAGTCTTTTTACCTGGAGAGTAGGCTTTTGTCAGGGGGACTGCTGTGGGCATATTTTTAAATGGTTACTTTTCCCTTTCCCCTTATAGAGACGGGAGGGGATTTTTCTTGGCTCTTCACCATACTCAGCCTCCATCAGTTTGTCAAAATTACCACTTAAGTATTACTCCCAGTTTGTGGTTCTGCGTCTTCTGCTCTAGGTCAGCTGATCTTGGCTGTGACTGTATTTTCCTGGCTCTCCAGATTTTGGGGTGGCAGTTTGCCCTGCAACTTCAGTTCTCTGATAGGCCCAAGAAAAGTAGTTGCTTTTCAGTTTGTTGAGTTTTTTTCTTGTCATAGGATGGGAATGATGACTAACAAGCTCTTTACATGTTGAAGCTGAAACCAGAAGTTGCTTTTTCTTTGGTTTTTTTGTTGTTGTTGTTGTTTTAATGCTCTCAAGGCATGAGGGCTGAGATCGCACAAAGGCAGTGTATATCCATTTGGTCTTTTGGGAAAGAGTGTGCAGGGAAGCAGACCCTCTGTGAAGGGAAGGACCAATGGTATACCATTGATCCTGGCTCCTGCAGCCCCCAGGGGCTCAGCGGACACCGCCACCCCCCTTCACTGACTCATTCTGGCTTCATTATCTCTCTCCCTCCTCCAGACTCTATCCTACAGTCCACCTGGATCCTGCCCTAAAGGTTCTTTCTATAACTAATATCTAACCATATATCTCTCCCTGCTCAGAAATCTTGCACCCATAGAATAAAGTACAAGTTGCTCAGTGTGGCATTCATAGATCTTCATGGTTCACCCTAACCTTCCCTCTGCTGCCTGCCTCCCCCCATACCTATACAATATTGGGGTACTAGGGACACCTTGAACTACTCCCAGGTCCCTGAACATACATGCTTCCTCCAGTCTTTCTGCCTTGCACATGCTGTTCCCTCCAGAAGCCCTTCCCATCCTGACTGGCAAACTGACTCCACCAGGAAGACCTCACCTCCTTAGGGGTGGGCCTTCCCCAAGCACCTGTACATTCCTCAGGCACAGTGTCATGCTCTGGTTCCCACTGATGCCCCAAGGGACCTCGCCAACAGCCAAATCCCCATCTTACTCCAGGCAGAGGAAGCATGAGGCAGACACTCTGAATCTCCCCCATGGCCCTGCTTTTGTCCCAGAGGTGGGAGGGACATCAGACCACATTGGCCAGCACTCCCAGTCAGCCCTCTCCAGCTAGGGAGAGGAGGGAAGGTCTGGAGGGGAAGGAGCCTCTGTGCATGGGCACCTGCTATATAGGCCAGGGGTGAAGGAACCTGGCTCTGAAGGTAGACTGCAGGGGCCCAAATCCCAAGCTCCACCACTTATCAGCTCTGTGACCTTGGGCAAGCTACTTACCTCTCTGTGCTTCACCATCCTCATCTATAAAACAGGGTAATACATAGGACCTAGCTCTTAGGTAGAGAGGCCTAAGGGAAATAATGCAATGTAAAGCATTTCTGATGTGGTGAATGTTCCACAAGTGCTAGTTGTTATGATCACAACAACCACATGGGCCAAGCGCTGTGCCCAGTGCTCCTATCTCCTGGCTTCATTTCATCCACACCCTGGCCAGTGAGGCAGGGATGTTAGTTCCACTCCACAGAGGAGGCAACCAAGGCGCTGAGAAAGCAGAGGAGCCATCTGCTTCTTCCCCTTGCCAACCACGGCTCAGCCCTCTCCCACTCTCCTGGAATGGCTTGGTGGAGGCTGGGGCTGGGGAGTGAGGGGAGTTGCAGATTTGGGTTACATCAGGCCTGGCCCAAGGCACTGATGGTGCCTCGATGATGGAGGTGGTGGCAGTGGCCATGGTGGGGTTGGAGATGCACCCCAGCCCAGGCTGAGTTGGACGATCTTGCTTTTCTTCTGCTCAGTCCACTCCCCTGGTGCAGGTGGAAAGGAAGGAACCCCCCCATTTTTCAGGTCTTCCTATGGGCCCGGTGAGTACAGAGCTGGGGGCTCTGATGTCATATCCATTCCCACCAACTCCAAGAGGCTGGTGTTATGCCCTCATGTTACATAAGTCCAAGATGACACAGCCAGGGAGACTGGCATACAGAAAGCATCCATTCCCCTCTCCTGGGCCTCAAGTTGAGAAAGTCCCTCCCATCACTCTTGTACTATAATCATGGCTGTTTGCCCCTCCGTGTAGTGAGTGAAGCTGAATCGCTGGCTGAGGTCAATTTGGAATCACAAGGACCCTTGGTTATATGTCTGAACAGTTATGTGGAACCTGAAGCTTCACTCCACTCATCTTTGCTTAAATCTCTTGGCTTATGCACAGGATGTACAGTGCACAACCCCTGCAACTACACACAGCAGCCCCGTGTGGCCTCCATCCTCAGAGGAGGAGTTTTTTTGGACCAGAGCTGTTGAATCCACCCTACTGAACTCTGGGACCTCAATCTCTTCCTTCTCCAGCATTGCAGGTGCCCTATAGTTAAGCAAACCAACCTTAACTGGTCCCAAATCTCCTCTTACTTCTGCCCCAAATCCCTGGTAGTCAGACACCTTGAAGGACTGATCTACCGTGCAGGGCTCCCCACCCCCACTCTCGTTGGCCCCAGGCTTCCCTCCAAATGCTTCCTCCAGGTCACTCCCCAATTCCATGGTCTCCCTCAGCTCCCCTCCTTCAGCTCTCCCTGGCATTTGGTGCTCACTGCTAGTCCCCCATCGTACTGTGGGAACACTCCAGGGATTCTCCTACTTCTCCTATCTTCCTCCTCCCACCGCACAAATGTGCTCTTCCCTCCCTCAAGCCACGACCGAGTCATTGCCAACGCACACTGCCTACTCTAAGTCTAGTCCTGTGGATCTGTTTCTGTCCATCTCAATGAGGCAGGATGAAGCCCCGCTCCAGAGTCTGAGCCCACCAGAGCCTGGCAGCGGTCAGACTGCCCAGAAGGGCAGCAAAGCCTGGAGGGCTGTGGGAGGTGACAGGAACCTGTGCCTCTGGCTTCTCTCCCACTTGAGCTTCCCCTGGTCTTGTCGTCCCCAGCCCTGCCTCAACTCCTTGCCAGCTTATAACTAAGAGAGGTGTCATCTTTTGCCCCATGCCCTTCCCCTCAGCCACAGGTGACAAACTAGTGGTCCACAACACATTTTGTTTGGCCTGCCATACTTTTTAAAAGTTTCAATTCATTGCTATCATTTAAAAATTAACCAATTTCACTTAAGAGTCCAGAATTCTAGTTTCTTCTGAAAAATCAGAAGATCTGGCAACACTAGGCCCACATTACCGTATAGTCACAACCAGCTGGAGCTGGCCTCAGCTATCCCCCTTCTGCGGGGCTTGCATTCTGGTTTCTGCAGTTTTGACCCTCCCAAACACCCTGGCCACCCACGTCAGTGGCCTGCCTTCTAAACTGTACCTCTGCACGAGGCGGTCCAGGGGAAGGAACAAAGCCCGCAGGTCTCAGCACGCGAAGGAGGGCAGAGCAGGGCAAGCAGGAGGCAAGGCAGAGAGTCCCAGGCAGGAGCCACATCCTAGCCTCTTCCATCACTGTTTATTGCTAGCAGCGTCCCAGGCACCCTGTGTGTGTCCTGTCCCGGCTCAAGCCTGCCTCTGGGGGCTGGGCTGCTGCAAACACGTGGTTTGCTGTCCGCTACTTCAGGCCACTCCACATCCTGTTGGAGGTGGGCCCAGGGCCTGAGGCTTTGTCTTGGTCCTGAGTAGCAGTGTGGCATCCAGGCACAGCCTTCCTTACTGTCCAGCCAACTCAGCCAAATGTGCACCAGGGGGTGGCAGCCTTGTCACAGTCCAACATGATGTTGAGAACAGTGCAGGGGGCCCCTCCCACAGACAGGGCTGTACGGGAATCCACATGGTACTTCACAGTGCTCAGGCCTCCCTCCCGGTCCACCTTGAATTGCTCCTGGGAATGAAAGGGGGAGAGAGCATGTACTCAGGGCTTTGTGGGTGCCAGCTGTCCACTGATCCCCCACAACCTCATCATCAGAGGTCCTATGAACCCCACTGAAGAGAGGAGGAAGTGAAGCTCAGAGATGTGAAGTTTTGCCCATGGCTGCCCCTGACTAGTAAGCAGGAGAGCAGGGATTTTTCAGTTAGACTAGTATGGCTCCTACAGAAAAGGCTGTTTGAGGGATAGGGACTCCAGTGTTGCAAGTCTGACTAGGATTCTGGCACCTTCAGCTGAGTCCCACCCCCCTACCAGCCTGCAAGGACTCTGAAATCTCAGCTGACCCACAGTTCCCTGGTGCCCATGGCAGCCACCAGAGCAGGGCATGGGCCCAAGCAGAATGCCCATTGACTGACCTGGGCCAAGCAGGGGAGGACAGGGCCATCTGGGGCCCAAGGAGAACTTGTGAACTGCTTGGGCCTACTGGTTCCCCACATCACCACCTATCCGTCCCCAATCAGGGGGCCAGCCAGCACCTGTTTTTGAGCTGCGATGCGCTTCTGGTCCCTCTTCCGCCAGGCTGGGTCATGCAGGTGGCGAAATGTCTTGTACCCAGTTGTGATTCCCGAGGGGCGGAAAAGCTAAGGAGGCCAAAGGTAGTTGGGTCAGGCTGCCCCTCCTGGAGCCCTGGCCCTCACACTAGTCCTTTGGGCTCCCACTGCCTGCCATGGGCCACAGGAGGGGCCTGCATTCCCATTCTACAGAAGAGGTGTGCTAGTCAGGGGGCAGGGCTGGGATCAGAGCCAGGGGTGCCATTTCCAAGCCCCAGCAACTTCATCTGAGGATAGAGAAGGGAACCTCAGGGCAGCCATGATGGTGGAGAAGATAGCAGGGCCCTGGGTGGGGTGTCACCTGGAGCCCGGCTCCTTTGATGCGCCGGTAGAACTCGTCGTCCTCGCGGCCCCAGCCCCAGAAGCGGTTGGACATCCCGTTGCACTGACACAGAGACAGGCAGCGTCACTTGCCCCATCCTCCCAGGCCAGGCTCCCTCTCCTCATCCTCTCCTGGCAGTTCTGGACACCCAGATGCTTACAATTCCCACAACCTCTACAGTACTGGTGGACAGTCAGTGTATCCCAGTCTCTTTGCCTGTTCTAATGGGGCCTTGAACTTGTGTGAGATGATTAGTTTCTCAAAAACTAATGTATGATTGGCAGGAGGGGACCTCTCTGGGGAGCTAATGATGGGCAGAAGTGCCAACTCCGGCTTGATTTCTGCCTGCCCCATACTCCCATTTCTCCTGGGGTGGCTCTGCCCTGGTATCTTCCTCTGTGTGAGCTCTACGGCAGACACCTATTTTTGCCACCCAACCTGGGGCTTCATTTACATAAAGCTGGTTTCAGCCACAGCTTGAAGAGAGGAGCAGGAGATGGAGGTCGCTGAGTTCTTCCCACCCCACCCACCTACCCTCACTCCCAGCTACAGTGACTGACTCAGGGATGGGCCCATGACTCAAGGCGGGCCAATCAAGAGCCAGCATAAAGCAGTTCTGGGACTCCTCTCTGGGATGCTGGGGAAGGGGGCTCCATCTTCCACTGAACTTGGGCCTCGATGGATGCAGGTTGCAGCCATGACAACCACCGTGCACCCTGAATGTCTAAAAATAAATCCAGTCTAGAGAAGGCAGAGGTGGGAGATGGAAGGTGAAATTGTGCCCTGGTGACACTGTCTGAGAGCTGGGCAGGCCATACCTGCAGCCAGACCCACCTCCCCCAGCCCCATCCAGACTTTTCCATTTTGAGAGCCAATGAAGCCCAAGTCTTCTGAAGCCAGCTTGCATGGGGGTTTGTTACTGCAGCAGAATCCTCCCTAACTGACTTGCTCAGTCCTGCTCCTCTCTCAAGTCTCTGACTGCTCCTGGGTTCCCCTGCTGGGCCTAGCAGGACTCCTCCACCTGCTCGGCCCCAGAACTGCTGCTCCTCCTGCCAGTGCCCCTGCCCAGGTGGGCGCTCCCTGGTTCTGAGCAGAGCAGGTGGGGCTGGGCCTCACCAGCTGGTAGTGCTGCTTGGAGAGCAGCAGGATGCCGCCGACATAGGTCTTGTAGTGGTAGAGCGGGTGGAGCTCCGGGGAGGCCACGTGGAAGGGCCCAGCCTCAGGGAAGCCGTAGTCCAGCTCCTCGTTGAGAGGGAGCAGGTCCACGTCATGCATGGCGATGTAGTCCGTGCTGTTGCTGCTCTCCAGGAAGCCCACGTTGATGAGTGCTGCCCGGTTGAACCTATGCAGGGGGGCAGTGAGCTTGCTCTCCCCTAAACTCTGCATGAGAGCCTGTCCTCCACAGCACCCCCCAGTGCCTCCACCCCTCTCCCACCCAACCCTGAGTTCACTGTGGGGCTGCCCACTGCACGTCTGCCCCTCCACTCATCTCACAAATGTTTACTGAGCACCTCCTGTGTGCCAGACACTTCTCAGAGCTCTGGACATAACAGCAGTGAGAACTCAAAGCCCTGCCCTCAAGGCACTGACATTCTAATAAAAGGAGACAAAATAAACAAGTAAATAGTAACAAGCCAGACTGTGGGAGGTGCTGTGGAGAATAGCAGAGCAGGTGAGGAGGATAAAGCTTACTGGGGGCGGGGCAGCTATTCTGGTAGACAAGTGGTCAGGGAGGGTCAGGGTAAGAGAGTGACATGTGAGCAGAAACCTGAAGGCCTGTGAGAATGAGCCACATGGAAATGGGAGGAATGGGGCTCTGAGCAGAGGGGAGAGTGACTGCCAAGGCCTGAGGCAGGAGCAGACACCAAGAAGCCAGGCAGAGTATGTGAGGGGGCTTAGGGGATGAAGTCAGAGGGTGATGGGCCGCTGATGGACCTGGGCTCTGACACTGGGTGAGATGGGAGCCACTGGAAGGCTCAGAGCAGAGGTATGACATGCTGTGACTTAGGGTTTAACAGGATCGCTCTAGTTGTGGTGTTGAGAAAAGACTGGAGGGCCAGGGGTGGAAGCAGGGAGAAAAGTGGAGAGGCTATCACAATAATTCAGGCAAGAGATGGTGGTGATTTAGCTCAGGGGGGCAGCAGCGGAGACAGTGAGAAGTGGCAGATTCTAGATGTATTTACTGATGGACTGGATGTGTATGTTTGGTGGGGGAAAGAGGAGTTGAGGATGACTCCAAGGCCTCTGGCCTGAGTAAGTGGCAGCATGCAGCTGCCATTCCCTGAAACGGGGAAGGGGGCAGGGGAAGCAGGTCTGGGGTGGGTGGGAAATCAGGAATTCAGTTCTGATCAGTTAAGCGTGAGATGCCTCTGAGACTACCAAATGAAAGGCTGTGCAGGCAGCTGCATGTGCAAGTCTGGAGTTTAGGAGAGAGATCTGGACTGGGAATACAGACTTGGGAGTCATCAGGGGAGAGATGGGATTTAACGCCATGAGACTGGATGAAATCCCCCAGGGAGTGACTATAGCCAGAAAGGGGATGCCCAAGCACTGAGCCTCAAGGAGCACCCAGGTTGAGAAATCAGGGACATGAGGCAGAACCAGCAAAGAAGGTGGGAGGGGTGGCCAGTGAGGAAGGAGGAGAACAGAGTGCTGTCCCAGAGGTCAAACGGGAGGTTTAAGAAGGAAGAAGTAATTCACTTGGCAAATGCTGCCGAGAGGTCGACAGGATGAAGGCTGAGCACTGGCCTTTGGACTAACAAGGTGGGCTCACTGGTGATGTCAGCGGAGCTGTTTCAGTGTCATGACAGGGTCAACATCTGAGTGGAAGAGGTTTGAGAGAGCGAAGGCGAGAAAGGGAAGGAGTTTTGCTATAAAGGGAAGCAGAGAAATGAGGTCATAGCTGTGGGGGATGTGGGATCAAGGGGGTCTTTTTTTTTCCTTTTTTCTTTTTAGATGGGAGCTTCTTCAGTATGTTTGTATGCTGATATGAATGCTCCAGGAGGGAGGAAAAAACTGATCATGCAGGAGAGAAAGGAGCCAATGGCTAGAGTGATGCCCCTGAGTAGGAGAGCGGCAAGGGATCCAGTGCCAGAGTAGAAGTGCTGTCCTGGAAGGAGCTGGGACAGCACATTCACGGGGACGTATGCACAGAAGCTGGTGGGCCAGTTGAGGGCATGGGGACTTGGGCAAGTTCTCTTCCAATTGGTTCTGTTTTCTCAACAGAAAGCAAAGTCATCAGCTGAGGGTGAAGATGGAGGGAGTGAGGAGAGAAGGTGTGTAAGGCTGCCACGGAGAGGGGGGCAGCAGACTAGACAAATGAGGCTTCCAGGCACGGCTGAGGGCTTTCCTGGGCCAGAGTGCATTGTCAGGTACACAAGCAGTATCTCCAGCCACAACTAGCTGCCCAGGTGCAGATGTGGAGTAGACAGAGTCAGGTTTTGTCAGGCGGGAGTTCTGCCAGGCAGAAAGGGGCAGGGGAGTTGAGGTGTGTGCGGGAGAGTGATTTTAATGCTGAGCCATGGAATCCAGTCAGGTGAGGAGAAAGTGAGGACAAGGAGGGTGGGCAGTGAAAACTGGGAAGATCGTAGACTAAAGGGCCTGGTGGGGTCCAAGAATTGTTGGAGTATGTCTCCCAGTGGGAGTG
Organism: Ceratotherium simum simum; assembly: GCF_057802395.1. Taxonomy (NCBI): domain Eukaryota; kingdom Metazoa; phylum Chordata; class Mammalia; order Perissodactyla; family Rhinocerotidae; genus Ceratotherium; species Ceratotherium simum. Next base: position 3,438,675 of record NC_141903.1, read on the forward strand.
AGTTGACAGGAAAGGAGCTGGGGGTGGAGTGTGAGAGGCTTGGATTGTGATCATGGAGGGGAGCAGTTTTTGGTAAGGGCAAGGATTTTAGGATAACACCGGACTGCGAACAACCTGAAAGCCTGGCCTTGACCCTCCCTTTCCCGATTCACCAGCTGATCCACCAGCAAACGCTGTCTGCACTTCCTCCACATCACTTCTTTCCACCTTTCTACCGTGCTGGCCAAGACACCATCATCTCAGACGACTACAAAACCACCCAACAGGCCTTCCCACCCCTTCTCTTGTCCTGGTATAATCTATTCCACATACAGCAACCACAGGGATCCTTTTTCTTTTTCTTTTTTTTGCTAAGGAAGATTGGCTCTGAGCTAACATCTGTGCCAGTCTTCCTCTATTTTGTATGTGGGTCGCCACTACAGCATGGCCACCAACGAGTGGTGCAGGTCTGCGCCCAGGAACTGAACCTGGGCCGCCAAAGTGGAGTGTGCTGAACTCAACTACCTGGCCACAGGGCCAGCCCCAGGATCTTTTAAAAATGAATATCAGTTCAGGGACCTCCCCAAAAATCCCCATCACACCCACTGAGAGAACGCTCCCTCCCACCCTCCTGCCACTGCCGTAGGTGGCCCACCTGGCATTGGACTATTGCTGGGAAGGGAGCAGGCCCTGAGAGGTCTGGGCAAAGTGAGGCCCCTGGAGAGGGGTGCTGGGTCGGGAGGTAGTCCCTACCTGAAATGATCCACCTGGTTGAGCACATAGATGTGGTGCTGGATCTTCTTCCTGCTCAGGAAGCGGTGCATGTGGGGCACAAAGACCAGGAGCTCCTCAAAGCGTTCGCGGAAGGGCACCAGCACTGCCAGGCGATGGGGGCCCCATGATGCATCTTCTTCCCAGTGCTCAGGGGGTGGCTCTGGGGGGCACACCCGGGGTGGGCCTGGGGTCTCCTGCCCTTGTCCGCTGGCTGCCCGGGCCACATCGCCAGAGCAGCTGAGCTGCAGCCAGAGCAGGGAGAGGAAGCCTAATAAGAGACAGGCAACGAAGAGGTGGAAGACGGAGCATTTCCGGGGGAGGCCGCTGGGGAGCAACCTGGACCTGGGACAAGAGAAGGGATGCGTCAGAAGGGCAGGGCCGAACTGGGGCCTTGTGACAGACCCCTTCTCTGGTTTCTCCACAAGTAGGGCGCACGTGACTAGTCTGTCCCAAGTGCCTGGGAATTAGTGCAGAAGCAACGTCAATGCTTTTGCTCATGCTGCTACCAAGGATCAGAATCCTGCTTACCACACTAGGTCCAGCTTGTGGCACCCCACCTCCGGGAAATCCTCTGACCACTTTCAGGTTACAGAGCTGCCCCAGGCCCTCGATGCTCTCTTACTTTCTGTGAGTGAGTCCTGGTCAGGCCACGAGCTGCTCGTGGGCAGGGATGAGGCTCCTTGTCTCTTGCACTTGCCCCTCCCCAGGACAGTGGCTCATGTCCTGAGCTGACGGCAGGAGTCCCGCTTTAGAGATCCTACCCACTGCCTTCCACACTTGCTCCCCTCCAAGTTTACCCCCTTGGCTTTGTCCTGCTTCTCACACGAGAAAGCTCCCCAAAACAGGGGCGTGTGCCGGCATCAGTCCTCGTGAAAAGACCAACGTTTACTCTGGGAAGATGGGACCTACCCCCAAACTAATGCAAGGCCCAAACTGACAGTGGCAGTTCACTGAACAAGTCTCAAAGCTTCAGTCCAAGAGGCAGCCCATGTGACAAGAGATGAGAGACGGACAAGGGAAAGAAAGATGAGGGCTGGGTACAGCACCTAGGCTCATTTCAGAAACAGAAAAACAGCTGAGTATGTTAGACATTGGGGTAGTATTTCTGGGAGAGACTGCCCTTTAGGTTAGAAAGTACTAAGAAGCAGGTGGAATTCACCTGATTCCTTTGCCCCTCTCTCTGGAAGTTCCTGAGGGCAGTGGAGGAGGAGCTGAGGAATCCAAGAAAAAGGAAGCTTCCTCTATACTACTTCCCCTGAAATAATCTGGAATCTACTTTATAACCTTTAAGAGTCACCAATTGGCTACCAAGTCTTACAGATTCCTGAGTGTCCCTTTGATCCTTCCTCAACCAGTGTCTCTTTTAGCTTAAGTCTCATCTGGTCCTTACCCTTCAATCACATGGATGATCCTCTTCTGTTTATCAGATAATAGCGGAACCCTTGGCCTGAAAGTGAAGCCCCTCTGTGACCTCGCCCCATCTCCAGTTACTCCCTGTCCCTAGCCCAGTGCTATCATACTGAGTAACTCAGAGCTTCTCCACTCACCATATTCCTTCCTGCTTCTGCCCTCAAATAGCCTGCTGCTTCTGCCTGACATGTCCTCCTTATTTTATCTGCCTGGGAGCTCCCCGCTGATCCTTCAGGGCCAAACTCTAATGGCATGGCCAGCATCTCATGACCCCTGCCCCCACGTGCACATAAACTGAGATACACACTCTCTCCTTTGTGTTCCCATGGTATCTGGTACTCCCCTGTTTGAAGCACTTACCCACAGGCAATCAGATTCCTATCTGTGGCCCCAGCACAGGTCAGACAGCAGAAGGCTTGCTAAGTGAGTTACAGGAAGGGTTCAAGCAGTCAGGGCATGCTTTTAAGTCACAAACTAGAGCTGGACCAACTCCTGCCTTTCTCCAGAGGCACAAATGCCCACCTGGAAGCCAGCAGCCCTGAAGCCAGGCAAGGTCCCACACGCAGCAGAGAGGTTGCCCAGTAGGACACCTTGCAAGGCTCCTAACTTACCCCCCGTTGTCCTGTGGTGGGGGTTTCCGCTGGGGAAGGGTGGAGCCCAATCCTGCGAGTGGCCTGGGAAAGCTGGAACCTCTACAGGTTCTTTCTCGCCCTCCTGGCTGTCTCTGGGGGAGGGGTGGAGACCAGGGAGATGGACATGGGGAAACATCCCACCTTCGGGGAAAGAAACAATGACCATTATCCAGGGGTATGGCATGGATTGGGCATTCCATGCACTTTCACATGCTGTTCCTTTGGTCCAGCTTCCTCTTCCTACCAGGATCACGTTCCCATGAGCAATCCCATCATGGCTCTAAGGGCCCAAACTGCTGAGCAACTGACTTCAGAGCCGAGTCCCAATTCCCCAGGACAGTGGACAGAGAACTGTTGTTCCTGGTGCCACCTGGTGGCCAACTCCAGATGTGCAGTCCCAGCTGCTCCTAGACCCAGGCCACCCTGCTCTGAGGGGCAGACGAGATGAGAGTTTGTCTCCATCAGTCTATAGGTCCAAGGCTACTAAAAGGTAGATTCAAACCCAGGAAGGCTGGCTCTGGAGCCAGCACTCTTAATTGCTACATTAGCCAGCATCTGTTGCTTGGATCTTTGTACCCCTGTGTCAAAAGCACAAACTGATATCAATATATTTTCCTGGGAATGTGGTTATGTTTCAAAGGCTTATGGAAATGGATCAGGAAATGGAAATTCTCCTCCATTACCTCTCCTTTCTTCCCTCACACAAGCCTCAGTGATACAGGGTTTGAATACTCAGCTGCTCTGATTACAGAACCTCCAAACTGCAAAGGTAACTGAAAGACAAGTGGTACCTCCTCTGTGCCAGGCAGAGCGTCAAGAGCTGTATATATATGATCTTCAATACTCATACAGCCCTGCAGGGTGGACGTTATGATCCCTGTTTCAGAAATAGAAAAGCTGAGGTTGGAAGGATTAAGTGATCTGTTTCTGGTCACATGGCTATTAAAGAGGATTCCCACCCATGCCTGATTCCACAGTCCAGGCTTTCTTTCTATTTTATTCCTGTCTTCTTACTTCAACACCAAGTCTGAAAAATCCCTAATGGTAAAGAGTCGTGCCCACTATATTCCAGAATCTTTTGGCAACTGGCAAACTTAAATAAAGGGAATGAGGTGTCATTCACTGGGTGGAGTCCCACTATCATGTATTCTGGGTGAGAAGAGTTTGGGGGGCACATCTCAAGACTGATTTGTGGGTGTCTTCCCAAATCTAAGTGGCCAAATAGCTCCCTCTTCATTCTGCTTTAATAGGAAACATCATTAGCTAAGGTCTGGACCAAGCTCACACCTAACACACGGAGCAGGCCCCATTTAAGTAGAGCTGCACAGGAAGTGAACTAATGTTCTATGTAAGGAATGCCTAGTAAGTGCCAGGCAGAACATACAGAGCTTCTGTCCGGTGTGTTCTTCTGGGCGGTCAGCAAAGGATGGGGAAGGATGAGGGAGGAGGGTAAGGTCTGAGGCTACGGGGATGCAACGGGGGAGGCAGAGGCCAGAGAAACGGAATAAACACCCTCAGAGAGTAGGGACAGAGAGAAAGACAGAGATCCACTGAGAGGTCAGCGGAGTCAGAGAGCTCCACGAAGAGAGAGGCCAGTGGAGAAACAGAGTGACCCACAATGAGAGAAAGAGACTCGTAAAGAAAGAAAGAAACAAATTCAAACAGGGGAGTCAACGGAGAAATACAGACCCGCGGAGTGACGGAGACCAGTAGAGACAGAGACCCACACAGAGAGATCCAGTGACCCTCAAGGAGAACCACAACCCTCAGAGAGCCCCGCAGAGACGGAGACAACGGCCTCGGGCTCCTCGATTCCGCGGGGCGGCCCGGAAAGGACTGGCACCCGGAGGACGGGGCCCGGGCCGGCCGCCGCCGCTCACCTGCCGTCCTCCCAGGGCAGCTGCGCCGCTTTCCTCCGGGAGGGGAACATCCTGGGGGGAGGCGGCGGCGCATGGGGCTCGAGCTCCCAGCCGGGCCGGGCCGGCCTCCCGGGCCTACGCGGCGCCTCCGCCTCCCGCCCCGCCCAGGCCGCTTCGCCCCGCCCCTCGGTCCGCTGGGTCCGCGCTCCGGCCGCACCGTCTGCTCGCCGGAGCTGCCACGTCAAAGGTTCCGCGAGCGAGGAACACGTGAGCTTTCCAACCGCCCGACTGACCTCTACATTCTGAGAAACTGAGGCCCCAGGAGGGGCTCACGTCACTGGGCTGGGACTGGACTTAGACTCTAGACTTCCAAACGAGCGCCCTGGGATAATCTGCATCCTCCTCCTCTTCCCAAGGGAAGGCGGGGAGCGTCTGGGCAGCCCCGCTGTCAACCCAGGTGCATTCTTCCTCCACGACAAGCTTGGAGCGGGCAGGGCCAAGCTCGGGGCTCAGTCTTGGGGTCAGCCGATACCCCAAGCAGTACTTAGGAGCCAGGCGCTGAAGACAGATTGACTGGATGCGAAAGCTGACTCTGCGAATTCAGCTGTTTTGGGGCAAGACGCAATCTCTTTGCGTCTGTTTCCTTACCTGAGTACATAAATGTTGTCTGATCTACCTGGTTGCTGTGAGGATTAAAGGAGAAAACGCAAACACTTGGTAGAGCGATGGGCACAATAGGCAACTCTATATAAATGATGGCTGTCATCCACGAGAGGGGTACTCGGGTGGAGCTGAGGTGAGAACTGAAGACGGGAATAAGGAGACTGAGTTCCCATATCTGCCCTGTCGCCGTGGGAACTTAGCCCCAGCTGGGCCAGCTTCCCACCTGGGAAAAGAGCGGCAGAGTTACTAGACTTATCTCCTCTGCTCTTCCAGGCAAATTTTAAGTTTCTTGATAAATAGCTAACATTTATTGAGTTCTTACTACGTGCCAGTCATTGTTCTAAATTCTTTACTATTGTTACCTCACTCAGTCTTTGTGAGTAATGTACTTAGTATGCCCACATTAAAGATGAGGGAACTGAGGCACAGAGAGGCAATTAAGGATGTAAGCCCAGGCAGTTTGGTTGCACATTCTGTGGTCTCAACCACTCTGCCTCCGAGAGGACTTCCCAGTGGGTGGGAAAGTAACCATTCCTAGCAGCCCCTTCTCTTTCTCCCTTAAACCCAGCATACAACCCACCAGTCCCCTTCCTGCTGAACTCTCTCAGGGCACTGCACTGTACACCAGAACCTTGGCAAATGTAACCTAGGTTTGTCTGATGACAAAGGCAAGGCTGACCTGCAGAGACCAGTCAGGTAAGGCCAAGGATAGAAGCAGGGAGGTGGGACTGTGACCTGAAGAGCACAAGCCCATCTAAAGGGAACAGCCACCATTCAGTCCAGCTAATTATTGTCACATCAGGATGAAGCCCCACTAGTGTCAGATCTGATTTCTCTCAAGAAGTCAGATTTCACATAAAAATCCAAATAACTAATTTTAAACTGTGACATCCAGTCATGTTGGTGATAAGTACCCTTGATATGATGGGATGAGAATGGCACTTGACTTCTGTGGTCTTCCTTTCAAAAACCCAGAACTTGTCTAAGCATGAGGAAAAAAGTAGACAAATTTCAGTTGAGGGAAATTCTACAAAATACCTGATTAGTACTCCTGAAAACTAAGGTAATAAAAAACAAGGGAAAGTAGGAGAAAATTTCACAGCCAAGAGGAGCCCAAAGAGACAAGACAATTAAATGTAATGTGGTATCATAGATAGGATCCTGGAACAGAAAAGGGACATTAGGTAACAGCTAAGGAAATCTGCATAAAGTATGGTGTTTAGTTAAAAATAATGTATCTATAGTAATATTCACATAAGCCTTCTGATTTAGCATTACTATCCCCATTTATCAGATGAGAAAACTGAGGCACAAAAAGAATAACTTGCCAAAAATCATAATGCTCAGTACTAGTAGAGCTGGGATTTAAACCCAGGTATCCAGCCCTGGAGTCCATGCTGGTTTAGCTACTGTGTCTTGTGGTATTGGCATGCTAAAGGCTTTTAGACAGTTTCCTTAAATTTTTTAGTCTATATTTTCCTTAGAGTTTGGGAAAAACATTGAAAAATCTGAAATTAAAGCTAGAGAAGGTTCAAATACAGTTTGTTTACACATGCTAAAACCTATTTTGTATAAAAAAATGAATAACTGACTTGAAAATCACTGATGGTAAATAAATATGATAATGAATTTAGGAAATGGTTGAGCCTGGTTCTTACCTGGAAAAAGTGAGTATGAATAAAAACATACCCAAGAAGCATTCACACCACCAGAGATTTTCCATTATTTCTATTGTAAGACAATTCTAAAAATGTTTCTCTAATAATTTACTTTGCAACTGTATCAAAGGCAGTATTACTTTTCACTCTATGAAAACAATATGTGAAAGTTGAGCTAACTCAAGTGTTTGGATTAAGCTTTTCACACAGCATATTGGAGGCTCATAATAAAATATGAAACATTTCAATTAAAAATAATACTGACTTATCACTGTTGGTTCATTTAATTTTAACAAATGTGTCATACTAATGCATGACCTAATAGAGGAAATGATCTTCACAATTTCCCTGTAATTCTAAGGCTGTTCTAAAGTTTTTTTCTGTGGAGATCTAGGTGGCAATATGAGCTCACATTACATCTTCCCTGCAGTTCAAGTAGTCTCCAAACTCATCTCCCCACCACCAGTCTCTTTCTGCTGGACTAACCTTCCTCAAATTTACATTCAGGGGGTTCTTCTACTCCAAACTTTGAACAGTAGGTAATGTCCAAATCTCTTACCTGGGGCTCAAGGCTCTTCTAACTCTAACCAACCTTCCTTTCCAGCTTTCTCACCACCCCCCACCCCCACCCCTCCAGCTAAAACAATGCCCATCCATCTGCAGACCAGCAGTTTGCCTCTGCTTCCCCCAACCACTCTTGCCCTGCCTTCTTTCCTCAGAATCCTTCCTCTCCTTCAAGGTCCTTGCTGAAATCCCATGCTATTGGTTAAGCGCATCAATATCCTCATCTCCACCAGCCCAGGCATTTCTGTCCTTCCCACACCTGCAGCATTCCTCTGCTCAATGCACACTACCTTCCCTAACCAGGCACTTCCTTGCAGCACCATGAGTTCTGTCCACCTACTCCGGAAGAGCATGACGGCACTTCATAAGGGAGCTGGTGCAGAGGAAATGTGGATTTGAGCAACCCCACCATTTACTTGTTGGATGGTCTTGGTCAAAACCACTACCCGCTGCCACAGGAAGGTATGGAGAGGATGGAAAGAATGAAGTTCACAGGTGGGTAGTCATCTTGGAATGTGAAGTGCTTTGCCCATTGGAAGAACTCACATTCCCTGAAGCACCTTGTGGTGTTACGCCCACTGATAGTAGAGTAACTTTACACTGGACAAGAAGTCAACTTCTTTTATTGGGAAACCAATGTAACAAACCTAGACTTATTGAAAATGAAATCAGTAACTAAGACTTTGCAGGCCCCGTCCCCAACCAGCACCAAGGCCTCTGCTTGGCCTGACCCCAGTTCCTCGAGCCCCAAAAAGGAAAACCATGTGAAAAACCCAGGGACAACCTCAGGGGCGCTTTCCCACACTGCAACCCCCTCCACCCCACCCTCAACTGACACACACCCTGGATCAGCAGGCTGGGTCTAGACCCAAGGAGGGAACAGTGAGGTTCCCAGGGTGGCAGGAAATCACAGCTATACCTCAACCAGCTCAAAACCCCCAGTTAGCAAAGGAAGACAGAAGGAAGACTGGCTTGCCCACCCACTCCCCTCCCCACAGCCACCCCAGACAACAGCCTCACACCCCTGATCAGTAACACTGCGATTCTGAGGTGCCAGTGAGGCTCCCAGTGGCTTCACCAGCCCCTGGGTGATTACTGCAAAGGGGTCAGAGCCCAGGGGACGGGGCAGGCATTTGCCCCACCACCTGCTTGGTGGTAGCCAGCCAAGCTGCTGCCCTCAGCTTGTGCCTGGGGTGCCTGTGGCCCCTCTCCCTCCAGAACATCCATGGCTGTGAACCAGTCCTCCTGCCAGAGAGAAATCAGTTCCACGAGGCCCTTTCTCCCTCAGCCTGAGAGGAAGGATGGCTGTGAGGCCCGGGACGGCTACACCAGCTTCTTGGCTTCAAAGAAGCTCTTGAGGTGTCGCATCTGCCAGACGCCGATGGCTACGAGGATGAGGGTCTGCAGAATGGACCACCATAGCACTCGCTGGTTGGTGCTCTCGCTGGTCTGTCGGAAGCGCTCCTCTCGCCACTGTGGGAAGAGAGAATGGAGGAGGAGCCTGAGTTGGCTAGGCCCCACCTGGGGCTGCTAGAACTGCTGGGTTCCCTCCCCAGAGGATGCCCCAGGGCCAACCAGCTTTGCCCAGGTTCCAGTCAAGTGCCTGCAAAGAGCCACCCAACCTGGGGACTGTATTCATCCTCACCAGCCAGATGACCTTAGGAATCCCACTCATTTTTCCTAAGGCTGTTTGCTCATCTGTCAGACACAGCCCTCACCTGGTCCTACCCTGGAGCCTGGGGGAGAGGTGAAGCAGCTGCAGTATCATCCAACCCGACAGAACTGTCCCTCTGACCCGACAGAACTGTCCTGGAGCGCTCGGGAGTGGACTTGCTCTGAGCCCTCTGCCCTGGTCTCCCAAACTGCTCCTTGAAGACTGTAGTTGTAGGCATAGGTTGCAAATTCGTGGCCCAGGGGCTGGATCTGGCCCATACATGTGTTTTGTTTGGCTCACACAGTGTTTTGCCAAGCTTTAAAACCCAGGAAAATTTCACAGAAAAAACCTGGACCTCTAGCTCCTCTTAAAACCCAGGGCTAGCATTTCTGCAAGGCTTCTCTCAGCTGACAATCAACCGAGGTCACTGAGGATTAGACAGGTCACTGTCCTACCAGTCCTTATGATTTCAAATTCATTCACAGTACCTGCCTGGCTCCTGGACACAGGTGAGTTTGAAACACCTGGTCCTGGGAGGATCTGGAGCCATGGCAACAGCACCCAAGGTGTTGGTATCAATTCCTACTCTGTGACTTTGTGTGTGTAACTGTGTGATTTAGAGCAATGACAGCCTCTTAAGAGCCTGCCTCCCCAATTACAAAGTAGAGTTAGTAATACTCATCCCACCTTTTAGACTTGCAATGCAGCAGAGACAGGTTAAGTCCCTTGGGTTTCATAATGAAAGTGACATGTAACTCCTGGCTGAGCCAGTGGGCAGTTTTTCTGGGAAGAAGCCCACAACTCCTGGCCCAACCTCTCACCCGCTGATAGTTCTGCTCTTTCTGGATCTGCTCCACTTGCTCCACCAGCTGTCGTACTCGTAGCTGCAACTCACTCAACTTGTCTTTGGCAGCAATTTCTGCATAGTCATTGGCGTGTTCACCCACCTGGATGTCCAGGTGCACTCTCTGGGGACAGAAAAGGACGATGAGAATCAGGCAGCTCTGCTCCATCTTCCTGCCAGGGACTGACAGCTGGTTCCCCCACCTTCCTTCATTTTTCATTTAGCCAACACTGAGTGAAGCCTCCTCAGCATCTAGCCCTCTAGGCACACAGGCAAGAATGAGCCTTGGCTGATGCTCTGACCAAGGCATATACAAAGAACTCAGCAACCATGCCCTAGATGTTCACTGGAAACCCAGTCTTGTTAGGAGACACAAAATCTGATATACTCATTGCACACCCACAGCACCACCAGTCCCCAGGACTGACCAGGGCCTAGAGCCTGACAGCCAGGAGTCCCAGGGGGTCCACTTACCAGCATGCCTCCAGCAAAGAGGGAGAACTTGGTGGAATTGGAGTGAAGACAGATCTGATGCTCACCGGGGGTATGAGAGGTGAAAGTGAACCTGCCTTCAGAGCCATACTGCCGGGCGAGAATCACCTAGAGAGAAGGAGCCTCAGTGAGTATTATGGTAGGGATGGGGCAGGAAGGAAATGGGGCTTAAGGCTCTAAGTGCCTCGAAAGTCAGCAAATAGAGCCTCAAGCACCCCACAACACTAAATGGTCCAAAGCCATTCAGCAGCAGTTGCCAAAAGCTTGTCTGAGAACTATTTGGGACAGGGGTGAAGAGTATGACATCAGGATGGCATGTGACCGCTGTTGGGAAGGGCTTTCCTTTATTCATAGCTCATGCCCTTTCAACTCTTTTGGCATGATTCTTTTTTTAAATATAAGGTGACAGAGGGGACAGCTAAAGGGTTTTGTTTCAATATCTTTGTCAAAATTAAAACCTGCTCATTCTCTTTGGAAGGTACCCTGTTCTGTGAAATCCTCACGTCCAGATGTCACAGCTTTAGAACTGACAAAATTCTTTGATTCCCAGCACCACAATTAATCCCCCCATCACACACATAAGATAGATGAATTTCTATTTCACACACCAGGAAAATGGCTCGGGGAAGGTAACTGACTTGGCAAAATCATGCAGCAGTAACAAGTTGAGAGGAGCTGCTAGCTAGCACTGTAGCAGCCCAAGTTTGGGCTGGAGTGAAAATCCAGGATCTTCTCACAACACCAACTTCTTTTCGTTTAGCAGAAGCGGAAACTAGGAGAGGAAGTACCAGCGCCTGCTTAGTCTGGTGCTGAAGTGCAGAACGAAGGGCTCGGCGGGGCTAAGGGGCCGGCTTACCTTGTCCTCTGGGTCCTTCACCTCCACGAACATGCCAAGCCCGGGGGTGGCCGGCTGGTACTCTTCCCGCTGTTTGTCATACAGTTGCGTCCTGTAGTTTCCTGGAGGGAAGCGGGGCGAGCCCATGTCAGAGAAGCGCGAAGGAGCGGTGGGTCCGCGGCCGCCAGAGCACGGTGAGGCCGGCCGCCCGAGTCTCTGGAGAGCTGACTCTCCCGAGCCCCCCGCCCCAGGACCGCGGTCTGGTTCCAAACTCTCCCCCTCCCCCCGCACCTATAACCATGGTCTCGTCCGGAATCTCCTCAATAAAGCACTTCTTCTCTGTCTCCCCGATGTGGAAGTAAAGCGCGCCTCCGCGGGCCGCAAAACACAGCAGCAGCAGGAGGGCCCGAACCACCCTGCCCAGTCCCGCTCCGGGCCAGGGCCCAACAACCAGCACTCCGTGCTCTGCAGCCATCTTGCCCCACCTGCCCGCGCAGCCGCAGCCGACCGCGCCACGTAGCCCTGCCGCCGCAGCGGGGCCTGTCGGGACAGCGAGTTCCGCTGGGTGGACTACAGGTCCCGAGATGCCCCGCGGCCGTGGCGCGGCGGTACCTGATTGGCGAGCCGCTTGTACCTGACACCGAATTGGGGCCCCAGAATTGAAAAATTCTTTCGGTTGACCGTCGTCGCGGCCCGGTGACTGGTGATGATTATCAGGTTTTTACAGATGACGAAACTAATGCAGTTTGTTTGAGGTCGCGGAGCAAATTATGAGCAGAACAAGATTCGAACCTAGCATCTACTACTCTGGGTTTGCTTCTATTTTAAAAAATTGAACTTTGAGGTCGGCCCAGGCCCTGTGGCATAGAGGTTAAAGTGCGAGCGCTCCACTGCTGGCGCCCAGGTTCGGATCTCAGGCGTGCACCAGTGCACTGCTTGTCAGGCCATGCTGCAGCAGTGTCCCATATAAAGTGGAGGAAGATAGGCACGGATGTTGGCCGGGGGCCAGTCTTCCTCAGCAAAGAGAGGAGGATTGGCATGGATGTTAGCTCAGGGCTGATCTTCCTCACAAGAAAAAAAAAAGAAAAGAAAAATTGAACTTTGAAAAAAAATGACACAAACAATGAAGGAGTTTATCTTCCGGAAAAACAAACAAACAAAAGACATGGTCTCCCTTTACCACTGGGGCCCTCCAAGCCCCATCCACTCTTAAATCTGGTCTGTATGCTTCCACACTACCACAAGCTCTTAAATCTGGTCTGGATGCTTCCACACCACCACACGCTCATCCACGCGGGCTTTGCTGCCGGATTCCGGCCATGATGGCTGTCTCTGGACCAGGGTTCAGTGTCCCAGTGGCCGGCAGGTAAAGGGATATTGGTGGGGGTCTCTGGGCGGAGCCGTCCGGTTTTGGAGAGCTCTGCATTCAGTGTGAGATCGGCAGAGGTCTGAGTCGTGTCATTCCTGGGTTTTATCTAAATTTCAGTGTGTTTGGCAGCTCTTCGGAGTTAGCAGTTTATGATTGTGCTACATCAAGGTTTCATAGGTTTTCTCTGTTTGGGGTTCTCTTTTTTGTTTCGTTTGGCCCTAGAAAGGGAGGTTTAGTGGGAGTGTGTTCACGTTTCCCCTTCAACAGAATGTCTTTACCTTATTTTTCTTAACAGTAACAATATTCTGTAATATGAATGTACCTTTTTTTTAACCATTCCTCTGATGAAGTGGTTAAGATTTCTTTCCTCCTAATTATTTGCTCTTACAAATAACGCTGCAGTAAACATTCTTGTTAATTTTCTAAAAGGCATTACTGTAGAACAGTTTTGTTGATAGAGATCACAAAATTGTCTTCCCCAAAACATTGTACCAATTTACAGTCGCACCAGGAGTGTGTGGGAGTGCTTACTTCCCCACACCTTGGTAAATGTTCTTAACCTTTTTAATCTTTGCGAAATTAGTGGATGAAAAATTATGTTTCACTATCCTTTTAATTTTTATTTCCTTGGATACTGACCATTTTTTATTGGTCATTTGTTTTCTTCTATGAATTGCTGCTTGTGTTTTTTTGTGTGTGTGTGTTTTTTTTTTTGTGAGGAGATCAGCCCTGTGCTAACATCTGCTAATCCTCCTCTTTTTTTTTGCTGAGGAAGACTGGCCCTGAGCTAACATCTGTGCCCATCTTCCACCACTTTATATGGGATGCCGCCACAGCATGGCTTGCCAAGCAGTGCATCAGTGCACGCCCGGGGTCTGAACCAGAGAACCCTGGGCCACTGCAGCAGAGCGTGCGCACTTAACCGCTTGTGCCACCAGTCTGGCCCCCTGGTTGTGTTTTTCTTAGTGCTATTATAACTACATACTATTACTGCTGATGTAACCACCATTCAGAATTAATAAGTGATAATATTTTATAATAATAGTTTCAGGTATTTTTTAAATTAAACTTTTTAAGTGGAGATAATTATAGATTCACATGCAGTTGTAAGAAATAATGCAGAGAGATCCAGTGTTCCCATTACCTAGTTTCCCCCGATGACAACATCTTGCCCAAGTATAATACAATATCACAACCAGGATATTGACATTGATGCAGTCAAGATAGAGAACATTTCCATCACACAAGGATCCCTGATGTTGTGCTATTATAGCCACACCCACTTCCCTACCCCTTCTCCCCTCCTTAACCCCAACCACTGATCTGTATTTTCCATTTCTATAATTTTGTCATTTCAAGAATGTTATATAAATGGAATGATACAGTATGTAACCTTTAAGGTTGGCTTTTATCACTCAGCATAATTCTCTGGAGATTTATTCAGTTTATTGGATGTATCAACAGTTTCTTTTCATAGTAAGAAGTAACCTGGGCCGGCCCTGTGGCTTGGTGGTTAAGTGCGCGCGCTGCGATGCTGGTGGCCCGGGTTCGGATCCCGGGTGCGCATCGAGGCACCACTTCTCCGTTCATCCTGAGGCCGAGTCCCGCATACAGCAACTAGAAGGATGTGCAGCTACGACATACAACTATCCACTGGGGCTTTGGGGGGAAAAATAAAATAAATAAAATCTTTAAAAAAAAAAAAAAAAAAGAAGTAACCATTACACACAATGTATAAAGATATAATTTTGTGCTATCAACAACTGAAAGGGGTAAGAGCAGAGCTGTTACAGGAGCAGAGTTTTTGTATGTTATTGAAGGTAAACTGGTATAAATTCAAAGTAGAGTGTTATAACTTTAGGATGTTAAATGTAATCTCCATGGTAACAAAAAGAAAATAGCTAAAGAATATACACAAAAGGAAATGAGAAAGGAACTTAAACATTTCACTACTAAAATTAACAAAAAAGAAGACAATAAATACAGGAAATGAAAGACAAAAAAGCTATAAGGGAAATAGAAAACAAATAGCAAAATGACAGAAGTAAGTCCCTCCTTATCAGTAATTACTTTAAAATGTAAATAGATTAAAGTCTCCAATCAAAAGACAAAGATTGGCAGAATGGATAAAAAAAAAAAACATGATCCAACTATATGCTGTCTATAAGAAACTCACTGTAGGTTCAAAGACACAAACAGGTTTGAAAGTGAAAGAATGGAAAAGGATATTCCATGCAAATAGTAACAAGAAGAGAGCAGGAGTGGCTATACTAATATCAGACAAAATAGACTTTAAATCAGAAAAAGTTACAAGAGACAAAGAACATTATATATTAATAAAAGTTCAATACAGCTAGAAGATATAATGGTTATAAACCTTTACGTATGTAATAACAGACCATCAAAATATATGAAGAAAAATAAGAATTGAAGGGAGAAATAGACGGTTCTACAATAATAGTTGGAGACTTCAATACCCCACTCTCCATAATGGATAGAACAACCAGGCAGAAGATAAGTAAGGAAATAGAGGACTTGAACAACCCAATAAATCAACTAGATCTAACAGATGTATACAAAACACTCTACCTAACAACAACAGAATACACATTCTTCTCAAATGCACGTGGGACATCTTCCAGGATAAATGAAATATTAGGCATATATTGAGACAAATTAAGTCTCAATAGATTTTTAAAAGATAGATATCATCCAAAGTATCTTTTCTGACAACAATGAGAAGAAGTTAGAGATCCATAACAGAAGGAAAACTGGAAAATTCACAAATTTGTGGAAATTAGACAACAGATTTTGTGTGTGTGTGTGACTGGAGCTATTCACTTATTTATTTAACCTCTATGGATTGAGCACATAGTTGTGCCAAGCTTTATACTTGGTGTTAGAAATATGTTGGTGATTCAAAAACAGGCACATTCTACCTAAGCAATCTATAGATTCAGTGCAATCCCAATCAGAATCTCAATGACATTCTTCACAAAAATAGAACAAAGAATCCTAAAACTTATATGGAACAACAAAAGACCCTGAATAGCAAAAATAATCCTGAGAAAAAAGAACATAGAGGTATCACACTCCCTGAATTCAAATTATACTACAAAGCTATAATAATCAAAACAGCATTGTACTGGCAGAAAAACAGACAGACAGATCAATGGAACAGATTTGACAGCCCAGAAATTAAACCACATATCTGTGGACAGCTAATCTTTGACAAAGGAGCCAAGAACATACAATGGAGAAAGGAAAGTCTCTTAAATAAATGGTGATGGGAAAACTGGACAGCCCCATGCAAAAGAATGAAAGTGGACCATTATCTTACACCATGCACAGAAATTAACTCAAAATGGATTAAAGACTTCAATGTAAGACCTGAAACCATAAAACACTTAGAAGAAAATATAGGCAATATATTCTTTGACATCCGTCTTAGCAGCATCTTTTTGAATACAAAGTCTACTCAGGCAAGGGAAACAAAAGAAAAAATAAACAAATGGGACTACAAAAAGCTTCTGCATGCCATAGGAAATCATCAAAAAAACAAAAAGACAACCCACCAACTGGGAGAAGATATTTGCAAATCATATATCTGACAAGGAATTAATTTCCAAAATATATAAAGAACTCATACAATTCAACAACAAAAAAATGAACAACGTGGGCAGAGGAAATGAACAGACATTTTCTCCAAAGAAGATATACAGTTGGCCAACAGGCACTTGCAAAGATGTTCAACATCACTAATCATCAGGGAAATGCAAATCAAAACTAAAATGAGATATCACCTTACACCTGTTAGAATGGCTATAATTACCAAGATGAAAAACAACAAATGTTGGAGAGGATGTGGAGAAAAGGGAACCCTCATACACTAATGGTGGGAATGCAAACTGGTGCAGCCTCTGTGGAAAACAGTATAGAGGTTTCTCAAAAAATTAAAAATAGAAATACCATATGACCCAGCTATCCCACTACTGGGCATTTATCCAAGGAACTTGAAATCAACAATTCAAAGAGACTTATGCACCCCTATGTTCAGTGCAGCATTATTCACAGTAGCCAAGACGTGGAAGCCAACCAAGTGCCCGTCGACTGATAAATGGATAAAGAAGATGTGGTATATATATACACTCAGCCATACTACTCAGCCATAAAAAAGAAAAAAATCATGCCATTTGCAACAACATAGATGGACCTTGAGGGTATTAGGCTAAGCGAAATAAGTCAGAGAAAGACAAACACTGTATCATTTCACTCATATGTGGAAGATAAACAAACACATAGATAAGAACAGATTGGTGGTTACCAGAGGGGAAGGAAGGTGGGGAGTGGGCAAAGGGGGTAAAGGGGCACATATATATGGTAATGGATAAAAATTAGACTATTGGTGGTGAGCACCAGTAGTGAGATGCAGTCTATACAGACACTGAAATATAATAATGTATACCTGAAATTTACACAATGTTATAAGCCAATATGACCTCAATAAAAGAAAAAATAATAATTTTTTTTAAAAAAGACACATTATCTGGCCATATGGTACTTACAATCTCGTGAAGGGGACTGCATGATTGTAATTACATCGTTTTTTTTCTCTTTAAACAACACACTCTTAAACAACCAATGGATCAAGAATAAATCACATCTCTAAAACACTTAGAGATGATTAACAATGAAAACAACATACCAAAGCTTGTGGGACACAGAGAAAGCAGTGCTAAAGGGGAAATTTAAAGCTCTAAATGCTTACATTAATAAACAAGAAAACACAATATGTTAAAAAGATTATACACCATGATCAAGTGGGATTTATTCCAGGTATGCAGGGATGGTTCAACATTCGCAAATCAATCAACGTAATACACCACATTAATAAAGTGAAGAATAAAAATCACATGATCATGTCAATAGATGCAGAGAAAGCATTTAACAAGATACAGCACCCATTTATGATAAAAACTCTGAATAAAATGGGTATAGAAGGAAAGTACCTCAACATAATAAAGGCTGTATATGAGAAACCCACAGCTAAAATCATCCTCAATGGTGAAAAGCTGAAACCTATCCCTCTAAGAACAGGAACCAGACAAGGATGCCCACTGTCGCCACTCCTATTTAACATAGTACTGGAAGTCCTAGCCAGAGCAATCAGGCAAGAGAAAGAAATAAAAGGGATCCAAATTGGAAAGGAAGAAGTGAAACTCTCACTATTTGCAGATGACATGATTTTATATATAGAAAACCCTAAAGAATCCACCAGAAAACGTTTAGAAGTAATAAACAAATATGGTAAAGTTGCAGGATACAAAATCAACATACAAAAATCAGTTGCATTTCTATACACTAACAACGAAGTAGAAAAAAGAGAAATTAAGAATACAATCCCATTTACAATTGCAACAAAAAGAATAAAATACCTAGGAATAAACTTAACCAAAGAGGTGAAAGATCTGTACACTGAAAACTATAAAACATTGCTGAAAGAAATTGAAGAAGACACAAAGAAATGGAAAGATATTCCGTGCTCTTGGATTAGAAGAATTATACATAGTTAAGATGTCCATACTTCCTAAAGCAATCTATAGATTCAATGCAATCCCTATCAAAGTTCCAACAACATTTCTCACAGAAATAGAACAAAGAATCCTAAAATTTATATGGAACAACATTAGACCCCAAATAGCTAAAGGAATCCTGAGAAAAAAGAACAAAGCTGGAGGTATCACACTCCCTGATTTCAAAATATACTGCAAAGCTATAGTAACCAAAACAGCATGGTATTGGCACAAAAACAGACACACAGATCAATGGAATAGAATCGAAAGCCCAGAAATAAACCCACACATCTATGGACAGCTAATCTTTGACAAAGGAGCCAAGAACATACAGTGGAGAAAAGAAAGTCTCTTCAACAAATGGTGTTGGGAAAACTGGATAGCCACATGCAAAAAAATGAAACTAGATCCTTACCTTACACCATACACAAAAATTAACTCAAAATGGATTAAAGACTTGAATTTAAGACCTGAAACTATGAAAATTCTAGAAGAAAACATAGGCAGTATGCTCTTCGACATCAGTCTTACCAACATATTTTCAAGCACCATGTCTGACCAGGCAAGAGAGACAATGGAAAGAATAAACAAATGGGACTACATCAAACTAAAAAGCTTCTGCACAGCAAAGGAAACCATCAACAAAACGAAAAGACAACCTAACAATTGGGAGAAGATATTTGCAAACCATATATCTGATAAGGGGTTAATCTCCAAAATATATAAAAAACTCATGCATCTCAACAACAAAAAAACTACCAACCCAATTAAAAAATGGGCAAAAGACCTGAACAGACATTTGTCCAAAGAAGATATACAGATGGCCAACAGACACATGAAAAGATGTTCAAAATCATTAACAGGGAAATGCAAATCAAAACTACAATGAGATATCACCTCACGCCCGTCAGAATGGCTATAATTAACAAGATAGGAAACAACAAGTGTTGGAGAGGATGTGGAGAGAAGGGAACTCTCATACACTGCTGGTGGGAGTGCAAACTGGTGCAGCCACTATGGAAAACAGTATGGAGATTCCTCAAAAAATCAAGGATAGAACTACCGTATGATCCAGCTATTCCACTGCTGGGTATTTATCCAAAGAACTTGAAAACAGCAATGCATAAAGATACATGCACCCCTGTGTTCATTGCAGCATTATTCACAATAGCCAAGACTTGGAAGCAACCTAAGTGCCCATCAAGGGACGAATGGATAAAGAAGATGTGGTATATATACACAATGGAATACTACCCAGCCATAAGAAATGATGAAATCCAGCCATTTGTGACAACATGGATGGACATTGAGGGTATTATGCAAAGTGAAATAAGTCAGAGGGAGAAGGTCAAATACCGTATGATTTCCTTCATAAAGTAGTAGATAATAACAACAATAAACAAACACATAGAGACAGAGATTAGATTGGTGGTTACCAGAGGGGAGGGGGAGCGAGGAGGGGGGAAGGGATAATTCGGCACATGTGTGTGGTGATGGGTTGTAATTAGTCTTTGGGTGGTGAACATGATGTAATCTATGCAGAAATAGAAGTATAATGATGTACACCTGAAATTTATACAATGTTATAAACCAATGTTACTGCAATAAACAAAAAATTTTAAAAAAATAAACAAGAAAGATCTCAAATCAACAACCTCACTTTACAACTTAAAAAACTAGAAAAACAAGAACAAACTAAACCCAAAGCTAGCAGAAGGAAGACAATAACAAAGATTAGAGCAGAGATAAACAAAAATAGAGAATAGAAAAATAATAGAGAAAAATCAATGAAATTGACAAACCTTTAGATAGATGGACTAAGAAAAGAAGGGAGAAGACTCAAATTAGCAAAATAAGAAATGAAAGTGAGGACATTACTACCAATTTAGAGAAACAAAAAGGATTTTAAGAAAGTATTATGAAAAATTGTATGCCAAAAAAATTGGATAACCTAGATGAAACAGACAAATTCCTAGAAACACATAATCTACCAAGAGTAAGCCACAAAGAAATAGAAAATCTGGATAGACCTATAACTAGCAAGGAGATTGAATCAGTAATAAAAAACCTCCTAACAGACAAAAGCCCTGGACCTTATGGCTTCTGGTGAATTCTACCAAACATTTAAAGAAGAATTAACACCAATTCTTCTCAAACTTTTCCAAAAAATTGAAGAAGAGGGAACATTCCCTAACTCATTTCTAATTCATTCATTCAGGATAATTTAGCACTACCATAATACCAAATCCAGACAAAAACACTGCAAGAAAAGAAACTACAGAGCAATATCCCTTATGAAAATTGATGCAGAAGTCCACAACAAAATGCCAGCAAACCACATTAGGCAGCATATTAAAAAGATTTTACACCATGACCAAGTGGGATTTATTCCTGGAATGAAAGGATGGTTCAACATACAAAAGTTCATCAATGTAATACAACATATTAAGAGAATAAAGGGAAAAATCACACATGATCATCCCAATTGATGCAGAAAAAGCATTTGACAAAATTCAACACCCTTTCATGATAAAAACACTCAAACTAGGAATAGAAGGAAACTACCTCAACATAATAAAAGCCACATATGAAAAGTCCACAGTGAACATCATACTCACTGGTGACAGACTGAATGCTTTTTCTCTAAGATTAGGAAAAAGACAAGGATGCCCACTTTTGCTACTTCTATTTAACATAGTACTGGAAGTCTTAGCCAAAAGAATTAGGCATGAAAAAGAAATAAAAGGCACCCAAATTGGAAAGGAAGAAGTAAAATTATCTCTCTTCACAGATGATATGATCTTCTATATAGAAAACCCTAAAGATTCCCCACAAAAAAACTGTTAGAACTAATAAACAAATTCAGCCAAGTAGCAAGATACAAAGACAAAAATCAGTTGCATTTCTATACTCTAACATGAACAAACTGAAAAGGAAATTAATTTTTAAATTCCATTTACAATAGCATCAAAAAAATAAAATACTTAGGAATTAACCAAGGAGGTGAAAGACTTGTACAATGAAAACTACAAAACATTTTTGAAAGAAATTATAGAAGACATAAATAAATGGAAAGACATCCCACGTTCATGGATTGGAAGACTTAATATTGTTAAGATGTCAATACTACCCAAAGCACACTACAGATTTAATGCATTCCCAACGATGTTTTTTACACAAATAGAAAAAGCCATCCTAAAATTCATAGGGAATCTCAAGGGACCCCAAATAGGCAAAACTATCTTGAAAAAGAAGAACAAGTTGGAGGACTCACACTTGTTGATTTCAAAACTTACTACGAAGCTACAGTAATCAAAACAGTGTGGTACTGGCATAAAGACAGACAGATAGACCAATGCAACAGAATAAAGAGTCCACAAATAAAACCTCACATATACGGTCAAATGATTTTCAACAAGGGTGCCAAGACCATTCAGTGGGGGAAAAGACAGTCTTTTCAACAAATGGTGCTGGGAAAACTGGATATCCACATGCAAGAGAATAAAGTCGAACCCTTATTGCCATATACAAAAATTAACTCAAAATGGACTCTTGACCTAAATATAAGACACAAAACTATAAAACTCTTAGAAGAACACATAGCGCAAAAGCTTCACCACACTGGATTTGCCAATGATTTCTTGGATATAACACCAAAGGCACAGGAAACAAAAGAAAAAATAGACAAATTGGACTTTATGAAAATTTAAAAATTTTGTGCATTAAAAGACACTATCAACAGAGTAAAAAGGCAACCTGCTGAATGGGAGAAAATATTTGCAAATCATATATCTCATAAGGGATTAACATCTAGAATATATAGAGAACTCCTAAAACTCAACAACAAAAAAACTCCAAACAACCCAATTCAAAAATCAGTAAAGGACTTGAATAGATATTTCTCTAAGAAGACATACAAGTAGCCAATAAGCATATGAAAAGATTCTCAACATAACTAATTATTAGGGAAATACAAATCAAAACTACAATGAGATAGTACCTCACATCCATTAGAATGGCTAGTATTAAAAAAAAACAAGTGTTGGCAAAGATTTAGTGAAATAGGAACACTTGTACACTGTTGATGGGAATGTAAAATGGTACAGCTGCTGTGGAGAACAGTGTCGTGGTTACTCAAAAAATTGAAAATCGAATTACCATATGATCCAGCAATTCCACTTCTGGGTATATACTCAAAAGAACTGAAAGCAGAGTCTTGAAGAGATATTTATATACTCATATTCATAGCAGCATTATTCACAATAGCTAAAACGTGGAAATCCAAGTGTCCATTGATGGATGAATGGATAGGCAAAATGTGGTATATACACACAATGGAATATTATTCAGCCTTAAAAAGGAAGAAAATTCTGACATATGCTACAACATGGATGAACCTTGAGGACATACTAAGTGAAATAAGCCAGTCACAAAAAGACAAATACTGTATGATTTCATGTATATGAGGAATTAAAATTGTCAGATTCATAAAGAAAGTAGAATGGAAACCTCCAAGGGCTGAGGGGAAGGGAGAATGGAGAGTTATTACTTAATGGGTATAGAGTTTCGGGCCGGCCCCGTGGCTTGGTGGTTAAGTGAGCGCGCTCCAGTGCTGGCGACCCGGGTTCGGATCCCGGGCTCGCACCGACGTGCTGCTTCTCCGGCCATGCTGAGACCGCATCCCACATACAGCAACTAGAAGGATGTGCAGCTATGACATACAACTATCTACTGGGGCTTTGGGGGAAAAAATAAATAAATAAAATCTTAAAAAAAAAAAAATGGGTATAGAGTTTCAGTTTTGCAAGATGAAAAGAGTTCTGGAGATAGATAGTAGTGATGGTTTCACAACAATATGAATGTACTTAATACCACTGAACTGTACACTTTAAAATGGTTGATAGTAAATTTTATGTTATGTGTATTTTACCACAATAAAAAAAATTGGATAAAGAAAATAACCATTAAGTAGTAACCACTTTATGATGTTTCACAGTTTAGCCATTGAAGGACATCTGGGTTGTTTCCAGTTTTTGGTGATTACAAATAAAGATGCAACAAACATTAGTGTACAGGTCTATGTATGAATGTAAGTCTTCATTTCTCTGGGATAAATGCCTAGGAGGGCAATTGCTGGGTCATGTGGTAGCTGAATGCTAAGTTTTTAAAGAAACTGATAAACTCTTTTCAAGAGTGGCTGTACCATTTTACATTCCCACCAGCAATGTATAAGTGATCCAGTTTCTCCACATCATCACCAGCATTTGTTGTTGTCACTATTTTTTACTTTAGCCATTCTGACGTGTGTAATGATACTTAATTGTGGTTTTAATTTACATTTCCCTAATGGCTGATATTGAACATCTTTCCATGCAATTATATGCATCTTTATATCCTCTTTAATTAGATATCTCTTTATGTCTTTTGCCCATTTTCTATTTGATTTTTTTTTTTTTTACTTTTGAGTGTTGGAAGTTCTTTATATATTCTATATAGTAGTCCTTTGTCAGATATGTGGTTTACAAATATTTTCCGCCAGTCTGTAGCTTGTCTTTTCATTCTTTTAACAGAGTCTTTTATAGAGCAAAATTTTAAAATTTTGATGAAGTCCAAGTTATCAACTTTTCCTTTTATGGGTTGTGCTTTTGGTGTCAAGTCTAAGAACTCTTTACCTAGCTCTATCACAAAGACTTTCTCCTACATTTTCGTCTCAAAGTTTTATGATTTTACATTTTACATTTAAATCTGTGGTCTATTTTGAATTAATTTTTGTATAAGGCATGAGACTTAGGTCAAGGCTTTTTTTTTTTTGGTCTAAGGATGCCAAATTGCTCTAGCATCACTTGTTGAAAAGGCTGTCTTCAAGAGAATGAGAAGTCAAGCCAGAAATTGGGAGAAAATCTTTGCAAAAGACATATCTGAGAAAGGACTGTTATCCAAAATATACATAGAACTCTTGAAAATCAACAATAAGAAAATAAACCACCAATTAAAAAATGGGCTAAAAGACCTGAACAGACACTTCACTGAAGATATACAGATGGCAAATAAACATATGAAAACATACTCATTGTCATAAGTCATTAGGGAATATCAAATTAAAACAGCAATGAAATACCTCCGCACACCTGTTAGAATGGCCAAAATTCAGAACACTGACAACACCAAATACGGCAAGGATGTGGAGCAACAGGAACTCTCATTCATTGCTAGTGGAAATGCAAAATGGCACAGCCACTTGGAATACAGTTTGGCAGTTTCTTACAAAACTAAACATACCCTTACTATACAATCCAGCAATCATGCTTCTTCGTATTTACCCAAAGGAGTTGAAAACTTATGTCCACACAAAACATGCACACAGATGTTTATAGTGGCTTTATTCAAAATTACCCAAAGTTGGAAGCAACCAAGATGTCCTTCAATAGGTAAATGGGTAAATAAACTGTGTCACATCCAGACAATAGAATATTATTCAGCACTAAAAAGAAATGAGCTATCAAGCCAGGAAAGGACACGGAGGGCCTTAAATGCATTACTAAGTGAAAGAAGCCACAGATCCTGTACATATTTTGCTTAGATTTTACCTGAGTAATTCATTTTCTCTGGAGTGATTGTAAATGGTATGTTTTTAATTTTGGTTTCCTTTTGTTTATTGTTAGTATATAGAAATGTGATTGATTTGTATGTGTTGCTCTTATATCCTGCGAACTTGCTAAACTCATTTATTAGTTCGGAGGTTCTTGTATATTCCTCGAGAGTTTGTATATAGACAATCATGTCATATACAAATGGGGACAGTTTTATTTCTTCCTTTCCAATCTGCATGCCTTTTATTTCTTTTTTTAGGTTTATTATAGTTGCTAGATCTTCTGATATTATGTTGAATAAGAATAGTGAGTAGACATCTTGCGGCATTCCTGATCTTAGAGAGAAAGCATTCAATCTTTTACCATGTTTAGACTTTTTAAAAATGGTCATTGTCTTAAAATTTGGGTTTTACTAAAGCACTTTACAGGAAGTTCCTTGATCTGCTATATCTTGTGAGATGAGGAAAGGGACATTTCTTCATCTCACACATGTCATACTTCCCAAGCTATGGTGACATCAGCCTCTCTGTGCTCTTCGTCTGATATACTTTCTGGTCTGTTCCATCGGTTTCCCCCGAGTTCTTTAAGTCAGGTCTCCAGATTGAAAGCTGGACCAGCAAGATGTAGACAACTGTTGGCTCATTCTATTTCTGTGGCAGTGGAGACAAAGAGAAAGTTTCTTTCCAGACCCTTACCAATCCTGTTGGAAATCTCCTCCACTGGGCATTGGACATAGTCAAAGCAGCAGATGGGTTCCATGTCCCAAACAGTTTTCCTAAA
Source organism: Ceratotherium simum simum (assembly GCF_057802395.1). Taxonomy (NCBI): domain Eukaryota; kingdom Metazoa; phylum Chordata; class Mammalia; order Perissodactyla; family Rhinocerotidae; genus Ceratotherium; species Ceratotherium simum. The sequence goes on from NC_141903.1 coordinate 3,464,351, forward strand.
TCCAGGGCCACAGCTTAGAGAACACTCAGAGATGGGAGTCTGAGTAGTAACAGGAAAAGAAACTTCATGAGGGATTAAATAACACAAGGAAAGTAGAGAAGGCAGCACTAGGAGAATATGAATGTGCAAGTATATAATAATGATATGATATGATATATGTATATGTGGGTATAATTTGGTATGTAATTTATTCCTGATATATGTTCAGGGGAACAGGGAAACTGGAAGTCAAATAATGTCAGTCACTGTTGATGGTGATTAGAGAACTTACTTGACTTTGATTCTATCCCTTGTCCTTGAGGCAGAAGCTCCCCCAGGAGGAGACCCCAACCTCAGGAAGCAAACACCAGCATTGCCTCTCCCCACATCCAGGGAGCAGTCCCAGGGTTCCCTTCCTCCTCTCCAGTGGTAGCAGGGCCCATTCAACTGACAAGCATTCACATAGTTGAGACCTGTAGGCTGGGGTGATTGACACAGCCCCCTGAGAGGCAGAGAGCTCTGCAATGTGGACAAGCAACAAGGAAGCTGAACCCTCACCTGGAGCAGAGGGCACAAGAAAACCTGAGGACCAGAGAAGGGAAGTGAAATGTCCAAGGTCACTCAATCAGCTAATGACAGAGCCAGTACAGAATCCTGAATCCTGGTTTTGGGGATGGGGATGAGGAGGGATGCCTGCCTTGAGTCATTTGAATCTATTCTTCAAAGCCTGAAATAGCTAGGGCTTGCCAGACTGGGTGCAGCAGTATCTTGCCAGCAGCAGCAGAAGCCCAATTATCTTACTTTCCTCTTAACCTAGGCTACCCCACCTGGGCCCCAACCTGCTCCACACCGGTCCAAGAGAAGGCAGGGCTGTGAATCACCTTGCTCTTCCCCCTCCTCCCTCACCCCTTGTTCTGTCCCCCTCGCCTGACTTGTAAAGCCCTCAGTGTAGGTGGGAAGAGAATGCTGCCATGGTCCTTTAGAAACCCAATGGTATGGACTCCAGTTGGGGGTGCATTAAGTATATTTTATTTTCTGTATTCTTTTTTTTTTTTTAAAGATTTTATTTTTTCCCCCCAAAGCCCCAGTAGATAGTTGTATGTCATAGCTGCACATCCTTCTAGTTGCTGTATGTGGGACTCGGCCTCAGGATGGACGGAGAAGTGGTGCTTCGATGCGCACCCGGGATCCGAACCCGGGCCACCAGCATCGCAGCGCACGCACTTAACCACCAAGCCACAGGGCCGGCCCTATTTTCTGTATTCTTGATGCTCTGGCATTTTGTGGCCTTGCTAATCCAGAGGGACTTCCCCTCCCAGGGTTAGCCAATTCCTAGAGATAGCAAAGGACTCCCCTGAGATTGCAACTTTCATATGCAAACCAACTATTCCAAAGCCCATACCTCCCAACCACCATCTTTATTGAACTCTCACACACCAAACCAATATCCCCCTGTCCTAATCAACTCAAGGCTAGGGACCAGACAACTTGGAATAGTCACTACACTCCAGAGCCTGCAGAAATTATTCAAACTAGCCAACCCTAAGCCTGCTTACCTTGCCTCACCCATCCCTTCCAATGAAAACCACAATAAAGATTTTTGCTCATACTTTCCCCTCACTCCTTTTGCCTCATGACCAACCCTGTGCTTCCCCATGTGGCCCTGCTTGGCGTGGTGTACCCACTCCTGTTGGGAACTGTAACAAACTATCTTTTCAATAGCAATCATCTCCTGATCTGTTGGCCTCACCATACTTGAATAATAACAAAACCTACATTTCAAAACAGAGGGATTAAGGGAGATGGGAAGTGGCACAGGGAGATGAGGGGAGGAAAAGAGTGGAGAGAGAGGGAGAGAAAGGGGAAGTAAGTAGAGGGTGTCTGTGTTACTCTCTGTATTTATCATCTTCCTCCTCTCTCCTCCATCCACCTTGGTCTTCCCATCATGTCTCCCTTCTCCCTTTCCCCCCAGGTTTTATCTCATCATAGACAATGAGTGATCTTTGAACCTGAAGAATGAGGCCTCCCACATGCATGAAAGATGGAGAGAAAGTCTTCCTTCAAGGGCAGGAGCAGTTACAGGTTAGGGAACTCGATGGACAGGATGGTGACTAACAGATGGTCTGAGAAATCTGCATCCAATGTCCAGGTTCATCTATACAACCTCAGGAGTGAGGGGAGTTTGCCATTGGGGGAGCTGAGCCCAGAGAGGTGTACTGGTGCCTCGGCCAAGTCTGTGCATTTCTTTACCCTTCCAGAAGGGATGTTTGGAAGACAGTGGAGACTTCTGAGGACACTACAAACATTTTACTGTGAGAAAGTGAAATGGCATCTTGGCTGGAGTAGAGCTGGTATGTGGCATTTGGCCACACTACCCCTAGAAGTCCTCTTACTCCTGGGGTCCATGGCTTCCTGACTCTCAGGGACTGAGGCACAGCTCAGCCACTTCCTTTGATTTGCCCTACCTATGGGAACACCCACAGTGCGGGAGGGAGGGAGGACCAAGCCTTCAATTAGGGTTCACAGACCTGTGGGATGGACTGCCTAAAGCCCTGAGGAGGGATGGATTGGAAAGAGAGACAGTGGGACCTCAAAGAAAATTCACCAGGAGTGGAAGGACTCGGTCAGAGGGACCAGTGTGAGCCTAGGGGGGTGGGTGAACCAACAGTGGCTGGTTCCAGGTTCAGCGTGACACTATTCTTTTTTTGTGTGTGCGTGTGTGAGGAAGATCAGCCCTAGCTAACATCCATGCCAATCCTCCTCTTTTTTTGCTGAGGAAGACTGGCCCCGGGCTAACATCCGTGCCCATCTTCGTCCACTTTATATGGGACGCTGCCACAGCATGGCCTGACAAGGGGTGCATCAGTGCACACCCGGGATCCGAACCCAGGCCGCCAGCAGTGGAGCGCGTGCACTTAATCGCTACACCATGGGGCCAGCCCCAGCATGACACTATTTTTGATGTTCCTGGGTTTGGCACACATGCCCCCTCTAGTGCCTAAGTGTTCTAGGACAGAGAGCACAGGAAAAAGAACTCTCATAGGCACTTCCTTTGCAGAGACGGTCACAAGGAGTAGAAGGTGTTTTTCTACATGCCAAGGAGGAAGAATAGTGTAGGGGCCAGTGGTCCAGAGGAAGAGACAATGGTGTGGTGGTGTCCTGGGGATAGTGTGGAGGTCACCAACAAGCCAGCAGGATCCACCTAACACCAAAGCAGAAGAATTGCATATGGCAGCTCTAATTTTATGTGAATAACATTCTATCCCTGATGCATCCCCACTCCCACCATCCCCAGTTCGAGATGCCTAATGGGAAAAATGAGGCGGGGCACCATCACACGAAAAGCCAGGCATAGGGTATAGAGATTTTGGCTTTTCCTGTAATTATGACTCTCTTCCTTCTTTCTCTCCTCCTTCCTTTATCCTTGCTTTCTTCCTTCCTCCTTCCTCCCTTCCCTCTTCTGTTTCTCTCTCTTTCTTCCTCCAACTTCTCTTTCTTCTTCTTCCCTCTATCCCCCCCTTTACTCTCCGTAGTCTCTTTCTCCTTTCTCTCTTTCCTTCCTCTAACCAAACATCCACTGCACACTCATGCAGTGCGTCGGTGTGCGCCCAGGGTTCTGAACCCGCGAACCCCGGGCCGCCGCAGCGGAGCACGTGCACTTAACCGCTTGCACCACCAGACCGGCCCCTAAAGCCTGTGTCTTTATCTCTTGCAGCTATCAGCTCCCAAGGGACTTGCTTGTGAATGGGCAGTTACAATTCAATATGGTTAACACTGCAATAGAGGGATTTACAAGGCCCCAAGGAGCCCAGGGGAGGAAATACCTAAGAAAGTGCTGCTTCACTTGAGTCTTGAAAGGATGAATAGGAATTAGGCAGGTAGAGAAGAGGGTAGGGATGTGGGCTGAGGGCATCCCCTAGAAAGGGCACAGCATGTAGTAGAGGCCTGCCAGAGTCTGAGATCTTGGGGGAACCACAGATGGAGCAACTAGATGTAGCTCCCCAATGTCTCATTTGAGTCTCACAAATGGAACCCAGGTTCAATGGTCTTGGCAGCCACTGTGAAATGAGACTACTGCCAAGTGAGAGGTTCCCAGAATGATGGGCTCACTGCTCTTGTATTCCCAGCCCTGTCATCTCTCAGAAACAGGTTTTTTAAATCATCAACACAATACTTTTGCTACTTGGGAAGCCACATCACCCTTCCTAACGTCTGGGTTCTGGGCCTTGAAATCTTGCTGTGAAGTCACTGGCACACTATCTCCTTACATGCGTGTCACTGTAGGCCCTGAGAATTTTCCACTTTTGTCCTTTCAGGGGATTTCTGTGGGCAGTCTGACTGCTGGACCACTGCCATAGAACAGTGCTATTCACAGTGTGGTCTGCAGGCCGGTGCTGGTCCGTGAGTGTTTGTTATAGGCCTGCAATGAGATAAGTACAGAAATTGAGAGTACATGTTTAGGAATTTTATAGATTTTTAACATGGATGTTACATCCAAGAACATGATCAGTTTCATTTTTTATTGTATTTTACAAAAGTATTGGTTCGTGAGGGATTGGAAATTTTATAAAAACAACAGCAAAAAACAGTTCTTTACTACAAGTGGTGGTACTGGTCTAGAAGCAATCACCATTCAGGACCACGGACAGCACCTCACCCGGCCTCTCAAACACTGCGTCATCACCTCTGCCTCTGCTCCCAGCTCCTGCAAAGGCCTCCGGTGAACTAGCTTCCCAAATCCAAAAGATGCTTTTCAGCCTCTGTCTCAACTGACCTTTCTAAAGCATTTGACTTTTGTTAACACCTGCACCTGTCATTTTTGTTTAAAGATCATTCCCAATGAAGGAATAAAAAACATTCCCCTAGGATTATCATACTGCTAAAATGAGGGGACAACTCCTGATAGCTAAAACATATTATTAATCTTAATAAACACTGTATTGACTTTGCTCTTCAGTGGGGTCTTAGAGGACAGGATATAGGTCATATTCATTTTTGTTTCCAACATGTATCATAAGACCTGGCCTAGAATTTGCGTAAGCAAACGCCTGCCACTTATCAGCTGGATGACCTTGGGCAAGTTATTACTCAACTTCTCTTTGCCACTGTTTCCCCAGTTGTTAAATTAGAATAATATTAGAGTCTACCTTATAGAGTTTTTAAAAGATTAATTCAGTTAATACACTTAAAAGTGCTTAGAACAGTGCCTGGCACAGAAGAATAAAGTATTATTATTTTCATCATCATTATTAAATGTTGCGAATAAACCAATGAAACTCTATTATCACCAGGCACTAGATGGTGGAGAACTTCATCCCCCACCTGGGTAGGGCTTCAGCTTTATACTGACAAGTTTGAGTATACACTGCTCTACCCAGGGCACTGTGAGCTTTGGAATTCTTGAGATTTGCTTTTCCTGGGTCCCCATCCTGTCACGTTGGCCCCACGCTCCCAGCCCTTTCAGTTGTGTACCCCTCTTCCTTTTCCAGTTGCAATCCTGCCACCTTCTTGCACCCTCTAGGCTCACCCACAACCTCTTCTTTTTGGTCCCTAGTGCAGAGGAAAGGACTCTGCAGGAAGGGTCCCCCGTGCAAGCGGGCCTGGCACTTCCTGCCCCCTCAGTGACTCAGCCCAACTTACCTCCTCCCTCCATGTTCTTTCTTCCTCTGATCCCTTAAGTGGCCTGCTGGCTGCTAGGCAATCCTAGGTCCCTCCGCCTAAATTGTTCCTGCCTCTTGCTGCTCAGGGAGATTTGAACCATCCTTCAGGGTTTGGGTCAAATCTACCCCTTCTATTTCTTCTTTCCCTTCCTGAATTACTACTTCAACCTCTAAATCCCACAGGGCTTCTCTGCAGTTCTCATTCCGTCTCACCATGCCACCCACCATCAATTCTAAGCTGTTCGAAGTTCAGGTCAAGGTCATAAACTTTCCCCATCCCCACGCTCTCAGCACCCATCTCCGGCCGCTGCTCTGCAAGCTGCAGAGGGCAAACCCCTCCCCTCTCTGAGGCTCAGTTACCCCATCAGCAAGATGGGGAGACCGGGCCGGGGGAAGCCCTCTGGAGCGCCGCACCGGTGAGGCGGGGTCTCGCGTGGCCCCGGCGTAGCGTGTGTCGGCGGAACGCGCGGGGGCGGGGCCGCGCGGGGCCTCCAGGGAGTCGTAGTCCAGCGAGTTCGCAGTCTCCGAAGGCTCCGCGCGGAGGCCGGCAGACTCTCCTGGGAAGGTGGCGGGGGCATGTGGGGCCCGAAGCGCTGGGCCTCTGGCCAGCCCCGGGCGGGCATGGGGCGGTGGGCGGGCGCCCGGACTGGCCCTGCCGCTGTTGCTGGGGCAGCTGCTGGCGCTGCTGGGCCGCGGGGGCGCGTTCTACCTTGAGGTCCGCGAGCTGGAGGAGAAGTGCTTCATCCAGGAGATCCCCGATGGCACCGTGGTCATAGGTGCGCGCGCGGCCAGGCCCGGCCTTGCCCTCCTTGCTCCCAGAGTCTTGAGAAGGGATGGGGAATGGGCGCCACGGCATCAGCTCAGGCCTGCACCTCTCCTCACCTGCCTGGGGTGGGCACGGGTGGTAAATGGGTAGACAGCAGTCTGGCCAAAAGATCCCCTCCCCTGCCCGAGCCGGGATTGGGGACGCCGAGAAGGCAAGTCTGATCCAGACAGGGATGAAGGGAAAAAGGGGAGCTGGAGAGGGGAGGTGAGACGCGGAGAGCTGTGGTCAGGCCCCGCACTCAGACACCCGGATCTTCCTTTCCTCCCTCGACCCCAGTGGCCCCGGGAGGTACTGAGTGGGCCCTTGGTTGTGGGTGTGGATGGGGATGTGTCCCGGCTGCCTCTCCACTAGGTAACTACAAGACCGAGCTGTATGACCCTGCTATGGAAAAGTACCAGCCTTCTCCGCAGTGGATCAACTTATTCGTGTTTGTGAAGGACCCCGAGAATAAGGTGAGGCATGCTTTGACTCCCTGCAGCCCCCTACGCCTCCAGCGTCAATGCTTAGTCCTGCATTTCTCAGAGCAGGGCCCGTCTCTTTACAGGCAGGAAAGCTCAAGGAAGGCCATGCTCTTTGCAAACTGTAGAGTACTGTATTTTGTTAATGCTGGGAACTGAGACTTGCCAGCCCAAACTGATGCCATTTCACTCACACCCTCCCCTCTCACGTGGCCTGTGGGGGACTGGACCTGGGATATCCCCAGAGTTCCTCTTCTGCAAGCAAGTTCCTGGCCAGATGCTCTGTGCTCACTGGAGGCTGCTTCTTCTAGAACCTTCTGGCCCGTCAGTATGGCCCTCAGGGCAGCTTCACCTTCACCTCCCAGTCTCCCGGAGAGCATCAGATCTGTCTTCACCTGGAGTCCATCCGGTTCGCTCTCTTCTATGATGGCAAACTGGTGAGTGTGGCAGGCGGAAAGTCCATTGTCCCTGGGGGCTCAAGGTCTCAGTCCCTGGGGTGAGAAGGACAGTGGGTGGTGCCTGTTGAGAGAGCTGAGGCTCTACATAAAGTAAGCATACAGAGAACAGCTCCTGAAGAATGAGAGGGGCCCTGGGAGGGAGTTACTGACTTAAAATCCTCCCTTGGCTCCCTGCCATCCCTAGGATAAAGACCAAGCTTCATGATGTGAAATTGACAGCTGTTGAGCATCTGACTGCTCCTCAGCTCTCTATCGCCACCTCCCACCAACATGGAACTTCTAGTAGCTGCCTGTCTCAAACACTGAGTCATACCTGTTTCTTTGCACATGTTGTCCCATCCCTTCTGTCTTTTGAACATCGAACTCCATGCAGGCAGGGTCCTGATCTGGTGTTTTGGCACCCGGAGCAGGGCTAGTCCCCGAGTCAGTGAGTGTGAGGAACTGAACTGCCAGTGTCAGGCCCAGACTGGGGTGTGGAAGCTGGGTTTCCTGCAGGTGCATAAAGCTGAGCTCCTTGACCCTCGACCCTTGGCTCCCCTGTTCCCCAGGCCATTCACTTGGACATGCAGTTGGGTGAACACACCAATGATTATGCAGAGTTTGCAGCCAACGACAAGCTGACCCTGCTGCATCTGCGTGTGCAGCAGCTGGTGGAGCAGGTGGAGCAGATCCAGAAGGAGCAGGAGTACCAGAGGGTGAGGGGCTGGGCTGGCCCAGTTGGGACAGAAGATGTGTAACCTCCCAGGGAGTGGCTCTTCCAGCTCCTCCCCCAGGGGGCGATTCAGTTCTAGCCAGGCATGTTCTCCATTCTCCTCTCCCACAGTGGCGAGAGGAGCGCTTCCGGCAAACCAGTGAGAGCACCAACCAGCAAGTGCTATGGTGGTCCATTCTGCAGACCCTCATCCTTGTGGCCATCGGCGTCTGGCAGATGCAGCACCTCAAGAGCTTCTTTAAAGCCAAGAAGCTGGTGTAGGTGGGCCCCAGAGACCAGAGATCCTGCCCTCACTCACTCTCCTTCTGCTGACTGATGGAAAATGGACTGGCCTGGTCTATCTCTTGGCTTCCCCCACCCCTCCCAACCCCACAGGGCTTCCTTGCTACTGGCAGGGGGACAAAGGACCTCTTTGAACTGGTTTCTCAGCCAGCACTGGGGAGAAGATGGGTTTCCAGCTGGAGACACTTGGGTGGGGGGAGCTGTAGGCTCCTTTGTGGCTCTGTGATGCTGAGCAGGAGGAGTATGAGGGTGCCCCCAACCCCCATGTTAAAGAGGATGGATGAACTATCCCAAAATGGAGAAATAAGAGTGAACGTCAATTATAACTGACCAGCTTTATGACCTAAACGTTTATTGCCTCCTACTCTGCACTTCATTCTGGCATTACATGTGTCCAATCAAATGTGAACATTTGAGGCCCTGCGTGCACTGGTGGGGGACCAATCCCCAATGGATGGGGTGAAGGAAACTTGTACCCCAGAAGCCTTGGCAACATGTGGAGGCCTTTCCAGAAAAGTCCAACTTGGGCCCATCTTTTGGGTAACTTGAGTGCTATTGGTGATCCTGTGCCTCTCTCTCTGGGCTCTGGTCAGGTTTGTGTGCTATCCCATTCCAGTCATCTGGGTTGCTGGGTACTTCCAGGAGTCAGATGGGTACCTCTCTCTTCCTGCTATTTTTCAGTTGACCTGTGTCTCCCTTTATGATGTCCTTGGCTCATTTTTTCAGGAGATGCTCATTATTGCAGGATTCCAAGTCACTGTTTCCGTTATATTCAACAGCTCCCTAACTCAGCCTTCGCATGTGCACACAGGTGTAGATCACCAGGCATCCATGTCCCCATTGCTCTGCCTGATCTAGCCCACATTTTACCAAGCCCTGTGCTGGTTGACCTGTTGGAATATTCATCATCTCATGTGAATTTGACATTTTCTGTTACAAGGAAATTCACTGGTTGGCACCCTCAACAAAATCAAGTCCAAATTGTCAAAGCCAAAGATACCAATAAAGGGAGACTCCCCATGAGGAGGGGCAGCTGTAACAGCCCCAGCTCTTGGCCCCTGAGATAGACTCACCCTCCCCTGGGATACTCATCAGGGATGACTGCAAGCCTCTAGTGCTGCTCATTTGTGGGTCTGGCCACGATTGGCCTCTGGAAGTATGAATGAGACTTAACTGAAGGCTGGTCGAGAGGCACTAGAGAGTAACCTTTGTCCAGAGAATGTGACCTTAGGGTCCACTTCCCTCACCAGAAGCTGGGGGGGGTGGGGTGGGGGGATGCTCTGCTCTCTGCCGCAGGGGAAGCAGAGTGACCCAGACGGGCACTTTCTTGCCCACAGAACCTGTGGTCTGACACCAAATGAGGCAGGACATTGAATAAGGATGATGCATGCGTCTAAGAATAAGGACATGGGCTAAGAGCAACATGACAGGAGCCCTGGCAGGGTCTAGGTGGTCAGAGAAGGCTGCTTTTTAGATCTGAGACTCATGATAGGAGTTAGATGGGGGAAGAGCGTTCTGGCCAGAGGGAATAGCACATACAGAAGCCCTAAAGCAAGAAAGAATATGGCAATTTGGGGAAACCTAAAGAAGGCCACTACATCAAAATCCCAACTCCAGAGAAACTGTTTGCAGCCTCCCTTCCAAATTATGACTTCGTGTGTAGGACTTGCCTCTTCCCAATGATTAGCCCCAGAATGACCACCCTTTACAGGGGGCCTCCGGCCTCTACCCATGGGGTTGAGACCTTATGCTGATGCTTCAGTAGGGAAACAAGTCACAAAGGAGTAACAGTGAGGCCAGGGGAGAGCAGCACACACAGGAGGAGGGAGTTCCTTTGTGTTGACGCCCCATCCATGGGACCTCCACAGTCACTGTGGAGGTGATGGCACATGTCCTTGTTTTAGAGAAGAGGGCCAGCTAGTAAGGGATGGGCTATTCCAAAACCTGGCCGATTCAACTCAATTCTGGTGTTCTTTTCTGTCTCAGCTACTTTTCTACAGGTAGAGGAAAATCCCAGACAAAGAGGTAAGATTCCCTGCCTCTTTTTACAGAGATGGCAGTGTGGATGAGAAGTATATAAGTTCAGTGTGGCTCCTATAACAGATTACCACAAACTTGGTAAATTCAAATGACAGAAGTTTATTCTCTCATAGTTCTGGAGGCCAGAAGTACAAAAATCAAAGTCTCAGCAGGACTACACTCCTTCCAAAGGCTCTAAGAGAGAATCTTCTCTTTCTCTTCCAGCTTCTGGTGACTCCAAGCATTCCTTGGCTTGTGTCTACATCACTCCAATCTCTGCCTCCATTTTTTCCTCTTGTGTCTCTGTCTTCTTTTCTGTGTCTTATAAGGACACTTGTCATTTGGATTTAGGACCCACCCAGGTAATTCAAGATGATCTCGTCTCAAGGTCCTTAAGACCGTTTTTCCAAATAAGGTCGTATTCACAGAGTCCGGGTGGTAGGACATGGTCATAAGTTTTGGGGGGGCCACCATTCAACCCACAACAGAGAGCAAGAAGTGTACACATGATAAGGTACCAAGTGATTTAACAAATGGGGGTAATCAGAGCTCTCAGAATTCAGGATGGGGTGAGACCCAGATGGATGAATGGGAAAAGGGATGTCAAGAAAGTCTCTATAAAGGAGATGATACTTGAGTAGAACACTGAAGAATTGGAGGGCGTAAATATAAAGAATGGGGAAAGAATTCCAGATGGGGGAAATGGAGCCTGTAGAGATGCAAATGTACAAAGGATTTCAATATAATTCAATACCCTTAAATTCTATAACATGGTAAGATAGAGGCTTTGAAAAAGAAATGAATCAGGAAAATAAGTGTAGCATGAGTAGGATGAAGCCAGGAGGAAAGTTAGATCAAACAATGAGTGGAAGTGAATATTCTTTCTACAAATTGGACAACTAGAAGTAGGCTGGGCTGTAACCAGAGGCTGCAGACTGGTGGCTTGCAAGTATATTCTGTTTGTCCTGCACAGTGTTTAAAATTTTTTTAAATTAGTTGCCAACAGTAACAGTGCCAAGAGTTTCTGTAGTATAAATTTTGGGACGTATTGGATAGGCAGATTGGTTGGATGAGGGAGCTTGAAGCTGTTTTGCAACATGACATAAATGTGAGCAAATGACAGTTGTGCATATCCAGGTGGTATGATGAAGATTATGAGGAAGGAGTGGGCCTCTCTCCCTAGAGAACACTGTCTTAGACAATCATTCATGGATGAGAGAGTCTTTGTGGAAGTCCAGGTTTCCAGAGGAGAAGTTCCAGCACACAATTGGAGCAGAAAAATATGTTTTTGGACACATTAGAGAGAGTAAGAGGAACAGTTTGACTTTACCTGCATCATCTGTCCCCCAAGGTGGCATAGCTCAGTGTCAAGAAATCACTTTCTTGGCCAATGATTTCTCCCATGGGGTAAAGTGAAAGCATGTAAGTGAGCGCCCAGCTTCCCCAACAGTGCAGGACGCTGCCAAAGAGGTCCATTTCTCTCTTGCCCCATCTGGCGTACTGACTCATGAGCAGCATGACTTGGGAGTGGGAAGAGGCTGGGAGAGTGGTAGATAGGACTCTCAGAGGACGTTAAGGGAACATGGATCCTACTAACTGTCATGAACTCCATTGAGAAGCCTTCCCATGAGCTTCTGGGGACACTTTGCCCATAGATCCCCCCAAATGGCCCGCAGGCACTGCCCAGTGCTCTGTGTGCCTCACCTACACACACCCCTACCCTGTGGCTAGCTCCATGTGTGCACTCCTGATGTAAATGAGAGAAAGCTTTGACAGACATCTGGTGAGCATGTGCAGAAAGCTGACCTAAAGCTGCTGGCCAGGAAGAGACCACAAGCTTGAGCTTTAGCTCCACCCTTGGAAAAGCAAAAGGGAGTCTGTCAGCATCTGGCCTGGTACATTGCAGGATTGAGAGAAGGCATACAAGCTAAGAATTCTGCCACAAGAGGGAGCAAGAAGCGTGAAGCAGGCATAGCAATAGAAAGTCTGAGAAAGCCTCAGAATCCCTGCCAGGGCTGACAGGAGGTATTTCTCTCTGGAAGTCAGTCAGTAAAGACTGGAGGAGGTGACTTCTACTTCAAATGTGAAGACAGTAGCACAAGACTTCAAGGAACATGAAAAATCAAGGAAACATGACACCACCAAAGGATCACAATAATCTTCTGGTAACCAATGCCAAAGACATGGAGATCTGTGGTTTACCTGAGAAAGAAGTCAAAATAGCTGTTTTAAGGAAGCTTCATGAGCTACAAGAAAACATAGAAAGACAACTGAATGAAATCAGGAAAACAATACACAAACAAAATTAGAAATTTAACCAAGAGAGAGAAATCATAAAAAAGAACCAAACCAAAGTTCTAGAGCTGAAGAATACAATGAATGAAATGAAAAATGCAATAGAGAGCTAGAGAGCGTCAACACCAGAGTAGATCAAGCAGAAGAAATAATCTGTGAATTAGATTCAGGAATTAATTCTAATTCACAGATTGTTGAATTACATTCAATATTGAATTAGATTCAATAATCTGTGAATTAGAAGACAGGACCTTTGAAATTATACAGTCATAGGAGAATAAAGAAAAAAGAATAAAAAAGAGTGAAGAAAGCCTATGTTATCTATGGAGTAACATCAAAAGAAACTGTGAATTATTGGAACTCCAGAAGGAGAAGAGGGAAAAGAGGGCAGAAAGCTTAAGTAAAGAAATAATGGCTGAGAAATTCCCAAATCTGCGGAGAGATTTGGCTATCCAAGTTCATGAAGCTTATAGGTCACCAAACAAACTCAACTTAAAGAGATCTCCAGGATACATTATAATAAAATTGTCAAAAATCAAAGACAAAGAGAGAATCTTAAAAGCAGAGAGAAAAACGAAGCTTGTAAGTTACAAAGGAACCCCATAGGACTGTCAGCGGATTTCTTAGTAGAAACCTTACAGGCCAGGAGAAAGGGAGATGATATATTCAAAGTGCTGAAAGGAAAAAAACTGCAAAACAAGAATACTCTAGCTGGCAAAATTGTCTTTCAGAAATGAAGGAGAGGTAAAGACTTTCTCAGACAAACAACAGCTGAGGGAGTTTATCACCACGACTGGTCTTACAAGAAGTTCTGAAAGGAGTTCTAGCTGAAATGAAAAGGTGCTAATTAGCAACATGAAAACATACAAAAATAGAGGCCAGCCCAGTGGCATAGTGGTTAGGTTCACATGCTCCACTTTGGCAGCCTGTGGTTCACAGATTGGGATCCCAGGCACAGACCTACACACTGCTCATCAAGCCATACTGTAGTGGCATCCCATATGCAAAATAGAGGAAAATTGGCACAGATGTTAGCTCAGAGACAATCTTCCTCAAGCAAAAAGAGGAAAATTGGCAATGGCTGCTAGCTCCAGGCCAATCTTCCTCACCGAAAAACAAAACATACAAAAATATAGAACACATTGATAAAGGTAAGTATATAGTCAAATTCAGAATACTCTAATACAGTAATATGGTGGTATATTAACCACTTTACTGTACAGGTTAAAGAACAAAACTATTAAAAATTACTGTAGCTACAATAATTTGTTAATGAAAATACAAAAAGAGGTAAATTGTGACAACAAAAACATAAAAGGAGGGGAGAAAAAGAGAGAAAGGAGATAGAAATGTGATTGAAGTTGTTATCAGCATAAAATAGACTGTTATATCTTTAAGATGTTTTATGTAAGCCTCATGGTAACCACAAAGCAAAAATTTATAGAGATACACAAAAGATAAACAGAAGAGAATTAAAGCATACATCTACAAAAATTCAATTCATAAAAGAAGGCAGCAAGAGAGGAAGAAAGGAACAAAGGAACTTCAAAATATCCAGAAAACAATTAATAAGATGGCATTAGTATGTCCTTACCTATCAATAATTACTTTAAATGTAAATGGATTAAATTCTCTAATCAAAAGGCATAAGGGGGCTGGATGGATTAAAAAAATAAGACCCAGCTATATGCTGCCCACAAGAGACTCAATTCAGCTTTAAAGACACACGTGGGCTCAAAGTGAAGGAATGGAAAAAGAATACTCCATGCAAATGGAAACCAAAAGAGAGCAGGGATAGCTCTACTTATATCAGGTAAAATAGACTTTAAACCAAAACTATAATGAAAGACAAAGAAGATCATTATATAATGATAAAGGGGTCAATTCATCAAGAATATATAGCAATCCTAAATATATATGCACCCAACACCAGAGCACCTAAATATATTAAGCAAATACTAATAGATCTGAAGGGAGAAATAGACAACAGTACAAGAGTAGGGGACATCAATACCCCTCTTTCAACAATGGTTAGATCATCCAGACAGAAAATCAATCAGGAAACATTGGAGTTGAACTATACTTTAGACCAAACAGACCTAACAGACGTATACAGAACAGTCCATCCAACAGAGGAGAATACACATTCTTCTCAAGCACACATGAACTGTTCTTCAGGATAGATCATGATAGGTCACATAATCAGTCTTAACAAATTTAAGAAGATTGAAATCATACCAAGTATCTTTTTCAACCACAATGATATGAAACTAGAAATCAATAACAGGAGGAAAACCAGAAAATTCACAAATATATGGAAAAGAAACAACACACTCCTGAACAACCAATGGATCAAATAAGAAATCAAAAGGGAAGTAAAAAATATCCTGAAACAAACAAAAATGGAAACACAATATACCAAAACTTATGGGGTGCAGCAAAAGCAATTATAAGAGGGAAGTTTACAGTGATAAACACCTACATTAAGAAAAGCAAGATCTCAGGGCTGGCCCCGTGGCTTAGTGGTTGGTGCGTGCGCTCCGCTACTGGTGGCCTGGGTTCAGATCCCGGGCGCGCACTGATGCATCTCTTCTCCGGCCATGCTGAGGCCGCGTCCCACATACAGCAACTAGAAGGATGTGCAACTATGACATACAACTATCTACTGGGGCTTTGGGGGGAAAAAAGGAGGAGGATTGGCAATAGATGTTAGCTCAGAGCCTGTCTTCCTCAGCAGAAAGAGGAGGATTAGCATGGATGTTAGCTCAGGGCTGATCTTCCTCAAAAAATAAAAAAAACAAAAGCAAGATCTCAAACAATCTAACTTCACACCTCAAGGAACTAGAAAAAGAACAAACTAAGCCCAAAGTTAGCAGAAGAAAGGAAATAAAAATCAGAGCAGAAATAAGTGAAATAGAGACCAGAAAAACAATAGAAAAGATCAACAAAATGAAGAGCTGGTTTTTTGAAAAGATAAACAAAATTGCCAAACCTTTAGCTAGACTAAGGAAAAAAGAAGGCTCAAATAAATGAAATCAGTAACAAAAAAGGAGACATTACAACTGATACCACAGAAATAAAGAGGATCATAAGAGACTACTATGAAAAATTATATGTCAAAAAATTGGATAAACTAGAAGAAATGGATAAATTCCTAGAAACATACAACCTAGCAAGACACAATCATGAAAAAATAGAAAACCTGAACAGACCAATAACGAGTAAGGAAATGAATCAGTAATCAAAAACCTCCCAAGAAAGAAAAGCCCAGGACTGGCTTGTTTCCCTGGTGAATCCTACCAAATATTTAAGAGAAGAATTAGCACAAATCCTTCTCAAATTCTTCCAGAAAATTGAAGAGGAGGGAACATTCACAAACTCATTTTATGAGGCCAGCATTACCCTGATACCAAAGCCAGATAAGGACACTACAAGAAAAGAAAACTACAGACCAATATCCCCAATGAATATAGATGCAAAAATTCTCAACAAAATATTAGCAAGTTGAATACAACCGCACATTAAGAAGCTCATACACTATGGTCAAGTGGGATTTATCCCTAGGATGCAAGGATGGTTCAACATACCCAAATCAATAAATGTGACACACTACATTAATAGAATGAAAGATAAGAATCATATGATCATCTCAATAGATGCAAAAAGACATTTGACAAAATACAACATCCTTTCATGATAAAAAGTCTCAATAAATTAGGTATAGAGGGGCCGGCCCCATGGCATAGCCATTAACTGCATGCGCTCCACTGCTGGTGGCCTGGGTTCAGATCCCGGGTGTGCACCGACCCACTGCTTGTCAGACCATGCTGTGGCAGCATGCCATATAAAGTGGAGGAAGATCAGCATGGATGTTAGCTCAGGGTCAGTCTTCCTGAGCAAAAAGAGGAGGATGGGCATGGATGTTAGCTCAGGGCTGATCTTCCTCACAAAAAAAAAAAATTGGGTATAGAAGGAACATACCTCAACATAATAAAGGCCATATAGGACAAGCCCACAGCTGACATTGTACTTGATGGTGAAAGGTTGGAAGCTTTTCCTCTAAGATCGGGAACAAGACAAGGGTGCCTACTCTCACCACTCCTATTCAACATAGTACTGGAAGTTCTAGCCAGAACAATTAGGCAAGAACAAGAAATAAAAGGCAGCCAAATTAAAAAGGAAAAGGAAAATTGTCTTTGTTTGCAGATGCTATGATCTTATATAGAGAAAATGCTAAAGATGCCACCAAAAACTATCAATGAAACTAGAACTACACTTGATCTTAGCCAAAAGGCCGAGAAGCGATTGAAACTAGAACTAATCAATGATTTCAGTAACATTGCAGGATACAAAGTCCACATACAGAAATCAGTTGTGTTTCTATACACTAACAATGAAATATCTAAAAAATATGGGGCCGGCCCCGTGGCTTAGCAGTTAAGTGCATGTGCTCCGCTGCTGGCGGCCCGGGTTCGGATCCCGGGTGCGCCCCGACGCACCGCTTCTCTGGCCATGCTGAGGCCACGTCCCACATACAGCAACTAGAAGGCTGTGCAACTATGACATACAACTATCTACTGGGGCTTTGGGGGAAAAAAATAAATAAATAAAGAAAAAATAAATAAAGAAAACAATTTCATTCACAGTAATATCAAAAACAGTAAACTACTTAGGAACTAATTTAGCCAAAGAGGTGAAAGATCTGTACACTGAAAACTATAAGACTTTGATTAAAGAAATTGAAAAAGACACAGATAAATGGGAAAAATGTCCCAAGTTCATGGATCAGAATAATTAATTTTTTTAAAATTTCCATACACTCAAAGCCATCTATAGGTTCAATGCAATGTCCATCAAAACTCCAATGGCACTTTTCACAGAAACAGAAAAATAATCCTAAAATTCATATGGAACCACAAAAGACTCCAAATAACCAAAGCAATACTGGGAAAGAAAAACGAGCTGGAGACATCACACTTCCTGATTTCAAACTATACTACAAAGCTATAGTAATCAAAACAGTATGGTGCTGGCACAGACACATAGACCAATGGAACATAACTGAGAGCCCAGAAATAAACCTTCATGTATACAGTCAACTAATATTTGACAAGAGAGCCAAGACTACTCAATGGGAAAAGGATAGTTCCTTCAATAAATGGCGATGGGAAAACTGGATAATCACAAGCAGAAGAATGAAATTGAACCCCTATCTTATACCACTCACAAAAATTAGCTTGAAATAGATTAAAGACTTGAACATAAGACCTGAAACTATAAATCTCCTAGGAAAAAAACACAGGGAAAGAACCCCTTGACATTGATCTTGGTGATGATTTTTTGGATATGACACCAAAAGCACATGCAACAAAAGCAAAAATAAATGTGAGACTACATCAAACTAAAAATAGCCTGCACAGCAAAAGAAACAATCAACAAAATGAAAGGGCAACCTAGGGAATGGGAGAAAATATTTGCAATCCATGTATCTGATAAGGGGTTAATATCCAAAATATATAAGGAACTCATACAACTCAAGAGCAAAAAAAAAAATCTGATTTAAAAATGGGCAGAGTACTTGAACAGACATTTCTCCAAAGAAGATATACAGATGGCCAACAGGTACATGAAAAGATACTTAACATCACTAATTATCAGGGAAATGGAAATCAAAACCACAAGGAGACATCACTTTATACCTGTTATAATGGCTATTATCAAAAAGAGATAACAAGTGTTGTCAAGAATGTGGAGAAAAGGGAACCCTTGTGCAGTGTTGGTGGGAATGTAAATTGGTGCAGCCACTATGGAAAACAGTATGAAGTTTCCTCAAAAAATTAAAAATAGAACTACTATATGATCCAGCAATTCTACTTCTGGATATATATTTGAAGGGAATGAAATTACTATCTTGAAGGATATGTGCACCCCCATGTTCATTGCAGCATTATACATTTGCGACAACATGGATGAACCTTGAGGGCATTGTGCTAAGTGAAATAAGTCAGACAGAGAAAAACAAATACTATATGATCTCACTTATATGTGGAATCTAAAAAAGCTGAACTCATTGAAACAGAGAGTAGATTGGTGGTTGCCAGGGATTGGTGGGTGAAGGAAATGGGGACACGTTGGTCAAAGAGTACAAACTTTCAGTTATAAGATGAATCAGTTCTGGGGATCTAATGTACAGCATGGTGACTATAATTAACAATACTGTATTGTATAGTTGGAATTTGCTAAGAAAAGAGATCTTAAGTGTTCTTACCACACACACAAAAAATGGTAGCTACATGTTACCATTTCACAAAATTTACATATATCAAATCATCACATTGTACAAAAACATCTTAAACTTACACAATGTTGTTTGTCAATTATATCTCAATAAAGCTGGGGGCGGTAAAAGTTTTGTGTATCAAAGGATACTATCAGGACAGCGAAAAGTCTAGAGTCTAGTATCTAGAACTTACAAGGAACTCTTATAAGTCCACAACAAAAAGACAAACAACTCAATTTAAAAAATGGGCAAAGGATTTGAATAGAAATGTCTCCAAAGAAGATATACAAATGACCAATAAATACATGAAAAGATGCTCAATATCATTAATCATTAGGGAAATGCAAATCATAACCACTTGAGATACCACTTCACACCCACTACGATGGCTATAATTTTTTAAATGGTAAATAACAAGTATTGATGAAGATGTGGAGAAATTGGAACCCCTCATACATTGCTGGTGGAAATGTAAATAGAGCAGACGCTATGGAAAACAGTTTAGCAGTTCCTCAGAAAGGTAACATAGAGTTACCATATGACACAGCAATTCCACTCTGAGGTATTTATTAAAGAGAATTGAAAAGATAAGTTCACACAAAAACTTGTACATCAATGTTCATAGCAACATTATTCCTAATAGCCAAAAAATGGAAACAACCCAAATATCTATCAATCGATTAATGGACATACAAAATGTGGAATATCCATATTGTGGGAGATCAAGATTTGGCCACCCTGAAATCTATCTCTTTACCTTAGTTGTTTTCTCTGAGGACATTTGACCTCCCCCACTAACTGCCTAAAGAATTTAACATGATGGCTCCTTCCTGGAACAGATCTATCATGATGGCTGTAAAGATAATGTAGGATAAATGTTACAATAGGAAAGGCACCAACAAGCCCATCTTATCAGAAGTTCTGTCTCTCTGGCCACATTCTCTGGATGGCCCTGCGAGGAGTTGCCAGACAATCATTTACATTTATAAGAGAAATCTCCATTTGTAAAGGTATCTCCCTCTCTGTTTTGGAAAGAGGGGGGGATGGCCTCATTTCTAGAGACTTATCAATGTGGAAGGTGAGGCCTTAAATCTGCATAATAACCTTACTCTTGTTTACTGTTCTTTAGTGGTAATCTCCTGTAACTGACTCCCCCCACCCCCAACATCCTCCTTTGTCATTGGCTGAACATGGTATTTAAGACGAGAATTTCTGCTATTGTGTTGAGAAACGCAGTGTTCCTGCTTTCTCCCATGTATACATGTTATTATACTTGGTATTATTTTCTCCTGCTAACCTGTCTTGTTGATTATTTGGCCAGCCAGAAGAACCTTAAGGGAAAGGGCAGAGGGAGATTCTCTCTCTTCCCCCTACAATACAATGGACTATTAGTCAATAATGAATGGATAATAATGAAGTACTGATACACACTACAGCATGGATCAACCTTGAAAACATTAAGCTAAGGGAAAGAAGCCAGACACAAAAGGCCACATATTTATGATTCCATTGATATGGAATGTCCAGAATAGGCAAACCCATAGAGACAAAGTAGATTAGTGGTTTCCAGGGGCTTGGAATTAGAGAGTAATGAGGAGTAACTGCTTAATGGGTGGGGTTCCTTTTTGGGTGATAAAATGTCCTGGAATTAGATAGTGATGATGATTGCACAATATTGTGAATATACTAAAAACCACTGAATTGCACACTTTTAAATGGTTAAAATGTTGAATTTTATGTTACGTGAATTTTATCTCGATATTAAAAACCTACGCATTTATTATGATCCTGATATCAACAACAACAACATGAGTAATAGTGATAAAAGAACACCATGGGAAATAAAGGGCATCACCTCTTTACTGAGCACTGGCAATTAACAGAAAAGAAACTAACCTGAATAAATTGCATCCCGGGACAACCAAATAGCTTTAATTGACAAGGGAAAGTTCTTCTCTATGGAAATGTTCCAGCTAATAAATGTGGAAGAAATGATGTTAGAAAAAATGAGTTAGAAAGTGAATTACAAAAACTACCATCTTGCAATAATTGAGCCAGGCAATAATCAATGGATGAAGACACTAGGTGAGAGGTTGATGGGGAACTTCACGACAGAGGAATCAGATCTTTGATTCCAAGCTCTTTGATCCATCATTGCCAGTCTAAAAGGTGGGACAGAACTTGTGCCTCCAGACGGGTTGCATTATGAACACACAGACCATTGATGAAGTAATCTTGCTAGAAAGAGTTGAACTTGGATCTAATTAGGCCTCTCGAGTTCATTTTCATTTACAGATATTCAAGAAATCAAGGTATAAGTTAAGTGACACTCTAAGAAAGCAAATAGACTATCTTTTTCTTTGTTTGGGTCTCCTAGAAGCACACTTTGACACCAGATTTTTGTGCAAGTGCTCTCAAGATAAACCTGCAAGGAAGCGAGGGAGGCAGGGTAGGACAGAAGAAGCTAAGGAAATGAGTGGTTTCAGCTAAAGTCTAGCCTCTGCCTCATCCCCTGGAAAGCTCTGGAGCGTGAACACCACCACAGGATTGTCCCCTCTTGGGTCAAGTGGACTAGGCTTCAGTACCCTTGTATCAGTCAATTATTGGCTGCTGGCACAGTGAAGAGGGCATGCTGCAGAGCTCATGGAGCTCAGGTTGGACAAGAGCAATACTCCAGAAGTGATTCTCCTGAGAGGGGACAGCTGTGAGCTGTCAGCAGCCAGCACTCACTGCAGCCCAGGTTGGATGTGCCAGTAAAGGGGATCTAGGCAGGGCAGCTGCACCATCTACTCAACAGACAAACGCAGAATGAGAGCCATTCTACAGGATGACCAGCCCAGAGTCAGCAACAGGTCATTGACCCAGAATAAAAGAGAGATTGTTCTCCATCAAAACAGACTTAAGAGATATCATAACCAAATGTTGGGCCTTACATGAAAAACAACAGTAAAAATATACCAAAGAAATTCAACTATGAACTGATATTAATTGATACCACGGAACCATTGTTAATTTTAAGTATGATAATGGCATTATGGTTATGAAAGAAATTGTCACATTTTTTAAAGATGTATACCAAAGTATTTAGAGGTGAAATGGCAAAATGTCTGGGATTTGCCTTAAAGTACTTCAGCAAAGAAAAAGTGATAAATCAAATTTCTAACAATCTTGGTAATTGTTCAATCTAGAAAATTGGGTATATGTGAGTCTATTGCTGTATTTTCTGTACTTGTGTATGTTTGCAGATTTTCATAGTAATTTTAAGGGAATAAATAGGGTGGAGGAATCAGGCCTGGTCAAACAAACTCTGACCCACCATCCACTCTTTTCCAGTTCCAGGGAAGTTCCCAGACAATCTGCTCCCTCAATCTATATGTGACCCTTGGGAACGGAAGAGTTGACAGCAGACAGCAATGAGCTCTTGCACAGAGGGGACAACCAATGTGGGCTTCCCAACTCTGCTGTCCAGCTCTTCCCACACCCCTGCTTGGCCTCTCTCCCCACTGGCCCCCAGAGCCTCTCTCTCTAATGGAGAGTCAAGACACCCCACAAACTTCGGGAGCCTCGTCCCTTCCCGTCTCAGTTAAGACTTTCTTGGCCTGGCTTCCCTTGAGGCAGTGGTCAAATCCTTCCCCAGGGGCACCGACTGCAGACACCAGGAGGGCTCTGCATCACTGAACCCTTCTCATCTCACCTGCAACTCCCTGACCTGCCCCAGGCACTGGGAGGGGTGGGCAACTCCCTGCCCAGCAGGGAGAGTTCCTGCCCACTACTGGCCACAGGCAGCTCAGGCCTCCAGCGTCCTCCCCTAAACAGAAAGAAAAAGTAAAGCAGGAAGCAGGGCCGTCTGGGAGGACTTATCCTGGAGGCTGAGGGCTGTTGATGCAGAATAACCAATAACCATTCTATAGATAAAGAAATAAGGTGAGTTTTCTTGAGCCAGAGTGAGGATTATAACCTGGGAAGGCCTTAGAAAGCATTCCAGAGAAGCATGGTTTTCAGTACAGTCATATCTTTTTAGAACAAAGAACACACATTAAACACATCCAGGATACATTTTCACCAAAATTTCAAAGAGATATTCAGTTGCAAATTAGCAGATCAACATGACTGTGATGTCAGGAAAGGAACTAATCCCAGTGGGCGTTAACAATAAGGCATTACCAATAGGGTGTAGGAGGGGAAGTATGCATTCCTTATCTTAAGAGAGTGCATTCTTTACTTTAATGGTTAAGCAGATGTACAATGTATGTTTGATAGGCCATAAATCAGGCTTTTTAGTTCAAGCCAAATCCATTTTGAACCTGAATAGTTACCCCATATACCTCAATGTGAGAATCTCTTATCATTTTCCCCTTTTGGTCAATAATCTTTTGACAGCAAGCATTGCTGATCAAAATATTGTCCCTCGATGCCAGGGTGGTTGCTGCCTGCCCTGGGTCCATCATGTCCCTTGGTGCTAGGCTTTTATTTCATCCATTTGCCCAGTTATCCATCTTGGGTGTAAATAGTCAGATATAGTGCACAAGCATAGAGGTATATATTAACAGGGGAAGTGCTTCATAGTGTGGGAGATCAAGATTTGGCCACGCTGAAATACATCTCTTTACCTTGATTGTTTTCTCTGTGGGACATTTGACCTCCCCCACTAACTGCCTAAAGAATTTGACATGGTAGCTCCTTCCTGGAACAGATCTTCTATCATGATGGCTGTAAAGATAATGTAGGATAGAGGTTACAATAGGAAAGGCACCAAGACCCTTTTATCAAAAACTCTGTCTCTCCCTGACCACATTGTCTATAGATGACCCTGAAGAGAATTGTCTTCCTGCCCTCTGAAGTCCCAGGCCACTACCCGCCCCCAACACGCTCCTCGCCTTTAGCTGTAATACTTAAGCAAGCAGCTTAGACAGAGGGACGAGTTGCTCATTTCTGAGTTTCTCCCATGTATACATGTTATTAAACTTGGTATTATTTTCTCCTGCTAACCTGTCTTGTTAATTATCTGGCCAGCCATAAGAACCTTAAGGAAAAGGGCAGAGGGAGATTCTCCCTCTTCCCCTGACAATAGGTTATGTAATTTGTCAATTATTTTTAGATTATTGCAAAAACATTGCACATGTGCTTTTACATGACTTCCTATAGTTACATTGTTTATAATAATTATAGAACAGGTAATCCAAGACTTGAAATGATTAGCTTAAAAATGAATTCTTAGGCATAGTCTTAATAAGAAAAGGAGATTCATCCAGGGTTGTAAGATCGATTGACCATCTCAAGTCGCTGAGCAATCATTACTCTAGTTTGCCTGCCAGTCTTACAATGAAGGAAGTAAATTATATTAAAAATTTAAAAGTTAATACCTTAGAGACAGGCACCTCCACACCCTAAGGATTCCTGGTATAAGGGGGAATGTTTATCGATCCTGACTGACTCTATTCATAGAAGACTCGCCCTAAACTGTTCGGGGAAAATTGAGAACAAGAGAGTGCTCCAGAGGGATAAGTTTGGGAGGGTCGGGGTGGAGGGGGTCCAGATGGGGACGCGTGTGCGTAACCTGATAATTGCTTCGCGCCATAGCAATTCGCGCCATAAAATGTAACTGTTTAAATGTTTTAAATTAGCCAATCATGTAAGACCGCGCCAACCTTTTCCCGCTTTATGCTTCCGAATCCTATAAAAGAGCTTGCCCCTTAAGGTTCGGGGTCGACCCTCTGTCTCCTGCGTAGAGATACGTGTCGACCCGAGCTGCGCTTAATTAAAACCTCGTGCATTTGCATCAAGCTCGGTCTCCTGTGTCTGTGGGTCCACGCCTTCCCGAGACTGGAGTTGGATTTCCTTTTGAATCCTACATTTGGGGCTCGTCCGGGATCTGCGCGGTCACCCCAGACTCAAGACCCCTTGGAGGTAAGCCTGAGTGACTGGGTGTGCGAGTGTGTGCGGCGCCGCCAAGCATTGCTTTGGTCTCGGTATCTGGGCAGCCGCTGGGCCGAGAGGGCCCAGCGGCTGCAGTGGCAGACGTGCTGGGAACTGCAGGCTGCAACCCTGGGGACGCCCCAAGGGACAAGGGGAGTCAGGAAAGCCTGACTACCCCTTTCAGGTAGAAAAAGAAACGGCACTCTTTTTCCCAGGGAGGACACGAAAACCCCTCCTGCCTGAAACCGCCTTCGGTTGGCTTGTACAGACACCAACCGGGCAAAGTTGTTTTTGTCTTGCTGTGTTTTTGATGTTCATTGTTCTGTTTTTGTTCGTTACGTGGACCTCATTTGACGGGATGGGACAGACTATGACGACCCCCCTCTCTTTGACCTTAGACCACTGGACTGAAGTGAGAGCGAGAGCGCACGATTTGTCGGTAGAAATAAAAAAAGGGCGTTGGCAGACTTTTTGCGCCTCTGAGTGGCCCTCCCTCAATGTGGGTTGGCCCCCTGAGGGGACGTTTAATCTAACTGTTATCCTCGCGGTGAGGGCTATTGTTTTCCAGGAGAAACCGGGTCCCATCCTGACCAACGACCATATATTACAGTGTGGCAGGATCTGGTGCAGAACCCACTCCCGTGGGTTAAGCCATGGGTAAAAGCAGAAAAACTAAGCCCCCGAGTCCTGGCGCTGCAGGATGCGGAGACACGGCAAAAATCGAAATCAACTCGAACAGCGGAGTCGGAGACCCCATCGGCCCCCTGGGGTCTACCCTGAGATTGAGCCTCCTCCCGAATGGCCCCTTTCTCGCCTCCCCCCTCCCCCTCCCCCGCTCCAGGATCGCAATCAGGACGGAGGGCGACTGGCTCGGGTCCCTCCGCTGGAACCCGAAGCCGCCGCGCAGCCACTCCGGACGGGCCTGATACCACGGTGGCGCTCCCGCTAAGAGAGTATGGAGCTCCTGCGGGCCCAACCAGCTGTCACCCTCCAGTACTGGCCTTTCTCTTCCTCAGACCTGTATAACTGGAAAAATAACCATCCCCTTTTCAGAAAACCCCGCCGGATTAACCGCCTGATAGAGTCCCTAATGTTTTCCCATCAGCCCACTTGGGATGACTGTCAACAGCTCTTACAGGCACTCTTCACCACGGAGGAGAGAGAAAGAATCACACAGGAAGCAAGAAAGAATATCCGAGGCACCAACGGGCAGCCAGCAACGATAGCTGAGGCGGAAGAAGGGTTTCCGCACAACCGACCCAACTGGGACTATAACACGGCTGAAGGGAGGGGGTCGCTGTCCGCCACCGCCGGCTCTAGTGGCGGGTCTCCGGGAGCCGCAAGGCGGCCCACCAATTTGGCTAAGGTAAGAGAGATTCAGCAAGGACCCACTGAACCCCCTCCGCTTTTTCTAGCACGATTGATGGAGGCTTACCGCAGGTACACGCCCTTTGATCCGTCCTCGGAAGGGCAGAAGGCCTCTGTCATTATGGCCTTTATTGGACAGTCAGCCCCAGATATAAAGAGGAGATTACAAAGGCTAGAGGGGCTGCAAGACTACGTCCTGCGGACGTAATAAAGGAGGCTGAAAAGGTGTATCATAAAAGGGAGAGTGAAGAGGAAAAGCGAGAGAGAGAGAGAAGGAGGCTGAGGAGAGGGAAGACAGGAGAGACAGGAGACGAGAAAAAAAACTAAAATACTGGCTGCAGTGATAAAAGCGACAGGGCCAGATCACAGACAGTCAGGGAACCTGGGCAACGCCCCACGACCAGGCTCACGCAGACGGCAACCCTTGGACAAGGACCAATGTGCCTATTGTAAGGAGAGAGGACACTGGGCAAGGGAATGCCCCAAGAAAAGGGCCACACCCAAGGTGTTGTCTTTAGGAGAGGACGAAGAATAGCGGGACGGGGCTCGGGCCCTCCCGAGCCTAGGTAACCCTAACTGTTGAGGGGACCCCTATGAGTTTTCTGATTGATACTGGGGCTGAATATTCAGTACTGAAGCAACCTTTGGGGAAATTAAAAACTAAAAGACTCTGGTTGTTGGAGCCACTGGGCAGAAACAATACTCATGGACTACTTCGGACAGTGGACTTGGGGAAAGGAAGGGTGTCCCATTCCTTCCTAGTGATTCCTGAATGCCCGACCCGTTGCTAGGTCGAGACCTTTTAACCAAACTGAAAGCTCAAATAGATTTTGCTCAACCTCGGCCTACAGTATCCTGGTCCGCACCTACCACCATGATATTGGCCCTGGAGCTAGAGGAAGAATATCGGCTCCATCAGCAGCCTAAGCCTAGAGCTCGGCTCAATACCGATAAGTGGCTGATCGAATTTCCAACGGCATGGGCTGAAACCGGGGACTAGGGACGGCTACGAGAATTCCCCAGTCGTGATAGATCTTAAGGCCGGAGCCCTCCCGATAAGGGTGCGTCAATACCCAATAAGCAAAGAGGCCAGAGAAGGAATCCGCCCCCATATCCAGAGGCTGCTCCAACAAGGAATCCTGGTTCCTTGCCAGTCTCCTTGGAACACCCCCCTCCTGCCTGTAAAAAAGCCTGGAACTAATGATTATAGGCCGGTCCAGGATTTGAGAGAAGTAAATAAGAGAGTGCAGGATTTACACCCTACCGTGCCAAACCCATATAACCTACTCAGCTCCCTCCCCCCATCACGAAAATGGTACACTGTCTTGGACCTGAAAGATGCATTCTTCTGTCTACGGCTTCACCCAAAAGCCAATTACTTTTTGCTTTCGAGTGGCGCGACCCTGATATGGGGATCGTTGGACAACTGACTTGGACGAGACTACCTCAAGGTTTTAAAAACTCCCCTACCCTGTTTGATGAAGCCCTCCACAGGGACTTGACTGATTATAGGGTTAAAAACCCTCAAGTGACTCTTTTACAGTATGTAGATGATCTACTGTTGGCGGCGGAAACCCCGGGAGACTGTGAAGAAGGGACCAAGCGCCTCCTGGCCGAGTTGGGTGAGTTGGGATACCGGGCGTCGAAAAAAAGGCACAGTTGTGCCAGGAAAAAGTAGTCTACTTAGGCTACACACTAAAGGACGGCCAAAGGTGGTTAACCGACGCACGGAAAAAGACTGTGACCCAGATTCCGGCCCCAACCTCCGCTCGCCAGGTAAGGGAATTCCTGGGGACAGCCGGCTTCTGCCGATTGTGGATCCCTGGGTTTGCTACCCTGGCTGCTCCACTGTACCCATTGACTAAGGAAAGTGGGAACTTTGTCTGGACTCTAGAGCACCAGAAGGCTTTTGAGACTCTAAACGGGCATTATTAGAGGCACCCGCGTTGGCCCTACCAGATTTGACCAAGCCCTTCACCTTGTATGTAGATGAAAGAAAGGGAATCGCCCGGGAGTCCTAACTCAAGCCCTTGGGCCCTGGAAGCGCCCAGTCGCATATCTATCAAAAACTGGATCCGGTAGCCAGTGGTTGGCCCTCCTGCTTAAGGGCAATCGCCGCCACTGCCCAGCTGGTAAAAGATGCAGATAAGTTAACTCTGGGCCAACAGATAACCGTAGTAGCCCCCCATGCCTTAGAAAGCATTATCAGACAGCCTCCAGATCGATGGATGACTAACGCCCGGATGACTCACTACCAAAGTCTGCTCCTAACTGAGAGAATTACCTTCGCCCCACCGGCCATCTTAAACCCGGCCACACTACTGCCCGAAGCAGATGATGAAATACCTGTTCACCAATGCGGCGACATCTTGGCATCAGAAACGGGACCCGACCCGATCTGCCGGATGAGCCATGGGCTGGGGCCCCTAATTGGTACACCGACGGCAGCAGCTTTATGGCAGAAGGTAAGAGGATGGCTGGGGCTGGTGTGGTAGACGGAAAGACTCTGTGGGCAAGCAGCTTGCCGGAAGGGACTTCTGCACAAAAGGCTGAGCTTATCGCCCTGACACAGGCGTTAAGGTTAGCTGAAAATAAGACTGTGAATATATACACGGACAGCAGGTATGCCTTTGCTACTGCCCATGTTCATGGGGCTATTTATAAACAAAGAGGGCTGCTTACCTCGGCCGGAAAAGATATCAAAAATAAAAAAGAGATTCTGGGCCTCCTAGAGGCTATACATTTGCCTAAAAGGTGGCAATCATCCATTGCCCAGGTCATCAGAAAGGCACCGACCCCATAGCTCAAGGGAACCGCTTAGCAGATTTGGAAGCCAAGCGGGCGGCACTAGGACCTATGGTCCTGACTCTCCAGGGAGCTAAGGTCAACAAAACTGTCTCCGGTGGGGAACTAACTAAAGAAGAGAAAGTCCTTTCCGTTGCAGAAGGGCGAGAATATCTATCACATCTACACCGGCTAACCCACTTGAGCCCTCAGAAACTAATTAAAATTATTGAGGCCTCCCTGTACCAGGTACCAGATTTGAGAAAGGCGGCTGAGGAAATTTATAAGGATTGTAGAGCTTGCGCTCTCACAAATGCTGCAGTTACCAAATACCGCACTGGACATAGACTCCGGGGAGACAGGCCCGGAACCTTTTGGGAGATAGACTTTACTGAAATCAAACCGGCCCGGTATGGGAATAAATATCTTCTAGTATTTGTAGATACCTTCTCGGGATGGGTAGAGGTTTTCCCCACCCGAAAAGAGACTGCCTCTGTAGTAGCCAAGAAGATATTGGAAGAAATCCTCCCGAGATTCGGGATCCCAAAGGTAATTGGATCTGACAACGGTCCTGCATTCGTTGCCCAGGTAAGTCAGGGACTGGCCAGTCAACTGGGGATCAATTGGAAATTACATTGTGCTTATAGACCCCAGAGCTCAGGCCAGGTAGAAAGGATGAATAGAACAATTAAAGAGACCCTAACTAAATTGTCCATAGAGACCGGCGATAGTGACTGGACAGCCCTCCTGCCCTTTGCCCTGTTCCGCGCCCCGAACACCCCACAGGACCCTTAAAACTTACACCCTTTGAAATCCTCTATGGAACCCCTCCCCCTTTGGCACAAATAGGGATACATGACCCTGACATTATACCTTCTATACCTTTGTCAGCCCGCTTGAAAGCACTCGAGGCCGTCAGGCGCGACATCTGGAACCAGCTAAAAGAGGCCTACCAGCCTGGTGATCTGCTCATCCCGCACCAATTCCAGGTTGGGGACTCTGTCCTTGTGAGACGACATCGGACGGGGTCATTAGAGCCACGTTGGAAGGGGCCCTACGTGGTGCTCCTCACTACGCCCACAGCAGTCAAGGTGGACGGTATAACCTCTTGGGTTCACGCCACACACGTAAAGAAGGCACCCCAGAATGCAGCAGATCTCTGGAAGGTGGAAAAGACTGATAACCCTCTTAAGCTGCGTTTGCGTCATGGGAACGGCGAGCAAGTCGTCCAATCCTAATCCCCACGCTCCTCAACTGCTCACGTGGCAAGTCGTCTCCCAGGTAGGAGATATAACCTGGTCAATCCAAAAAACTGCTTCCCTTGGACATGGTGGCCAGACTTACACCCTGACCTTTGTAAACTGGCTATAGGAACCCCCGACTGGGATTTCATGGGTCGACGAAGGGGGGCAAAACAAGCCGGAGGATGCCACTCCCCCCATCGCAAGGGTAAACTAAAGGCATACCCCTTTTACGTGTGCCCCGGTCACCACAGACCTCCTTCAATTGACTCCTGGTGCGGGGGCAAAGAAGACTTCTACTGTAAAAACTGGGGATGTGAAACCAGTGGGACTACTTATTGGGAACCCTCCTCTTCTTGGGATTTAATCAGGGTTAGAGCAAATTATAGCCACCAGATGAGTCGGGGCTCAGAATGCAATACCTGGTGCCACCCCTTAACCATTCAGTTCACAGGGAAGGGAAAAACAATTAAAACCTGGATCGGGAATGGTCATTCATGGGGAATAAGATTGTACAAAGAACGGTACGATGATGGCCTGACCTTCTCTATTAGATTAAAAATAGAACCCCCCGCCAGCAGACCAATAGGGCCAAACGGGATCCTAGCCGATCAGAGGCCCTCTGTCCCAAAAATCCCCGCCAGCAGACCGATAGGGTTAAATAGCCCCAAACCCCCCCAGGTAAAATCCATAACCCTAAATGGGGCCGTAGATATGGTCACCAGATCTGCTCTGCGACCACCATCTACGCCACCTCCCGCAGTACCTACTGAGCAAAGATGGCACAGACTGTTTAACTTAGTATGGGGAGCTTACTACGCCTTGAATGATTCCAACCCTGAAATGACTGAATCATGCTGGCTATGCCTAGCGGTCAGCCCCCCTTATTATGAAGGAATTGCCACCATGGGGTGCTATAATAACACCCCAGACCACACGCCTTGTCTTTGGGGCAAAGAAGGGCGGCTAACCCTAACGGATGTGTCGGGACCGGTTCAGGACTATGCTTAGGAAAAATTCCCCCAGGCTACCAAGCTCTATGTAATAAGATTGAAGTCAGCCTTCCGACTACTCCTGGTCATTTTTTGGTACCAGGACCCAATAGGTGGTGGGCCTGCACCACGGGCCTAACCCCCTGCATCTCAACTAGCGTATTCAATTCGTCACAAGATTTTTGCGTGCTTGTGCAGTTGGTGCCTAGAATTTATTATCATACTGCCAATAGTTTCGAGGATGAATTTGACCAGAGATCCAGATTATGGAAAAGAGAACCAGTATCCCTCACCCTGGCTGTACTCCTGGGACTGGGAGTTGCCGCGGGCGTAGGGACTGGCACTACGGCCTTAGTCACAGGAGAAAGGGGATTAACTGCCTTGAGCAATGCTATAGATGAAGACCTCAGGACTTTAGAACAGTCCATCTCTAAATTAGAAGAGTCCCTCACCTCCCTGTCTGAAGTAGTGCTCCAGAATAGAAGAGGATTAGATCTGCTGTTTTTAAGAGAGGGAGGACTTTGTGCGGCCCTTAAAGAAGACTGCTGTTTCTATGCAGATCACACAGGGGTAGTCCGAGATTCAATGCAAAGATTAAAGAAAAGATTAGACATGAGGCAGCAAAGCAGGGAGGCGCAACAGAGCTGGTTTGAATCCTGGTTCACTAAGTCCCCTGGATGACGACCTTACTATCCTCCCTAGCAGGACCCTTGCTGATTCTTTGTCTACTTTTGGTCTTCGGACCGTGTGTTTTCAATAGAATTACTGCTTTCATAAGAAAAAGAGTCAATGCAGTGCATGCTATGATGCTCCAACGCCATTACCAAGCTCTCCCACACAATGAGCCACTGATAGTAGACACGAAAACTAAGTTCTAAGATTAGAACTAGGGACAAAAGAAGAAGTGGGGAATGAAGGAAGTAAATTATATTAAAAATTTAAAAGTTAATACCTTAGAGACAGGCACCTCCACACCCTAAGGATTCCTGGTATAAGGGGGAACGTTTATCGATCCTGACTGACTCTATTCATAGAAGACTCGCACTAAACTGTTCGGGGAAAATTGAGAACAAGAGAGTGCTCCAGAGGGATAAGTTTGGGAGGGTCGGGGTGGAGGGGGTCCAGATGGGGACGCGTGTGTGTAACCTGATAATTGCTTCGCGCCATAGCAATTCGCGCCATAAAATGTAACTGTTTAAATGTTTTAAATTAGCCAATCATGTAAGACCGCGCCAACCTTTTCCCGCTTTATGCTTCCGAATCCTATAAAAGAGCTTGCCCCTTAAGGTTCGCGGTCGAGCCCTCTGTCTCCCAAGAGAGATACGTGTCGACCCGGAGCTCCGCTTAATTAAAACCTCGTGCATTTGCATCAAGCTCGGTCTCCTGTGTCTGTGGGTCCGCGCCTTCCCGAGACTGGAGTTGGATTTCCTTTTTGGAATCCTACAACAACACTGAGAAAGAAAATAGTAATTAGTTTGTGTAGCATGACTAATACAAGAATTCCAAGGAGTAATAGAAATAGGAATTGCAATCCAGGTTGCAAATGAAAGAGAATACCAGAAGGGAGCCAACTAAACAATTCAAGACTGGGTGTAGGATCACTTAAGGCATTCACCTATTTTTCTCATGTGCTTTAGCAGAGATGATACATTGGAAGATTCCTCAGGTATAAAAACACAGCATTCAGTTTGCATAATATATATGTACCACCTTGGGATGCTGTAAGAATATCTCAGGCCATTCTATTTTGAAGGACAGCCTTTCTCATTTAAGACATTTCAGTATCTAATAAGGCTATTCCTGCTTGACTACTGTTAAGAGCTTCTGTATGTGATATGACATCCTCTAGCCCCAAAGAAGGAACAAATACAGCTAGCTGCTTGGTGGTCATACCAATGGAACACTGAATGAGCCCATCTAGCCTTAAAGAGAGGAAGATTGGCAAGAGGTGTTAGTTCAGTGTGACTCCTTCCCTTCATCCAAGGAAAACTCAGGGTGCAGTGTTTTAGCTATCCAGGCAGTAGCCAAGGCCAGAGATTTGTTCCACATAACCACCGAATTCCATTAGGAGCCACCCAACAAATGCCAGGCCTTTGAGGCCAGTCTATTCCAAATCAATCGCTTTCTTTAGGTATGATAGTATTTTGAAAACCTTAAATGAAACAATTATAAAATAGGTATAAGTTTAAGCATAACAAAGGTTTAAATGAGGAGATTTAAGGTTGCTTATACAAGCCTGGTCCAGAGTCTTGGGACAGCTGTCTACAACAGATGCCGTCTTCTTCTCATCCTGGTTTGGAGAGATTTGCATTGGTCAGTTGAAGTCGGGTATCAGAAATAGGAACTGAAGCCCACTCAGGTGGAGAAGTCTTTTTTTTTTTTTTTTAATGAGAAATGTGACTCCATGAGTCTATGCCTTTTGATTCTGAGTACATAAATTGGTTATAAGTACCTAATATGGTCCTTTCCAACAGGGCTGCAAAGAGTCTTTTACTTGATGCCTCTTCTGATAAATAAATTCTCCAGGTTATAGTCCATGATCCTTAAGGTCTGGGAGCTCTGTGAGAAGAATCAGCTACCAACCTCTCATCATTTTTTCTTTTTTTAAGTGTCTCAGCGAGACCTTGACAATAATTAACATATTTCCTTTAAGCAAAGTTGATTGATACATTTCTTCATCTAATTGCATAGGCCATCCAGTTATTATCTCGGAAGGAGATAGTTGATGTTTACCAAAGGGTGTAGATCTAAGATTAAGGAGCAGAAGAGCTTTCGGCCATGAGAGATTAAATAAATGCCTCTGAAAGCTTTGCCAGCTGAGTTTTGATTGTACCGTTAGTTCTTTCCACCAGTCCTGAGGATTGGGCATGGTAAGCACAGTGGAAATGCTACGTTATTGGCCAGATGTTACAAAGAGATTTAATTATTTGTCTGGTGAAATGAGTTCCCCAGTTACTATGTAACTCAGTAGGAATTCCCCAAACAGGAATTATTATCTCCAATAATAATTTGTCTAAAGCCATTGCTCTTCTGCAAGGAAATGCCTCAACCCAATGTAAGAACACATAGATCACTACAAGATATATTTATATCCTTGAGATGGTGGCATTTGGACAAAGTCCAATTGCCATACCTCAAGGGGTCCCTTAGGCACGGGACAGTGGCCTTGTGATTTGTGAAATATTTTCCCTAGGTAATATTTTGGGCATATAACACAACGAGTGTAGGCTTTATGGGCCACTGTGGGAGAAAGTTTCCAAAAGTTTTGTTTTCCCCATAAAATGATCTTTTCAGGTGCCCAATGGCTTAATTGGTATATATGCTGGAGCAGTGGCAATTGTGCTCCAATAAGTACTATGGGTTTCTTATTGGACCTGAACCACATCTGTGAGGAGGTGTCAAAAATTTCCCCTTTTGAATGCCATATCTGTCTCTCTTCTTCTGTGGCAATTTCTTGAGCCTGTAGAAGGAAATCTTTTACTTGGTTAGCAGAGTTAATAGAAAGTAGCAGGCATTCTCAAGGCTGGACAGCATATCCAGCTTGATAATATCTTGCTTGTTGTTAAAGTAAGACCCATCTGTAAAGGGAATTAGATAACAGAATGCAGTCATGGTCTTTTCCTCTTGTGATTTTGGAAACAAGGTAGCAGGGCTAAAATAGTGAATAATATTTACCTATGGAATATAGCCTAAGAAGGTTTATCCTCATTTACTTGACAATGTTTCCCATGCAATTTAGCATACCAAACAAGCCTAATCAGTTTAGTATCTCCCCCTTTATAGGAAGAAAGAACAAATTTCTTTGAGAAGTCCCAGCAGCCCTCTGAAAATTCTCAAAGAAAGAGTCAAAAAAAAAGACTTCATTTAGGATATGAATTTTGAGGAGCTTGTCAAAAATGTCAAAATGTTTTAAAACACTTGGTCCAACAAGATCAAGGGGTTGCTGATCCTGTCATCTTGAAACAATGCTTAGTTATCCATTCAAACAAAGTGACAACAGGAACAGTCAAGGGCAAACAGAGCGTTAAAACAGTCAAAAAACCTTAATAGAGTGACCTCAGTCTTTTTGAACATAGGAAATTACCTTAACAAAACATAGATCTCTTTTTTAGGTAAACTTACTCAAAGGTAAAGAAAATCCTTTTATAGCCCTTTATCAAGAGCAGACTAAGAGTTTAAGAAAATTATCCCTTTTAAGAGAAAGAGAAAACCAAATTCTAATTTTTGTACCAGCTTACTTCAGATATTAAAATTTATTCGCTTAATTAAATTTATTCTAATCTTAGCCAACTTGACCATGGATAAAACTCTTTCCTCAGCGTTCCTCTTCAACAAACCTTCTATAACTTCCTTTTTACATTCAGAATTTATCCCATGCCTTTCTTTTTCCTCCTAGTACTTTGGGGAGAATTTATCTTTCTTAACAAAACAAAAATATTTTCATTCTTTATACCTTCTTTACTGAAAACATACATCTTTCCTTGAATACAAAGATGTTTTCCTTAACTTTTAGTAGCTTTAGTTACATATATTAGAATTTTTAATCCTTAGAAACCTTAATTGTTAGTGAAAACTAAGTAAGCAATTATAAACTTTCTTTTACTTTAGCATTTTGTGGCTTGGCAAATTTATAAATACCTTTCATAATTTCTAAAAAGATGTTACTTCATAGTCATACTTCAATCTTTTAATAAAATACAAAACATGTTTACTAGTAGACCTAAACACCTTTCAGTTTGTCTGTAGTAAGAAGCCAAGAGTAGATAAACTTATATTTACTAATTAATGTCTAATATTTTATCTTATTTGGAGATGATTGAATTTTTATCATTTAAATTAACCTAGCAAAACTTCAAAGTTTCATGTTACCAAAGAGATTTTAGAAGTTATTAAATACATACACCATAACACATAATTATTGTTAAAAAGTTCACCCAACACTCATCTTTTTCACACCTATTTAGTTACTTGTTCCCAATAATTATTTAGATTGCTTACAAGACTTCATGAGACATTAGACAAAATTAGCTATCATTTTAAGTAATTATTTTTGTTAACCAGTTTTGTAATAGAGATGACATCAGCTTATTTGACCAACAAACATAGAATAAAGGCTGCAGGGTTTTTATCATATCCAATGCTGATAACTGAGGACATGCCTATTTTAATCAAACCAACAAACTTAAACAAGCTTTTATTTACCAAAGATTATTTCATATCACATTAACTTGAAAGACATTTCAGTTAGTTGCTTTTAAATTTTGTAAGTGCTTACTTTAAGCCAATTGAATAGAACTTTTTAGAAATTATACCATCCAAAGGTAAAATATCACACATTTATAACATATATACATACATAGACACACAACAGACAGATGCAGCAAAGATTTTATAGCCACTGTTTTAAAAACAATTTTTTTCAAAAGCTTCTTTTCCCATTTTTTTTCTTTCAGTCTTAGGAATCTGGGATGGGCTAGATATTCCCCCTTTGTTAAACAATTGTGCAAGTCTCTGGAGTTCCAAGAGGGAGGCTGGCCATTCAGGAACTGGTCAGGCTTTTAGAAGCTTGATTTCTCGCTTTTCTTTTGGTTTCATTTTGCTGTAAAGTCTGAACAACATCTAAGGGCAGTGTAGTAGGTCAGAAGTGTGCTGCTTGTGAGTGTTACTCCCTAAAAAAGGTCATAAACACTCTCTTATGTGCCTCGCTTTCTCCCTCTGGCAGCCTAAGACTGCCATGGGGGCTCAGAGGGGTAGGTGACCAACCCTCATGTGCGCTTCCCTGGACGAGCCTTTAATTAACTAACATGAATGATAGTGGAGTTCGGTACAGGACAGCTACATGTCGTGAGGATTTGACCCTCCAACACTCTCGCTAAGTTTCTCAGTCACCTGAGAATGCCTTTTGGCCAGGAGGAGGAATGTCCCTTTTCTTTGGAGCTGAATATATTCAGTCTCTCATTTCTCTATCAAGCAGTTTGTTCAGACTTTATAAACACAGTTCTTTCCAATTTAAAGCCAAATTTAAAAGGTCAGCCTGCCCCATTCACTCCAAAGTTCCCCCTAGGCTCCTCTGGCCTAGGAATTTCCCCTAGGTTCCTTTTACCTAGGGTATGTACCGGTAACCCCTTAAGACACCTAGTCTTAAGGTTTGAAACAGCTCAAATAAATTCTGGGCCATCGACTTAAAATAAGGAGGTTCAGGTTTCAGGAGAACTCACCAGGGTCACCTGAAGAATGCAGTGATCCAGGGGGTCTCAATGGGCTCAAATGCTGGTTCAGTGTAGATTCCAGGCAGTCTCCAGTGGGTTTCTCTGAAATCCTGCCCTGACTATGCCAAGAAATGTCCACACAAAATAACCAATAACCATTCTATAGATAAAGAAATAGCTGAGTTTACTTGAGCCAGAGTGAGGATTACAACCCTGGAAGGCCTTAGAAAGCCTTCCAGAGAAGCATGATTTTCAGTACAGTCATATCTTTTTAGAAGAGAGAACATACATTAAACACACCCAGGATACATTTTCATCAGAATTTCATAGAGGTATTCAGTTGCAAATAAGCAGATCAACATGACTGTGATGTCAGGAAAGGGACTAATCTGGGAGTTACCAATAGGGCATAGGAGGGGAAGCATGCATCTTATCTTAAGAGAGTGTATTCTTTAATGGTTAAGCAGATGTACAATGTATGTTTGATAGGCCATAACTCAGGCTTTTTAGTTCAAGCTGAATCAGTTTTGAACCCGAATAGTTACTCCATATACCTCAATATGTGAGAATCTCTTGTCAATGTACTGTAGGCATCTGGGAGAGGTAACACTTCACAGCAGAGTGATCCCTGGAAATCTCCCAGGCTTAGAGCAGAAGCCTGGAGCCACAACCCCAGAGCTTCCAGGGTGGTGTTGAGGAGTATGGGGGAGGCTAATGAGCACAAACAGCAGATCTCAAAGGAACAGGCATAGCGGGGCAGAATTGGGAGTAGG
Source organism: Ceratotherium simum simum (assembly GCF_057802395.1). Taxonomy (NCBI): domain Eukaryota; kingdom Metazoa; phylum Chordata; class Mammalia; order Perissodactyla; family Rhinocerotidae; genus Ceratotherium; species Ceratotherium simum. Next base: position 3,502,603 of record NC_141903.1, read on the forward strand.
GGACAGCAGCATTGGGACACTCCAATGAGCACCAAGAGGCTGGACAAAGGAGAATGAGGGGGCAACATGGGAGGGGAGCTGTGAAAAAGCTGCTGTGAGGACAGCAGTAGAGAGATGGAGGTAGAGCTGGGAGAGCACCAAGCATAGTGGTGACACAGGCCAGATGGCCCAAAGAACTGGCTTTAGAAGCTGAGTGGAAAACGCCAAGGCCAAGAGCCCTGAGTGATTGTGACTTCAGGGTATTACCAGCCTCTAGCAGCCTCGAAAAGAGCTGTGCCCCTCCTGGTCATAATGCTCTGGAGAGAGAGGCCCAGGCCATAGGCAATTAGACACAAACCTTGCAGAAACCCACCACAGCACCAGGTGGGAAATGCCCAGTGACCATCCTAAGGGCCCAGTCCCGGTGGAGAGCTCCATTTCCCCAAATGGGTGTCTGCCCAGGACCTGGTCCACCCTAGCCAGGTCCCCAGTGTGACTCGAGAAGGAAATAAGGCAGAGTGAAAAACCCAATGTTGATTTCAAATAGGAGCAAACACTTTGCCAAGTGGTTTACATCCATTGCTCATTTATATAAAATAGTAGTTCTACCTTTCTGTGAGATAATTGTTTGCTACCACTTTATGGAAATGGCTGGATTTTCTCCAAATTTGGAAGCAATGTTTGGCCTGATTTGACTTAAAATGTGAGCTTTATAATATACGTGCAATTTGGTTTTAGAGGCATCGAGATATTTCATTTATTTCTACTATCATAAACTGGAGCGTGTGGAGAGATCTCACTGTAAAGATTTTGAGGGCTATGCAGAAATTCATATGTATTTAATTTTGCCTTCATTTTATAGTCAGGGAAGGAGAGGTAGCTCCACATCTTCGTTGCTATTTTGAAGCATTTGCTTTTGGTCATACTTTTATTGGAACTACATATGAGAAATGATTGCTCATGACTTCTTGTCTGCCTCTTCCCCGCAACCCACCAAAAGCAGCAAAGAAAATGAGAAACAGCAACTCTCTGTCTTTGATTAAATTAGGGAAAACCTCTAACTCCAAACTCAAAACTAAATGAGGAAGGGCTGCCCAGGGCAGGGAACACTGGGACATTCAGAGGACTGTCAAGTCAGGGCCAGCACAGGAAGGACCTGTGCAGGTGGGTGGCCCACCTGGGGGTGGGGGTGGGGGGACAAAGGAAGCATATTTGATACAGCAGAGTGGAAGGGGTCAGGGTGCTCAGGGAGATAAAAGGCTGCAAGGAGGACCCAGCAAACTGCTACCTTGGCTAACATAGGGAGCAGGGAGGAACTCTAGGGGAGGTGGCAGCCCCACAGCTGCCCCTGTTGAACAGCTCAGCAAAGGAAAGGTTAGCAGCCTCAAGCACATGCATCTGCTTTATGGGGCTTCTCCACGACATAGTGCAAATGCCATGGCTCCTCCCCAACACCAACCTTGTGAAAACAGTTCATCCAAGAAGAATTCAACCACAAAATGAATAGGCAAAGAATCCACACTGCAGGAAAAAAAGAGAGAAAGATAGAGGAAAACTAAAGGAGCAAGTAAAGAATGTCTCTCAAAAAGATTTTGTCATAGAGAAGATGAGCATCATGAACAAAGATGTTCTCAAAGAACTTATAGAATATACTAAAAGTATCACCTCTGTTATGCAAGATCTCAAAGCAGAAATGTAAGTGTTCAGTGAAGAAATGATAGGACAGCAGAAAGAAATTAAAAAATTCTTTTCTAGCAGAGCTCAGGAAAAAGAGAAAGAGGAGAATTTGAATATCACTGAAATAAAGGCCACATGTGAAGCCATGAGGAGGGGATGAGATATTGTGGAAAACAATCAGGGACAGAGAGGAGAGGATGGAGAAAATTAAGGAAAATGAATTGAAAAAGGGCAAACAAGGAAAAGGATTAGAAAAAATGTCAGACATAGATCAAGAGATCCGCCTGACACATAGTTGGAATCTCTGAAGAAGATAAGCAAGCAAAAGAAAAGAAATATTCAAAAATGATTCAGGTAGTAGAAGCAACCCAAATGTCCATCAGCTGATGAATAGATAAACAAAATAGGGTTTAGCCATACAATAGAATATTATTGAGCCATAAAAAGGAATGAAATTCTGATACATGCTACAACATAGATGAACCTTGAAAACATTATGCTAAGTGAAAGAAGCCAGACACAAAAGGTCGCACACATTGTATGAACCCAATTATGTAAAATGTCCAGAATAGGAAAATCCATGGAGACAGAAGTAGATTAGTGGCTGCCAGTGGTTGGAGGGTGGGGGAAAGGGAATGAGTAACCCCTAATGGGTATGGGGTTTCTTTCTGGTGTGATGAAAATGTTCTGGAATTAGATAGTAGTGATGGTTGCACAATTTTGTGAATAAACTAAAACCCACCGAATTGTATACTATAAAAGGGTAAATATATTACAATAGTATGTGAATTATATCTCAATTTTTAAAAAATGATTCAGATGAAAACAAAATAAAAAATGATTCCAGTAACTCTTATGAAATAGAAGAAAACTGGAATCCACAGATTGGAAGGGGCATATCCCAGAAAACAGCTCTCACTCATCAGTTAGCACTGACACATCACTTGCAAAGACACTGAATTTCAAATTTAAAGCAGGATCTCATGGCATCCAGGCCAAAAAGAAACAAGCACACAAAAATCAAAGTACCTGCAAGGGGTAGATCAGGCTGCCTTCAGAATAGCCAAACAACTTTCCACACCAGCAGATGGGACAGTGTTGTCTGCAGTCAACCAGGAAAGAAAATGGTACCCAAGAATTTCATGCCCAAATCTCACACAAGTATCAAGGCAACAGAGCTATGTTTTCCAAGTTTCAGAACTCATGAGGAACCTGCTAGAACCTTGCTAATTGCAGTGCGATCTGCAGGATCAGTTTCACCTGGTAGATGCCAGTGAGACATATGTTACTGAACCAGGCTCGTTTTGCCTGCTACATGGTATACCAATCACCAAGACAATGAGTTTGCAGCAGAGAAAGAGTTTATTTACAAGGCAGCCAATTGAGGAGACAGAAGAGTAACTCTCAAATCTGCCTCCCCAAAAATGGGGATTAGGGATATTTATGGGATAGAGGGGCAGGGTGGTCTGAAGTGTGGGAATAGATGATTGGACATAAGGTAAAGTGAGGTAATTGAGGATCTGCACAAGTGTAGTCAAGGTTCATGGCTCTTCATTAGGATATGTGTTCACAAAATCGTGGTGTTAACATGATCTGAGGGTGGAGTTTTTGGCCCCCTGACATCAAAGGGCCACCTATTGGGTTACATAGAGTTCTGTTAGAGTTCTGTAATTTGCAAAAGCATCAGAGTAAAACAATAACTGTCTGTAAATGACAAACAACTTAAAAACAGCAATTGACAAAGAAACTTGGTTATTTCTGTGACATATAGCATTTTAAGATAATAACTAGAATTATGACTGATAACCAGGATAGATCATAATTTGAGGAATGTTATATAATTTTTAAAACACTTATATTAATAACATTCACCACACAATATAACAATGTTTCTCATCATTTATTTGACAATGCTTCCTGTGTAATTTAACCAAATAAGCCTAATTAGTGTAATATCTCCCTCCATAGAAAGAGAGAACAAATTCTTTGAGAAGTCACAGGGGCCCAATAGGAATTCCCAAATTTACTTTCAGATAAAAAAAAAGACTTTATTTAGGATTTGAATTTCGGGGAAGTTTGTCAAAAATATCAAAAGGTTTTAAAATACTTGGTCAAATAGGGAACAATGCTCAGTTATCTATTTAATCAACAACAGAGGATTTTTTTTTTCCAAAGTTCAAGCTTTTATTCTGAGCAGGTGATGTGCTATTACATTAAGTAAATTCCTCCCAACGGTAACCTCTTGCTGCCCTGCATGCCTGACATGGCGGGAACAGGGCAGAAAGAGAAACAGAGAGCAGGCCAGATCTACAGTGCCCTGGAGAAAGACAGAAATCATTTAGGATGGGAGAGGCCGAGCCAGGAGGATTAGGGAACATGAATACATGGTACAGCCCACCTGGAACCTATCAGTCTTTCCTGATCCCCTGCCTGACACCATTCAATGGCTCCTTACCACCCAAGATTCCTCACATGTGTGTGTATGTACATATACACACTTACCTTCATTGACAACAGAAGATTTTAAAGGCAAACAGAGAGAGTTAAATAGTTAAAAAAAAAAAAAGCTTAATAGAGAGACCTCAGCCTTTCTGAATGTAGGAAATTATTTTGACAAAACATAGATTTTTCTGTCTTTTAGGTAGACTCATTCAAAGGTAAAGAAAAATCTTTCATAATCTCTTTACCAAGAGCAGACTAAAAGTTCAAGAAAATTATCCTTATGAGAGAGAAAAAACCAAATTTTAATTTTGCACCAGCTTACTTTTGATATTAAAATTCATTTACTTAGGGGCCAGCCCCATGGCGTAGCGGTTAAGTGTGCGCTCTTTGCTGCTGGCAGCCCAGGTTTGGATCCCAGGCGTGCACCGATGCACCACTTGTCAGGCCATACTGTGGTGGCATCTCATATAAAGTGGAGGAAGATGGGCACAGATGTTAGCCCAGGGCCAGTCTTCCTCAGCAAAAAGAGGAGGATTGGCATGGATGTTAGCTCAGGGCTGATCTTCCTCACAAAAAAAAAAAAAAAAAACTCATGTTCTTGATTAAATTCATTTTAATCTGAGCCAACTTGACCATGCACAAAATTCTTATTTTCAGGCTTCTTCTTCCACAAACTTTCTATAACTTTCTTTTTGCATTCAGAATTTGTCCCATGCCTTCTTTCTTCCCTCCTAGTACTTGAGGACAAATTTATGGTTCTTAACAAAACAAACATAAATATCTCCATTCCTTAAATCTTCTTTACTGAAAACATACATCTTACTTTCCTTAATCTTTTGTATTGGCATCCTGTGGATTGGCAGATCCACAAATACTGTCTAGAAACATGTGCTTTCTTGTGGAAAATTTCTCAGCGTGGCACAAAACATGTTTATCAATAATCCCAAGTATTTTTCTAGTTTCTCTGTAATATGAATCCAAAGGTAGATAAATCTATGTTTAGTAATTAATATCTAATATTATATCTTATGTGGAAATGGGCTAGATACTCAATAAATTTTATCATTTAACTTAATTTAGCAAAACACTAAGGTTTCAAGTTACCAAAATGTTTTGAGGTTATTTTAAGTATATACATCATAACACATAATTACTGCTAAAAAGTTCACCTAAAACTTTTATCTTTTTCACATCTATTTAGTTTACTTGTTCCCAATAATTATCTAGATTGCCTACAGAATTTCATGAGACATTAGGCAAAATTAGCTATCATCTAAGTTATTCTTCTTGCTAACAAGTTTTGTAACAGAGATAACACGAACGCATTTGACCATTAAACCAGGCAGAATAAAGGCTGCATGCCCACATCATATCCAATGTTGATAACTCACAGTGCTCTTTCTATCAAACCAACAAGCTTAAATAAGCTTTCATCTCCCAAAGATTATTTAGCTTGAAAAACACTTGGATTAGTTTCCATTACATTTATATAAGCACTTACTTTAAGCCAATTGAATAGAGCTCTTTTAGAAATTATGTCATCTGGAGGTAAAAACATCAGACATAAATAACATAGACACACACACAGAGACTCCACAGCTATTGTTTTAAAATTACTGCCATGAATCAGGTACAGCAACACAAAGCTCACTAGTTACGAATCCAAATTTTGTCTTAAGCTTTTTCTATTACTATTAGTCTTTTGAGTACCTTTTATAACTTAATTTTTCTCTTTTGCAACAAATCTTTCAATAAAGTTATTTTGGAAATTTGAAGTTTTTGCTTTTAAGTGCACTTCTTAAATGATCTTATCTAATTGGAATGTTCCTTCTAATGGCCAGTGTAATTCCCCTGAGGCTGATGGCCGTTTGGTAGGACTCAGCTGCAAATAGAGTGCAACCCACATTTCTGTCCGACCATTTCTGATCACAAAATGGGGTGCAACCCCATTTTTGTCTGACCATATTTTGGGACCCTTAACCTGATGATTACAAAGCCAAGCCCTCAGGACACAAAACAAGGTTAGTAAGATCTTGCTGTTCTTTGTAAATATTAACAGCTTCCAGAAACTTTAGGTTTTGAACAATCATGCCAGAAGGTGGCGCGCTTAACTCTTTAAAGATTAAAGATTTTCCCTTTTGTGGACTTATAGCTGAAAGTCACCCAATTTTGGAGAATGTAACCCAATGGGCTACATGTGGGGATTGAATTACCATTTCCCATTGCTTTAAAATTTAGACACAGCTGGTCAAAAGTATTTATGATATTTATGCTGCAGCTAGAAACAGATCTCAAAAAAACAAACAAAATGAAGAGAATTTTTGCAAGCAGAGATTCCCTAATTCTTCCTTAATATCAGGCATCCCTGAAACCAGGAGCCTCACAACAAAGGCCAAACCAGGGCTTCCTTTTTGAAAATCAAACCAGAAGGAAGAAGAAATAAGAATCTGGTCACTTATACTGAATTTACTCACCAAAAAGATATCTTCCAAACCCATAAACCATTTCTCTATTGCAAAAATATGAAATTATGCACTGGAGATTGGTGGCACTGAGCTGGGGAAAATCCTGGGAAGGGTCCCTGGGACAAGTGGTCCTGGCAGCTGCTCAGACTCGTATACAGGCTCTTGATACTGGCAAGGGGCCGATGAACCGTGGGCAAAAGGTCCATCTGGATTTTCTTCCTGGCTGGCTCACCAAATTGTTACCAAATCAGGCTCATTTTGCCTGCCACACAGTATCCCAATTACCAAGATAAGTTTGCAGCAGAGAAAGGGTTTATTTACAAGCCAGCCAAGCAAGGGGACACAGTAACTCTGAAATCTGCCTCCCTGAAAATGGAGATTAGGGATATTTATGGGATTGTGGGAGATCAGAATTGGCCACCTAAAAATATGTCTCTTTACCTTGATTATTTTCTGAAAGACACTTTGACCTCTCCCCCAACTAACTAATAGACAGAGTGGGAGGGTCCTTGCTAAACCCATTCTTATCAAAGTTCTGTTTACCAAACATTTACATTTGTAAGAGAAATCTCCATTTGTAAAGGTATCTCCCTCTCCGTACTGGGAAGAGTGGGGGATGACCTCATCTCTAGAAACTTATCAATGTGGAAGGCGAGGCTGCATGATAACCTTGCTGTGCTTTTCTGGTAATCTCCCGTAACTGACTCCCCCACCCCCAAAATCCTCCTTTGTCTTTACCTGAATCTATTTAAGAAGAGAGCCTCCACCATTTTGTCGAGAAACTCAGTTTCCCTCGTCTCTCCCACGTATACATGTTATAAAGCTTTGTTTTTCTCCTGCTATTCGGTCTCATGTCAATTTAATTTGTAGTCTAGCCAGAAAGGACCCAGAGTGAATAGAGGATAGTCTTCCTCCCCTTCAGGGTAAAGAGGCAGGGAGGTCTGAAGTGTAGAGATAGATGATTGAAAGTAAGGAAAAGTGAGGTAATTGAAAATCTGTGCAAGTGTAGTCAAGCTTTACGGCTCTTCATAGGATGCATGTTCATAAAATGGTGGTGTTAGCATGATCTGAGGGTGGAGTTTTTGGCGCCCTGATGTCAAAGGGTCACCTATTGGGCATTTGTGCAGGCCCAGTTGATGAGTCGGTGGTCTTAACCAGCCTGACAAGGAGTAGACTCTTAGTTCCTGAAAAACAACCTAAGCCCCCCACCTGTTACCATGGTGACCCAAGCATCAGAGATCTTATCTATAGGGTGAGCTTTAGTAATGCATTATCTAACTATGTTTGCAAACAGACAACTGAGTATAGTCAAAGCAAGTTGGCCCCTAGTTTCACATGCAGACTTTCAGGCCCCATCTCAGACCAACTAAACCAGAATCAGCAGCTTGACAGGTGAATCTTACAAACATAAAAGTTAGAGAAGCACTGTCCTAGAAGACTTTTAGCCAATCAAAGATGAACAGAAAAACTAGCAACAACAACAACAAAGTCAGTGGTGAGTATTTAGTGTATTTAAATGTATAATTGAGGCAAAAACAACCATAGCAATTATGGTTCCAGAAAATAAATTTAGAAATAATCAAAGAAAGTGTCTTCAGTAAAGTCAGAAAAGGAGAGGCAGAAGTGGTGGAAGACAGCATATATATGCTGATTTTCTTATCTTTCTCAGCAGAAGAGTAAATAGATACCCTTTTAAGCTAATAAGTAATAAAGATATATTTAAGGGAATAAGACACGTTTGCATACCAAAAACAGGAGGGTAAGTAACTGTATGCATACTAAATGCAAAGATGTCCCCCTACTTCCCCAACCCTGCCTGGGCCCAGGATGTGGCAGCCACACCCCTCCCTCTAGGTAGGAGATTGGAGGGCTCTTCGCTGGGGAATCTGACCCCCAACAAATGGCCCACCTTATCCCCCCTGGGAAGCTCCCAGTTGAAAAGGTCCACCATGTTTTCAAAGTCCCCACTTAGTCTCTTAGTCCCCATTCTTAATCATGAGCAGGGAGCCAGGAATTGCCAGACATCTGAGAAAAATGTCTAACATTTAAACAAAAGAGAAAAAAGCAACCTGGACAAAACAGACACTCTGCCAGGAGAAGAATATCTTTTGCACATGTTAAGACTCATAGAATTGTACACCAAGAAAAGTGAATACTACTGTATGCAAATTTTTATTTATTTATTTATTTATTTTGTGTGAGGAAGATCAGCCCTGAGCTAACATCCATGCCAATCCTCCTCTTTTTGCTGAGGAAGACTGGCCCTGAGCTAACATCCATGCAGATCTTCCTCCACTTTACGTGGGACGCTGCCACAGCATGGCCTGACAAGCGGTGCGTCGGTGCGCGCCCGGGATCCAAACCTGGGTCACCAGCAGCGGAGCGTGTGCACTTAACCACTGCGCCACGGGGCCAGCCCCCCTAGGTTAACTACTCTTTGAGAAGCCACCTTCTCACCGTCTTTGAGACCTCCCTGTCACGGCATTCTGGTTGGGAGCAGTGCAGGATCCCCATTCCCCACAGACTCGGGTCCCTGGGTGTGGGCTCCAAGCTCACTAGAGTTCATGTCTCTTGCAGACTACTACAGCTCTTGTCTCCTGGCCCCACTTTAAGCCAAGAGAAATCAATGGGACTAGGGAGCATGGCAGTGGGTGTCACCAGCAGACTCCCCATCCATACTCTGCCCTAATTTGAATGATTTCTTGCCACAACTATACATTCTCAGGAGTACGAGTCAGACCCTTCCTAATTTCCACTGATGTAGAAGAGTTTTTCCTATTACTTCAGTTTGATTATTTCAGTGGGAAACTGGGAAAGGGTGTAAGTCAAAGGCACAGACATGGAATGTCATTTTGGAATGCAAAATTACTGAAACTCTGGGTTACAATATTATCATACCTATTAGAAAAGCCATCTAGGGCAGTGAGTGACAGGGGGCCGGAGGCGACAAACCTGGAGTCAGAGTACCCTGCAATGGAGATATTATTGGCCAAAGGAGCAGCGATGGCCTCATTGTTGTGATGACCTCCTTGTTCTTTCCATGATAAATCATTTTATTAGCTGACTGTTGATAGGGCAGGCTGCATTAGTTATCAGAGTATTTCAACATGCCCTGGCCTCTAACCCTCCCTTGGCCAGGGCCTTGTCAGGGAGCTCTAGTTTACAAACATCCTACTGTACATGTCAGGCACAGTGCTGAAGCGTGGCAGAATATGCCTCCCCAAAATATGCCTCTTCAACATAAGAATTATTGAGCCAAAGGCACTTTAAAAACAGCTGGTACAAGAAGGGCACTCTGACCTCCCCTTTTCTTCCTGAAAGAAGGAGATAAAACTCCCATGTGAAAGATGCTGTCTCCACAGCAGGAAGAAAGATTCTTATCACTGGAGACCCCAGGGGAGTCGAGGCCAAGAGAAATCTGTACAAACAGACCTTGTTAAAATAGCTTTTATCTTTAGTCTCCCCATATATTTTAGTTACTTTCCACAATTGCCTCTCTTTGTTCAACCTAGTATATAAATACTCAGGCCTGGACACTTCTCTGGGTCTTCATTTTCCTGTGGGGGCTCCCCTGTACATCTAAAAATCTATGTTTTTCTCCTAGTAATCTGTCCTAGGTTAATTTAGTTCTCAGGCCCAGCTGGAGATCCTAAGAGGATAGAGGTAAAATTTTGCCTCCCCACAGTGCTAAGGTCTCTGTTTACATCTCACAGTCCCACAAGACAGTGCTTTTATCCCCATTCTCTAGATAATGAGACCGAGACCCAGAGAAATCAAGGACTTTCCTAAGGTCATGTAGCTAGTAAGTGGCAGAGCTCAAATTGAAACCTAAGTCTATCTGACCCCCAAACTTTTCCACTACAATATACAGTGGAGTGAGTCACAGATGATTTCAGAGAAGATGAAACCCTTGGACTGGCCCTTGAATGATCAGTACAAGTTCATCAGACCCAGAAGGGGTAAGGGAGAGAATGCAAACAGTGTTGAGCACATCAAAGTAGTAAGATGAGGCTGAAACCCAGAGTTCGAGAGAGTGCTGGGAAAGAGGCTGCTGCGGGCAAAGGCCAGCTCACGAAGGGCCCTAAATACCAGGCCTGGTGACTGGGAGCTTATCCTGTAGGTAGGGGGCCTCCTGGGCTGTCCTAAGTGGGGGTGACATGGTCAGACATGGTATTTGAAGGCAATCTGGGGACAGCAGGGAGGCTGGATTGGAACAGCAGTTCTCAACATCAGTGTGCATCAGAATCCTCTGCGCTGCTTGTAAAAAAAACACCGGGAACCCACACTTGAAGAGTCTGATTCAGCGGGGCTGAAAGAAGCCCAGGGATCAGCATTTTAACAAGTTTTCCAAGCGATTCTGATGCAAGTGGTCACCTGAAGAAACACCAGTAATCCAAAGGGAGAGAAGAAACAAGGAGACTAATTACTAGGTTGTTGCCAGAGACAAATGATGAGTCCTAAACTCCAACAGTGGCAAGGAAAATGGAAACAGCCTAAGTACTTTGGTAGGATAATGTTTTTATAATGTTACCCTTTGTTTTTCTTTTTTCTAGTAATTCACCCCCAGTTCCTTTGAAACAGCTAGTTCATTCTGTGCTCATTGCCTCTCAGGGGTGGGATGTGACAGGGCAGAAAACAGAAACAAGAGTCTTTCTGGTATGAAGCACTGGACTTGTAAATAATACAGGAATTGGGAGGGTAGAGGTTAGAGATGAATCAAGATGGGCCACGAGTTGATAACAGTGGAAGCTGGGTGATGGCTGCAAGGGAATTCATTATAGAATTCTGTCTACATTGATCTATTTTTAAAGTTTTATTTACAAAAGATTTTTAAAGTATTTCTAGATTTGGTTTCAAAGAGGACTTAGGGAAAAGGTAGCTCAGATAGAGCTGAAAGGTTTCAAGAAACTTCATGAGCAAGAGGAAAGGATAGGGCAATTGGCCCAGGTGAAGGAGCTCCGCTGGCAGGATACTTCTGCACCAGGGCCAGAGAATAACTCATCTGACCAGCATATCTGGGAAGAATGCAGTGCATGTTCTGCTCAGCTCTGCCCTCTTCCTCTTAGGATCTGCCACATCCACTGCCCCTCCAGGGGCTCTGCAAGGGAGGCCTACCTAGTGGAGCACTGCCATGACTGGGGGAGGGGGAGTCTGCCTAGCTCAGGGGTTCAGTTGCCCACCCTGAGCAAATGCTCCACCCTGGCCTTTGTCAGTAATAAGGAAATATTCCAGCCTGCACCTGTCTCTCCTTTGCTTCATTTTCCAGTATGTTTAGAACCCTAGTTGAGAAGACAGTGCCATCTATTGGGGGTTCTCCAGAGGCCCCAAAACAAGGGCTTCCAGGGTCTGATGAAATGCAAGGAAGCGAAGAAGAGGAGGATGGAGGGAAGTGATGGGAGCACAAAGAGGGGCCTGATGAAGGAGCAAAGAATCCAAGAGCAGAGGAGAATGTTGCCCTGGGAAGCAGAAAACCCCACATGGACATGCTTCTGAGGCTCATCTCTGCAAAAGGACCTTAGATAACCTCAGCAAGATTCCCACCAGCAAGGATGCATGAGGCAGGAGGGGAGCTGTGGTTTCAAGCAGACACATGCATGAGAATAGCCAGGGCTCAGCAGCAACTTGTGGGGACCAATGACACCTCCATGAATGCCTGTGTGGATGGATAACACTGAGAACTAGGTCCCCTAACACACACACACGCACACATTCACACTCGAATACTAGGTGAGGCTCAGGGCCTTAAATATAATCCCAGGGCAGGGGTAGAACCCTCAGTTAGCTGAGATTAAGTTTCTGCCAATCCTGCAGAATGGGAGCTCAAAATAGAAATTAAGTTACAGAAAACTTTAATTATATTTCTTGCACAGGTGAATTTATGAACAGAGATTCCTCCTCGCTGGAGTAAATATTTTGGAGGCAGAATCGACAAGACTTGGAGGTCAGATGGATGATTGGGTAGTGAGGAAGACAAAGTCTCTCCTCCCTTTGAGGGATATATTTCCCAAACACCCCAGGCAAATTCAGGTTCTCCAACACTGTCTGCAAAGTTTTCATTCCTTCCCTAATCATCTTCTCTTCTGACCCTGTAACATAGGTTCTATGGTTCTTGCCCAGTTAATTAATGATTAGGAGCAATTACCAGTTACTCTAATAAAGCACTCTACTTTACTGGCAATTTTCTATTTACTTCCTAGAAAAAGTATCTGCTAACATTGCACCATTCAGACTACCGTACAACAGTCACTGTAACAATTAGGCCCATAGGGCCTGGAAGAGGTCCCGGCAAAGTCCAGCAGGACTTGCCTGGCCGCAGAGCCTCCCCTGGACCTCCCTGTGCCCAGGCTCCAGCACCTCACGGAAGGGCCAGTTCTCACCCTGGGACTCAAGATCTTTCACGCTGGACCCTCTCTCTCCTCCTTCTCCCCAACCTTATCTCCTCTTCTCTAAACCCCTTCTCCCAATCTGGGCAGGTGGGGAGGGTCTGCCCCAGGCCCTCCTGCCCAAAGGTGCAAGCCCATTCTCAAGTTTAGAGGGAGGAGGATTGAGGGAGACAGGAGGAGAATTGGTTGCCTTCCTCAAAAAGTTCTAAGAAATTCTTTAGTTAGGCTAAGGCCCAACTTCAGGACTCAAGGAGAGGAAGGGACCCTGCTCTGCTTTCTTCTAGTGGAACCAATTCTTCCCAGAAGCTGGTCCTGGATGAGGGTGGTGAGTTGGGTGGGGGTCAGGAACTGTCTCAGGGCCGGCTGAAGCACACCCCCACATGAGGCCCATGGGTGCCCAACATCACCTGTGCAGACGGGCAGCTATGCGAAGATGGTCATCTAGTTTGCATTGCCCTTATAATTTCCCCTTCCCTCCTCTGCACTCAAGCAATTAGTTCTGTGCCCACTGCCTTGGGGTAGGAGTGGACAGTAAATCACAGGATGGAAAGTAGGGGAAATGGCAAACCATCCTAGATTTGTGTTCCAAGCCTAGGCCCTTACACAACTGAGGGTGGAGGCCAGTGGCCTTCAAATTTTTGATTGCATGCCCCCTAAAAGCAGTTTAAAAAACTAAACACCCTCTCACACAGGACTAGCTACATAAATTGTAGTGCCCAGTGCAAAATGAAAACATGGGCCTCTGGGGCTGGCCTGGTGGTGCAAGCAGTTAAGTGCGCGTGCTCCACTGCAGCGGCCTGGTTTTTGCTGGTTTGGATCCCGGGGACACACCGATGCACCGCTTGGCAAGCCATGCTGTGGCGGTGTCCCATATAAAGTGGAAGAAGATGGGCACGGATGTTAGCCCAGGGCCAGTCTTCCTCAGCAAAAAAAGAGGAGGACCGGCAGATGTTAGCACAGGACTGATCTTCCTCACAAAAAAAACAAAACAAAACGTGGGCCCCTTGCTCAAATGTTATTAAGAATTTCAAGAAGGCCACAGCAGGGCATTAAGGCAAGCTCAGAGCCCTTCTGAATGCGGGGCCCTGAGTGGCTGCACAGGTTGCATGTCCATGAAGCCAGCCCTGCTCTCACAATTTCTCTTTTTTTTCCTGAGGAAGATTCACCCTGAGCTAACATCTGTTGCCAATCCCCTCCTTTTTTTGTTGTATGTGAGCCGCCACCACAGCATGGCTACTGACAGACAAGTGGTGTGGGTGTGCGCCCGGGGAATGGAACGTGGGCCACTGAAGTGGAGTGTACTGAACTTAACCACTAGGCTACTGGGGATGGCCCTCTCACACATTTTTAAGTTAGCATGTAAAAAAATATATAAATTTAAAGTTGCAAAAGATGTAATTTCAGTACATTATATACTTGCTTTAAAAATATTTCCTTCCAGTTCTCAGAGCAGCAAAAATGCTAATTTAATGTATGAGAAATGTCTATCGTGACCGCTCACGAACATTGACTGGATAAACAAACTGTGGCCCTTTCATACAATGAATACCACTCAGCAGTAAGAAGGAAGGAGCTACGGACAACACAGATGAATCACAAAATAATTATGCTGAGAGAGAGAAGTCAGGCAAAACAGAGTACATACTGTATAAAAATGCAAAATATTTGTAGACAAAGAAAGCAGATCAGTGGTTGCCTGGGGCGAGGAGAAGGAGTGGGAGGGAAGGATTACAGTCAGGTGGAGCCATGTGTCTGAAATCTCGCCAACAGAATGGGAGTGAAAATGATGTGTAGTCATTTCTGTGTATTGCTCATAAAAACATCCCACGCAACCCTGAATGGAGAGAACTTAGATGAGAGCAGAGCCACAAGATAGAGGGGCACTGGATCCCTGAATGATTGCCTGAAGCAAAGTCCCCTTCGACTGGCACTAGACTGTGACATGAACAAGAACTAAACTATTATGGGATTAAACCCCTGACATGTTGGGATTGTTTGTTACAGCAGTAAGCCAACCCTGACTAATACATAGTCCAATGTAACCTCCCTGCCAGAAGATAGCTGGCTGGCCCCTTCAAAGTAAAGCTCCACCAGAGGGCTCAGGCTGCTTCCCTGAGGCTCGCAGTATCGGGCTCAGCCCTGACAGTAGAGAGGCCAGCTATGGGAGTAAGCAGTCCACATCGCTGGGCCAGTGTTCTCATAAACCCACTGAGGGAGTCCTGAAATGGCTGCAGAAGGAGACGGACTGATAGCCACTGAAGGAGCCACCTGCTCACCAGGCATTTTTTTTGTGTGTGTGAGGAAGATCAGCCCTGAGCTAACATCCATGCCAATCCTCTTTTTTTTTTTTTTTTTTGCTGAGGAAGATTCGCCCTGAGCTAACATCTGTGCCCATCTTCCTCTACTTTATATGGGACACCACCACAGCATGGCTTGACAAGTGGTGCATCGGTGTGCACCCAGGATCCGAACCTGCGAACTCCAGGCTGCCGAAGCGGAGCGCGCGCACTTAACCATTGTGCCACCAGGCCAGCCATTCACCAGGCTTTTAAGAGGTTCTTCTGTAGTGAGGCCCTTTTGGTGAATGCTCATCTGGGACACAAACAACCTTATGCTCCGGACCCATCCTGAACAGCTTATGCATATTTGTCTTCCTCAACACTTCTTGTCACTAAGCCTTCAGTCTGTTTCCTTCCAAGTCTCTGACCAACAGACTAGCCCATGATCCAATGCCCAGGAATCGGTGTGTCTTTCCTTCAGGACTGCTGGGCGCACTTCCCTCTTCTAGGTCCCTCAGGAGGAAGACTGGAACATCCAAGCAATCCACTTCTGGCTGAAGCCAGCAGACAATGCGGAGCTGTGTGCAAACTGGGCTTTAGATTTTTCTTCCTCAGTCAATTCATCATAAACAACTCTCTAAGAGACCATGAACATCAACATTGGTAGCAGGAGAGGAATGTAAACAACTTGCTCAGGCAACCTACTTGTGCCTTTAGGGCTTGCTGGACCCAGGCATATACATCATTTCCTCTTGAAGATGGAGTGCTGCTGGCCACCCCTGATTTTATGGCTGGGTAGATCAGATAACAGGGTAGCTCAGGTCACATGGTCACTTGGTATGCCATGGTCAGGAATTCAATTTCACCAGACCCCTGGAGCAAACCAGGAGCTGTTTCTCAAAAGGAGAATAACCATTTGCTGAAGGAGGGCATACTCCAAAATCCAGTGCCTGAGTTTAAAAGCCAAAGGCAGAACTACTGACTCTGCAGCCTGATCCATTAAGAAAACCTTCTCTCCTTGTATGGGCCCCCCAAAAGTTGACAGCTTTCAAGTGACCCAGTAATAGGTAAAAATAATGTACCTAAATATGGTATATTTTACCACCCAAGTCTAAAGAAGCTTACCAAGTACTGTACCTCTTTTTTAGTGGTAGAGAGTGTGATGTACAGCAGCTAGTCCTTCATTTTGTAGGAATATCTTAACACACGCTAGACCCCTAGAAAGTTCACTGAGTAGACAGGCCCCTGTATAATTTGTGGAATTTATCATCTGCCCTCTGGCACACACATCATGCTTACCAAGTCATCTAGGGTATCTGCTACTTCCCTTTCTCAAGGTTCATCAGGATGATGTCATCAGTGTCACAGTAGATTAGCCTGACATCCACTGGAATGGCGAGTTTGTCAAAAATTCCTGTAAACTAAATGTGTCCAGAGAGTGACATACCCCTAAAGCAAGACGGTAAAGGTTACTGCTGCCACTGCCAGAGGAACACAAACTATTCCTGAGGTTGGGCATAGAAGCAAAAGCATTGACTAGACCTATAGTTGTCTATTAGAGGCCAACAACTGTGCCAATCTGCTCCACGCATGACCACTCTGAAAAAGTGCCTGCGACTGGGGTCCCTACCAGAATAAGTTTATCATAATGCTCTGTCATTCTTTAAGACCATCCATCTTCTCCGTCAACGTAAAAAGGGATAAAGAAAATGTGGTGCGTGTGTTTGTGTGTATATATATATATATATATATATATATATATAAAATATATATATATAAAAACATATAGGAACATATATATATAAAGTATATATATACAGTCATGTGCCACATAATGACATTTCAGTCAAAGACAGACTGCATGTACAACTGTGGTCCCATAAGATTAGTATCATATAGCCTAGGTATGCAGTAGGCTGTACCTCGTAGGTTTGTGTAAGTACATTCTATGATGTTCACACAATGACAAAACTGCCTAACGACGCATTTCTCAGAACATATCCCCATCCTTAAACAACGCATGACTGTGAATATATATATAAAATAGATACATAAAGGAATATTTTTCAGCAAAGGAAATCTTGCCATTTGCAACAACATGGATGAAACTGGAGGACATTTTGTAAAGTGAAATAAGCCAGTCACAAAAAGACAAATATCGCATGATTTCAGTTGTATGTGGAGTATTTAAAAAAAAAAAAAAAAAAAAAAAGCCAAACTCATAGTAATAGAGAGTAGAACAGTGGTTACCAGAGGCTAAGGTGTGGGGAAAAGGTGGAGATTTTTTTGTTTGTTTTTATTTTTTATTAATTTTTTGGTGAGAAAGACTGGCCCTGAGCTAACATCTGTGCCAATCTTCCTCTATTTTGTATGTGGGATGCCACCACAGCATGGCTTGATGAGCAGCATGTAGGTCTGCACCCAGGACCCATGCCCACGAACCCCTGGCCGCAGAGGCAGAGTGCACGAATTTAACCACTATGCCACCACCGGGCTGGCCCGGGAGATTATTTCTTAAAAAGTAGAATGGTGGGGTCGGCCCAGAGGCATAGTGGTTAAAGTTTGGCACACTCCGTTCCTTTGGCAAGGGCTTCAGAGGCCCAGGTTCGGATACCAGGTGGGGACCTATACCACTCCACAGCCATGCTGTGGCAGGGACCCACGTACAAAATAGAGGAAGATTGGCACAGATGTTAGTTCAGGGCTAATCTTCCTCAAGCAAGAAAAAGAGGAAGATTGGCAACAGATGTTAGCTCAGGGTGAATCTTCCTCAGAAAAAAAAAAAAAAAAAAGTAGAATGGTGGTTGCCAAGGGCTGAGGGAGGGGAGAATGGGGAGTTATTATCTAATGAGTATAGAGTTTCAATTGTGCAAGATGAAAAGAGTTATGGAGATGGATGGTGGAGATAGCTGCACAACAATATGAATGTACTTAATACCACGGAACACTTAAAAATGGTTAAGATAGTAATTTTTATGTTATGCATATTTTAGTACAACAAAAGTAAATAAACAGGAAAAAATACCACTTTCTATTCTGGCCAAAGTGAAAAGGTAATGTTGATGTAGCAGGAATCCCCACCAATCTTTCAAATCTTTGATGGCGGCACTAATCCCTGTGATGAGATGAAGTATTATTTTTTCATTTATGTTCTTGGCAATTAAGGAGAGCTCCAGGGCCTTTCATTTAGTCCTTCCTCTCAAAATAGCCCTTGTTTGGTGGGTTAGGCCAATGTCAGAATTCTGCCCCTGTCAATGACATCAACAGCAACTCTACACAGAACTGCCACATGCTTTCAGAATACCACTGGCCCTGGCATGAGACAGACTGCCCTCAAAACTTTTAGAAATTTGTACCATCTGCATGTCTAATCTATTCAAAAAAGAAGAGGCGGGGGAAAATCCCATTTTTCACAATTAAATACATAATTATTAGATTTTTTAATGTTCCTTTGCATACCAGTCAAAATCCTCTCCTGCACATACTACTTTTTTGGAAACACTGACCTAGTACGTGCCCCAGTCATCTCATCTTTATCACACTGGTTGTAATTGTGTATTTAAGTGTCCACCTTCCCCACCAGACTGAGGGAGAAGAAGCCGGGTCTGAGTCCCGCTGTCCCAAGCACCAAACGCTGGACTCTCAGTGGACCATACGTTGCAAAATAAAGACCTAGATGATTCCTTCGTCTCTTTCAGCTCAGGCCGTCCAAGAACCCATGAGTTCCGGCTGGATGATGTTGAGCAATCATTTCGCCTTCCGTAGCCTCGATTTTCTCCACTGCAAAATGGGAACGATCGTACCTGCCTCGCCGCGTAGGGTGCGAGGAGTCAGGTGATGGGTGTGGAAGTACTGTAGTAAGATGGAAATTAACTCACTCATTCATTTAACAGGCAGCTATTAAGCGCCCAGGGCCGTGCGGCACGGTTACCACAGCGTACACCATCTCCTCGAGCAGGTCGCAACCCTCTGGTCCCGGGATGGGGACGACGTCCCCCCGTCAGCTTCTTTCTCCCGCTGGACCCCGGGTAGTGACCTGATTCAAAATGGCGCAGGCAGCCTCGGCGGCTAATGCGGCGGCGCGAACTCCGCGTGCCCTCTGACCTGCTGGCAGTGGCAGAGGGGGAGCCGGGCGCCGCCATATTGGCTGTTGTCCTGTGAGGGGAGCGGCGGCGGCGGCGCGAGTGAAGCCAGGGAGCGGCGCGAGCAGCAGCATGACACGGAGGCGGAGCAGGCCGAGCGGCGGCGCGGGCAGGCGCGAGCGGGCGCGGGCCGCGGGGCCGCAGAAGCCCCAGGCGCCCAAGCCCCCGCCGCCGCCGAGCCTGGAAGCGGGAGCGAGTGCGGGGCCCCCGGAGGCGCCAGCGGAGCCCGACCGCGACGGCCCCAGGGAGGAGGACGAGCCGAAGCTGGCGGCCGGCCCGCAGGTAGGAGCGAGCGAGGCGAGTCCGGCTGCTCGGGCGCTTTTCACCTTCGCGGAGCGGGATCGGGAGGGCTTGGGGTGAACCATCCTCCCCGGGCTGCGGCCGGAGCCTTCCCCACAAGGCTGGGCTGAGGCTTTCTCCCTCGAGGCAGGAGTGGAGGCCGGATCTCTCTCTCTAGAGCCGAGGCTCGGTCCGTCCTGTCCTCCTGAGACCCGGCTGCCTGCCGTCTCCTCCCGCCGCCTCCGGGCTGGAGCAGAAGCCAGACGTCCTGGTCGAGCACCCACCCCGGGGCCGGACTCTGATCCTGAGGCCACAGCTCAGCTCTCTGCCCTTTCCCTTCCCCTGGGCCCACCTGCTCCCCACCTCACCCACAGGCCATCTCGGGGCGCTGGAGCCTGAAAGGCTACAGCCTCTTTCCTCCCCCGCCCCGGGAGCGGCTCCACCCCTTCCCCTCACTGCCGGCGGCCACTGCCCCCTCAGCAGCTGTGCCCCCAGCGTGTGTCTCCTGGGGCCTCCCTGCTCTCCCTGCCCAGCAGAGCAGTTGGAGCAGACAGGCAGGCTACCTAGAAGACTGTTTGGTGGGGCCCTGCCCTGAGGTGGAAACCCAGCAAAGCCTGCCCTTTCTCCCCTCTATACCCCTGATCCACAAGGCGGCCCACCCGATCCTCAGATCCTTGGGTGTGGCAAATCCTGCAGGTAGTGAGCAGTAGGAGAATTTCCAAAACTTCCGACTTGCCACCTGGAAGAAAGTCACTTTCTTTTGAGCAAAGGAGATAATGAGAGGTACCCTGCCAGTGTCCACTGAGAGGCCGGGGTGGCATGAGCCACAGTTGCTCTGGGTGGGTTGTGGTACCTGGGGCTGGGTGGCTCGCCCTAAGCTTGCTCTGACAAAAGAGTTTTGAGTTGGTCTTTTGGCTGAGCCTGCCAAGAAAGGCAGGCTCCTGCAGGAGTCTTGGAGGGTCGGATGCAGCGCCGGATGAGGATGAGGCGTGGCAGAAGATGCGTTTGGCTCTGCAGACACTGCATCGGGCAGCAGGGGACTCTGGGAGGCTGGTGCAGCCAGAAGGCATGGCTCTTGACAGCCTTCTAGTAGAATCTCTGGAATTATGCATGTGAGTGGGGATGCTGTTTGGGGTACCATTCCCAGAAAGCCTACCCTGACCTCCCTAGTTGCCTGAGGTACCCCCTCTGTGCCCACAGTGCCCTGTGCTCCCCTCTGGTAGCACTCCCCATTCTGTGATGAGACATTCTGTTGATGTGTCTGTTCCCCACACTGGACTGTGAGTGCCACAGAGGCACAGACTATGTCATCTATCGCTGGTTCTCCATGCCTAGCCCTGGGCCTTGCTGACACAGAGTAGAAATAACTAGGTGAATGAGAGAGAAAATGAATCTGTTGAGAACCTGTGCTAATCGTAACCCAGTTTTGATGCTGGTCTTCTTTGTGTCTCAGATCACAATAAGATTTTTAATTAATGAAAATATCACCACTTATTGAGTGTCAGAGGCCCTACCTTCACCCCCACCTCCTACCCTGGGCTAAGTCCAAAGGATGCAATACTCCAAGTTGGACCCCACCCCTGCCTGGTCTAACTTCTACCCTGAAGCTGCTTCCCCCTCCAGCCTTCTCTTTCCTTTCTCTGCCCACCCCCTCACCCCCCCCCCCCCCACAGAGATGCTGTTATCCCAAAAGGGAAAGCCAGGGAGCTGTTGTCTTCTCTCCTTCCCATTCAGACCATATGGTACTTCAGGGTCCTCTGCCACTTAGCCAGCCTGTAGATTTCATTGCCAGAAAGCTTGGATGATGGCTTAACCATTTAGTTTTTATTTAGGACACAACTTTCCTAAGAGCTATGAGTTTCATTAACATGGTGGGCTCCTACCATGTTCTTATCTTCTCCATTGCTTGACCTGCCATTTCCTTCATTTATTCATGCCAGGCACTTTAGATACCTTATTTCTAATCTTCCCACCAGCCCTGTATTCTCCTCAGCATTTACCACAAATGTGATGAGTTAAGTATTGGTGTAGTTATTGGTCTGTTTTTGCTACATAAACTCTGAGAGAGCAGGAACCATGTCAGTCACCACTGTAGCCCCCTATGCCTGGTGATTAACAAATGTTAATGAATGAACTGAAGGATATAAATACTATTACTCCATTTTTCAGATGAAGAAACAGAGACTCGGAGCAACTAAACATTTGCCCAAATAACTCCCACTATAGGTCTCAGGGCCAAAAAAATTAAGGACACTCTTGTGTGGGGGATTTAACAAGGCATTTTTTTTTTCTACTATAGTCACAAAGAGGAAAAGAAAATTGACAAGCTCTATTCTGATTGTGCCCCACTTTTTTGCTGGGGAGGGAGGGTTCTGGATGCCAGAAGCAGGCTTTTGTACCCTGGTGAGAAGCACCCACTGAAAGGGTTGGGGTCAGTCATTGCTCTGCCCACAGGTGTGCCTTTGGTGAGGATCTCTGGTTCCCATCACCACTTGTAACCCTGTCTTATGTGCACAGAGTGGCATGGTATACACTCAGAGTTGCATGCCGAAGTGAAGCCAAAGGCAGCAAATAGGACCACTTCCAGTCCACAGACAGGCTCTAATGTCTCAAGTCACACATTGTTTTGTTTCTGTTTTTGTTTTCATTTGAGCCAATATTTTAAAAATCAAAAGGTTTCCCACAAAACTGGATTTGTGCCACCTCTTTAAACTAAAAATCTGGTGTTGCTGGGCCCACATTTCCAAGAAGCAGTAATCTGCAGTCTCTGAATAGTGTTTGCCCCGTTAGCATATGAACGACACCTGACTGTGCCAGGCCCTGGGCTAGCTGGGAATGCAGAAGTGAATCAGACATGGTCCCTGCCCACAGTGGCTCATTGTCTGAGAACATGTATGTAGTAATTGCAGTAAGGCTAGAAGAACATTGCTTTCTCTGAGTTAAGATTCGTAGGCCACTCTGGTTCCATGTAGTCCCCCTTGCTCATTTGCATAATCTGTATATATTTAAAGACAGGACCTTGAGCTTAGTCACGATCCCAAAAGTCCTTACTTCCAATTGTTTCAGGCCACTAAAATTACATTGATCTGTTCACTAAGAACCCAGATCCTTGTTTACTTCACAAAAAGACTAAAACAGGTACTGCCTTATTAGCGAAGGAAAAAAACTTACAAAGCTGTTTAAGGAGGCAGTGAGAAATAGTGTTTAGCGTTAGACTTGGGGTGAATTCCAAGCGCAGTCTCCTTCTAGCTTTGGGACTCTAGACATGTTTTTTCCCCTCTCTAAGCCTTATCGGCAACTTTACAAGAGAATGTGTAGCAACCCATGTAGCACCTAATACGTTGAGGTTCCTTATTCGAGAGTAGGAGTCAGAGGTGGTGTGTGGCAGGAGCTGGGCCAGATGGCCATCCAAAGCCTGTGTCCTCACCTGCCAGCTCTGCTGGCTGTTGTTAGGTCTCTCTTAGACCACTCAGCTTGTAATCTAGGTGCACACTCAGTAAACCCCCAGGAGACTTGCTAGACTGTAAACCAGCAGTTGGTGGGGGTTGAGCTCAGCCTGCTCTTCGCATCTCTGGTCTCTCTACAGCATCCCCTGAGACTTTGCCCATCCTAGTTTAAAGGGACTCTGGAGACCTGGTTCTCCCACTGCTCAGAGTTAAACACGCTCCCTCAAGGGACTGGAGCAGATGATCAGTCAGTATCTTTATTAAAACTGTCTCATGATGTTTAATCTACTCAAGCAAGCATTATGACCTCTGTGCCAGGGCCTTTATTCAGGGCACACAGATGAATGAGATAGTCCCTGTACCCAGGGCCCTCCCCCTTAAAATCACTGCCTGCCCAGCCTGGCCACTTTCATTGCAAGTAGGAGGAAATGATGAACTGAAGGAGGATCCCTGCCACCTCTGGTTCTTTGTAAGCCAGTAGAGATTCAGTATGTAGAAATCCCAAAAGGCCTTTTAAGATGAAGACTTACCCACTAAGATTTTTAAATTTTTAATTTCCTTAAAATGTCCCAGAGCTATAAGCTTAGTATCTGATATCAATGAACTGTTAAGATTCTAACACCTTTACGTAGTGAACCTAGAATTTTTAAGAGCATGAGCTATGTTTTAATTCATTTATGGGTTATTTATTGTGCATGGTCCTTATGTGCTCAATAAATGACTGTTAAACTAAATTATAGTAAAAGAAATAAGTTAGGTATCTACCATTTTGTTCTTACCTATTCCCACTGCTGGGCCAGGCTGGCAGTCATTCATTCATTTAGGCCCATTGCACACACACCATGCCCAGTCTTCCTGTCGCCTGACCTGGCATTCATTTATTCTGCAAACAGTAAAGGACGCCTGACTGTGCCAGGCCCTGGGCTAGCTGGGAATGCAGAAGTGAATCAGACATGGTCTCTGCCCACAAGGGGCACGTGGTCTAGAGAACATGTATATAGTAATTGCAGTAAGGCTAGAAGAGCATTGCTTCCTCTCGGCCACATCCTAGATCCTAGTACACAGCCTTTGGAAGTGTTTCAGCCTCTCAGTTTGTTTTCTCATGCATAAAATGACAGTGAGGCCAGGCTCATGTTAGGACAGCAAGTACTGCATGTCAAGCAGTTAGCACAAATGGTAGCTATGATTATCATAGATGCTTAGTGCTGAGGATACACAGATATGATAGCTCAGAGAAGGCTTCTCGGAGTTGAGGCTTCATGGTCGAATAGAAGTTCCTCCAGAGGAGAAGGTGGAAGAAGGTGTCTAAACAAGTAAGCAACATAGACAAAGACCCAGAGGCAAGTACTGTCCAACTCATGAGTGGCGAGAGGTCAGATTGAGAGGTTAGCAGGGTTCTTGAAAACCACATCAGGAGGTTTGGGCTTTATCCTATAGGCAATGAAGAATCAATGAAAGGCTTTAAGTAGGAAAGTGTGATGTGCTTCAGTAAATTGTCTGATAGCATAGGAGGAAGTAATTCTCAGTGGGAGAGGCAGCTGTGATTGCTTGATTTCACCTCTCCCTCACCCTAGCCTAACTAATCATCAGATCCCCCATGCTTTGCTGGACCCTATCCCAGACCTACAGAATCAATCTCTAGGTCTAATGCCCAGGAATCCATTGGTATTAAATTGCCCCAGGTGATTCTGATGTGTGGCTGGGTCTGGGAACTCCTGAATTGAGGGTGTTGTGGGGATCCTTCCGAGGCCTAGGATACTCTTCAAAGAATGGGGCTTCCCAGGGGGGAGCTTTTCCATAAGCAGGAATAGAAACAGCCTTAATTTTAGAAAAACAAAAAACAAACTTTCTCCAGTTCTTCAGTTGTTGCCCTATTAACAAAAATTTCCAACTGCTAATCTTTGTGTATCAAAATGTTACCCATGCCCACTACATGTTGCCACCTCTGTTGAACAACGGGGATGTAGTGAATCATAGGACACAGACCCCACCCTGGAAAGCTCACGGTGTTTTGGGAGAGGACAGATTTCAATAACTAGGATACATACGATAAGCTCTATTCAAGAGATATGTAAAAAAGTGTTAGGGCGGGGCCAGCCCAGTGGTGTAGGGGTTCGCACGTTCGGATCCTGGGCGGGGACCTATGCACCTCTTGTCAAAGCCATGCTGTGGCAGCATCCTGTATAAAGTAGAGGAAGATGGGCACAGATGTTAGCCTAGGGCCAATCTTCTTCAGCAAAAAAGAGGAGGATTGGCAACAGATGTTAGCTTAGGGCTAATCTTCCTCCAAAAAAAAAAAAAGTGTTAGGGCATCCCAGAGCAAAGCACAGTTCATTATGCTTGTGGACTTAGGAGGATGTAACACCCAAACTGAGCCTAAAAAGGAGGAGGTAGAGGGAACAGTACGAGTGAAGATGTGAGTGCTTTATGTATTTGGGGAAAGGAATGGTTAATGGTTCTTCGTGGCCGGATGTGCAGAGCAGAAAAGGACTGAGAAGAGGTATATTTTTGTCCCAGGAAAGGCCCTGTGTTAGCACCCTTTGGTTCTGTGCCCATGCTCCCACCCTCATCCTTCAAACTCTAGGTGTATGAACATGCTGCAGTCCCATAGGCCATCTCCACTCTATTTCCTACCCAAGGGTCTCAGCTCTCCAGCTCCCTTTGTGGCTTCTGCCTCCATTCTGACATGAATAGATAGAGGGAAACTAAGGCAGAAAGAAGGGGCCTGAAACACCGAAGGTTCTTATTAGGAAGTCCGAGCCAGAGGATATGGACTGGGGGGTTCAAAGAGGCCTTGAAGGTCACCTGTCTAGTCTTCTGTCCTGTGCTTCAAGTAATAACTTTGGATTGGGCAAGTCTCACTTAGTAAGTTTCCCTGTCATTTCTTCTAGGACAGAAGAGGAAAGAAACTAACGGGTATTGAGCACCTACTGTGTGCCAGGCCCAGGCCAGGTACTTTACATAATTTATTTCCTTCTGTCCTCACAACTCTGTGAAGTATGGTTTTGTTCTCATTTCATAAATGAGGAAATTTTGGCTCAAAGTAATTAATAATCCGAGATCATACTGAAAATGAGAGAACTGGGATTTGAACTCACAACAGTCTGTCTGCAAAGTTCATACTTTTCCACTCGAGAAGTCTGTCCAGGGGGTACAGAGTAGTAGGTAATAAGCTTTGCCTGAGGTTCCAGGTTAAATAGCAGCAGCTTGGTCCTTCCTGAGACTGACTGCACCCGGGAAGCAGGTTCAACACATTAGCTTACCTTGGGGGGTGGAGGACCACTGAGGTCAGAGAGACTCACTGCCATGTCCTTGACTCAGCTTGTACAACTAGAGAGAATTCTCCACAAACTGGCTATATGGTATGAAACAGTCGTCCTACCTCCTTGAAGGACCTGAGCCAACAGCCTGAGGGAGAGTTTGGGTGAAAGCTCCAGGACACTGAGGTAAGGTTGTATCAGCTCCTTGAGAGTAAACTGCAGCTGTGATTGCTGGCATTAGAACAGTCTGAGATTCTTAGCACTGATGCCCTCCTGTTAGTGGCCTGGACTGGTGCAGCCATGCCTTTAGCATAGCATGTCGGGAAAGGGGCTGGTTCAGTTGTGTTTTAGATTCTATCTGTTGTGTAGAGCAGCTGAGATGTGAGCCAGATCAGCTTTAAGTATTCCTTCCTTTATTCAGTGAATGCCTGCCATGTGCCAGGCCCAAGCCAAGCCTAGGTTTCTGGACACACTTAAATGACCAAGATCCACTCCCTGCCCCCAAAGAACTCCTATTCTACTGAGGGTTTGGGGACAGAGAATATGTCTGTGGCACAATGTGATAGATGCTATATTAAAAGAAGTAGTTCTAGGGGCCGGCCCAGTGGCGTAGTGGTTAAGTTCACGTGCTCCGCTTTGGGGGCCAGGGGTTTGCAGGTTCGGATCCCGGGTGCGGACCTATATACTGCTTGTCAAGCCATGCTGTGGTAGGCATCCCACATTTAAAGTAGAGGAAGATGGGCACAGATGTTATCCCACGGCGGGCCTTCCTCAGCAAAAAGAGGAGGATTGGCAACAGATGTTAGCTCAGGGCTAATCTTCCTCACCAAAAAAAAGAAAAAAGAAAAGAAGTAGTTCTGCTTAGCCTGGTCCAGCAAAAGCTTCACTGACCTTTGACCAAGATCTTAGGGGATGAGTAGAAATTTGCTGAGGAGTAAAGCTGAGGTGCTGAGGTTTGAAGGGGCCAGGTATATCTGAGGAACAGTGTGAGTAGAACCTAAGGTTCTCAGGTGTTAAGCATGGAAATGGAGCATGGAGAGGTCAGCTGTGGCCAGCTCGTGGATGTCAGGGGCCAGAGGGTGCCACAGTAGTGAGGTCACCCAGAGAAGCGCCTGGAGATTAAAGAGAGACCAAGGTAGGAAGGAGGAGCTAAAAGAAGGAGATCCTCAAACTGGGGTAGGTATGCCAGAAGGCACATAATAAGCTTACATTAAGTGGACAATCCCAATGTCCTGGTTGGTTGGTTGGTTTTATTTTGTGTATTAATTTTAATTGTGTATTATTTTAATTTGTGTTCCCGCCAAACGAATATGAGGCATCTTGGGAGTTTGGGAGTGTTGACAGCCCCGTGCATGAACCTGCCTGATTTAAGCATGTGCTCTTAAGGCAGGAACTCTTTGAAGAACATTTAAGGCAGGAACGTTTTGTTTGATGTTTCCTGGCACCCAGCACAATGGTTGGCACCAGGTAGGCGCTCTGAGAATGTTTGTTGAATGAAGGAATGAATGGGTGAACGGAAGAGTGAGTAGTGATGACTGGGCTGATGAGTTTTTCTAGGCTGGAGATTAATCATTTTCTCTGCTTCTGGAAGGGAATTTTAGCTGCTTCTGTTGTCCTCTGCCTGCCTTGGTGACAGAGAGGCTCTTGGAGTTGGGTGACTTGAGAGTAGAATGCTCTCATGGACCATTTCAGAATAGAATTTGGAAGCTGTTGCAGGGCTACTGGTTGGATATAGCATGTGTCTTGGGGGAATCCTCTACAAACATAAACAAACTCTTGGGAGTAAAAGGAATCCATGAGAGGAATGAGAGCAGGTTTGGTTCTGGAAATTAGATCCAGCTTCAGAGCAGTCCTTGACAACTGCCTGTTCTGGTGACCCGTGTTATTCCCCGTCAAGTCCCAAATTGTGGACAGAAAGGCTGAGGTGGAAAATTTTATTCATGCCCCCAAAGAGCTATCCAGATATGTCATGAAGTATATCACTGTTAATAACAACTGTTGCTTATTGAGCACCCACTGGGTGACAGGCACCATCAGATGCTTTACATCAGCAGTTCTCAAAGTGTTTGGTCTCGGGACCCTTTTACATTCCTAAAATTTATCGAGGACCCAAAGTAGCTTTTTTTAATTATGTCTATTCATATTTACCAAATTAAGTATTAAAGCTGAGAAAGTTAAAAAATGTTTAGTTGCTAATTCACTTGAGAATAACAATATTAAACCTATCACATTAACATAAATAACAATTTTTTAATGAAAAATAACTATTTTCCAAAAAACTTAGTGATAAGAATGGTCTTATTTTCATTTTTGCAAATTTCTTTATGTCTGGCTTAATAGAAAAAAAATCTAGATTCTCATATATGCTTCTGTATTCAGTCTTTTGCAGTGCATTGTTTTGGTTGAAGTATATTTAAAAAATCCAGCCTCCCACAGATGTGTAGTTGAAAAGGGAGTATTTTAATAGCCTTTCCAGATGATTGTTGATATTCTTCTTTGCAATATAGAATCTGAGACCTTATCAATGAAGTCTTTATACTCATTTATATTAAAATCTGTTGGTCCATCTAGCACTTTGAATGGATTTTTTACCAATGCATGGTTCTGTAACATCATGCTTTGATCATTTGGAAAATAGGTTCACTGAGTTATATAGATCTTCCCAGTGTTTTCCCATTTCATTTTATAATATCAAAAGATAACATTTGTTAATGTCACCACCAATTTCATCAGAAAAGTCTTCAAGTACTGGGAAGCTGTCAAGCTCATGGTGGTGGATACAAGTTTTCCAGAATTCTAATTTCCACCCTAAAAGTTTGAATTTTATCATTGGCCGCAAATAAGTTGTTTTCGGTGAAGTAATACTCTCATTTTGTTCTTTTTTTGTGAAAACGTCTGAAAACGTCTGCCAGTACCCAAGTACGAATAACTTTAATTTGTCAGTTATTCTTTCAAGTAAAAATGGTGTTCCATGAAAAAGTTGGCTTCCCCTTCCTTTGATTTTATCTCTTTTTATCCAGGAAAAACTAGAATGCCCTAGTACGATGCATCTCAGGTAAAGACAGAAAAGTCTTGGGCCTGGTCAGGTGAGGGAGCAGAGATACTGGTTTTAATGGCGGCACATGCCAGCCCCCTGGGGTAGGAGTGGCCACAGTCTAGGGTTCAGCTGGCTCCTTTATGTTCTGGGGATGTGCGTGCTACAATGTGGATCCCCTGTGTGAGTAACCTTACACTCTCCAGAGGTTCTGGTTTTCCTCAGAGAGTAAAGCAGAATTATCTTGGAGCTTTTTTGAGCATATCTCAAATCTAGAGAACCCCTAGAACCTTTCCTTCCTCTTCTGCATCCTTTCGCTAAGGCTAGACCTGTATCTGGAAAGGCTCTGAAATTTAAACTGAGATGAGAAGGAATAATTGGTTGTTGCCCAGGGCTTTTGGGTTTAAGAATCAGTTCCATCATCCTTTGTGATGAAGAAACATGATTGGGTGTTTCATTCATTCAATAAACATTTATTAATCATGGTCTTTTGTGGGAATATTGTGCCTGGTGCTAACAGTACAGCGTGAGAACAGCTAGTTGAAAGCCCAAGTTCACTTTAGGGCATAAGGGGTCATGATTGCCAGGAATTTGGAAAATGGCAGGAGATTGCAGTCAAAGGAAAATCGAACCAAGAGCTTTTCTCTGCCGAAGGAAAAATACGAAGGAACAGTGGTAGTACTGACTGAATGTAACATCGCCAGGGCTTGGGCTTCTCACTACCCTTGGCAATTAAAGTAAAGGTGAAAATATCAGAGAAAGGTTCTTAGCCACTCCCCCCTCAGGAATTGTACTCGGGCAAGTGCCAAGGCTTAGGGTTAAGACACCTTTGGGGGTAGCCTCCAGAACTGCCTGGGCCTCGAAAGAAAGACTCAAGTATACTAAACTCAGGACAGTGGATAAGCTAGTTTCCAGTATCAACTTATTAAGAACAGAACAGCCAGGGAGCCTAGATAATGGATTGAGTGCCTACTCTATGGATCCCTTGAGCTAAGGGCTGTGCATCTCTAGTGTCACTTAACCCTCTGGGCAGGCTTGTGCAATGTAGGCGGTATCACCCCTGCTTCAGTTAAGACTTGATTAGCTGTCTAGGCCTTGTGTTTCTTCCTTTAACTGTAAAGACAGACTATCCTGTAAATTCACTTCCATTGATGGCTAATCTCATTTATTATATGTACCAGTTTGGCTCTAGGGAGAGTCATGTTATTTCCGTGAACTGGGCATCTCATTGTAATCTCTAAGGAATGCAGACATCTACTCTTCCACACTTGAGACTGGAACCATTTGGGTAGAGGTCCAGGGTGGAGAGATGGCCTTTCTCTGTGGGAAGCAATATAATTTCAAGCAGTGTCTCACCCAGCTGCCTGTGTTGACATAGGGACACTTAACAAATCTGACTTAGCCACCATGTGCTCAGCTGAGCCTATGCCTTGTGCTTCACTGTGAGAGATCCAGACAAGAATCAGACCTGGTGCTTGCCTTCTAGGAGCACAACATAGTAGAAGGGACAGAAGACGCAGGTAAATAAATTAAGTGGAAGGCAAAAATACCGTAACCAAGGCACAGAGTACTATGGGGATATGGAGAGGAGAGGTGAATTATAAGAGGGACTCTCTAGGAAAGCTTAGATGAGGTTGGATTGAAGCTGGGCCTTTAAGTCCTGCCCATCTGCTTATTGGTAAACGTGAGAAGGAAAGGTTTTAAGCAGAGGATCCCCTTTAACAAAGGCGTGAGATAGGAGAGTACAGGGAGTGTTTGGAGAACTTAAGGAATGACTTCATGGGATTTAGGGCAGAGAATAAAATGCCTCAGAGTCACCTTGGATTCATCATGTGTGAGAGATTCTTGGATTCTTGTAAAATACAGTGACTGTTTTCTGTATTTTCAACCCTAGTTCTGATTTTAAATATTGTTTCCCATTGCTCCCATCATGTTCATAATTATTAGTACCATATGTTGAGCAACGTATTATATGCCTGGCACTGGAGTGGGTGCTTTATCACATTTAATGCTCACAGCCAACCCTACAAGTTAGGACTTAATCCCATTTTACAGATGAAGAGACAGAGTAAGTAGAATTTGCCCAGCATTATACAGCTGGTAAGTGATGGAGGCCCAGGATTAATGCCAAAGCCAGTGTTGTTTCCGCTGCACCCCAGCACTTCCCGCAAGTACTTTGGCACTAAGTACAGTCACATTGATCACATATTTAACTTATAAGAGTTCTATTTTCATTTTAAAAAACAAAATAGAAAGAACAATTATTATACATTGTCATATACATTATACTTTTGAATTCTTGGTAGTACGTACAACCATATATACTGTACTTTACAGGCCATGTAAAGAATTTCAAGAATAATTTTACTCATAGAAATTTTCATCTTATGTAATAACTTTAGAACCTAACACCCAAATGAAATGAAACTCTACTGTAGTAAAATTGCATGTCCTGGTGATTGCCTTAAGAATATAGTCACTATGATATTTCCCACAGGGGAAGAAACTTGGGTATTGGCCTCACCTCCTCCCCCTGGAATTAGTATGGCACCTTGTAGCTATGGAAAGTTTCCTGGGTACACTTCTCAAAAAGGCCTCCTTCATCTTAACTCCTCTAAACGCCATCCTTCTCCGTCAACCTTCCACCCTTTCCAGGAGATGCTCACCACCAGTGGTTTAGCAGGCTAGATCCTCTGCGGTTGTGATTAAGCAGCTGCCTTGCTTACCAAAATGGAGCATTTAGGCATTATCTCAGGAGTTCCACATGGTCTGGTACTCTTTTCCGAGGTCCCTGTACTTCCCCAAATGTTTCATTATGCTCCTGGTACTACTATTTGGTTCCCTTGTTTTTCTAGAAACCAGAGACCTGGGTCATTGTAATTGTAACATACAAATTTAAGGATACCCTGATGCCAACTTATTGTGAGAAGGTGATTTTATTCGAGAAAGATGATGGCATTTATTTTATTGGTAGAATGAGGATGATACCCCATTCCTTTGCTTAGGCCTCAGCAAACACCTGTTACCTAGTAGTGGGTAAGTTTGGAAGGTATATCAGTTAACTATTGCGTGTAACAAACCACACCAAAACTTAGTGGCTTAAAACAACACCATTTATTATTTCTCATGAGTCTATGGGTTGACTGGGTGTTTCTGCCATTCAGGGCCGGCTTGGCTGATCTCAGCTGGGCTCACTCGTGTATTCAATCTGCTGGCCAATCAGCTGGGAAGACTCAGTTTTCTCCACATGTCTCTCACATCCCTCTAGCAGCTAGCCTGGTCATGCTCTCATGGTATGACAGAGGTGTAAGAGCGAGCAAGCCCAGCCATGCAAGGAAGCAAGTAAAAATGCATACACACTTTCCAAGCTTATGCTGGCAGTGTGTTTGCTAACATCCTGTTGGCCAAGAAAGTGACATGATCAAGCCTGGTGTCAGTGAGAGGGCTACAAAGTTGCAGGATATAGGAATGCTATTAATTGGGGTCATTAAATGCAGTCAGTCTCCAAGTCAGTATCCCTCAGTGTGAAAGAAAACCTATAGACTTATATTTCTATGTCAAGTTTGTCCTAGAAGGGAAAAACAAGTCCAGGTAATAATTATTGTGTATTGCGCCTAGGCTATGGGCACACACAGGATTAGGCACTTTACCTGTTTGCGCACCAAGCCTCACAACAACTCTGCAAGGTAGGTAGGAAATCGGAGCTTGGGAAATTAAATAACTTGCTCAAGGTCACCTAGCTAATATGTGGTCAGGCAGGAATTAGAATGCATATCAGTGTGACCCTCAAAGCCCAGGTTCTTTTCAGCACACCTCACTGCCTCTGAGAAGCACTAGGGTCTGCCTTACCTTCCCTCGAACTCAGTTTTCAATTGAGTTGATGCTTTCAACTAGCTATATAAACCCCTCCTCTAAAATACTGCTGTGATCCTTATGGAATTGTGCAGCTCTTTAGGAAACCCACATGTTCTCCCAAACTCTGCATTAACTGAAAGCATTTTTTCCTTGCAGGTGAGGATTTGTCTGTGGACTGCATAGACAGCCCAAGAATTGTGGCACTCCCAGACATGCTAGAGAAGGAAGGGCCATCTTCTTTTTAACCAAGATTTTGGAACATTGGGGCATTAGGGCATTTCGGCATGAGCTTTGGAGTCAGCTTCACTGGGGTTCAAATCCTAGGTCAACCACTCACTAGCTCCTTGGGCAACTTATTTGACTTCTTTAAATCTGTTTCTTCATCTAAAAAAAATGGGAACAATAACACCTAGTTTGCAGAGCTGTTACAAGGACTAAAATTATGTATATAAGTGCCTAACCCAGTGCCTGGCACGTAATAAGTGGCATTATTAGTATCATTAATATTATTTCTAAGCAGAGCCTTTCCTCTCCTGGGAAACCCTGTTTCTGTCTGTTGGACAGGTTCCCCCCACCTCCAGCCAGTCTGTGCAGACCTGCTGCCTGCTATGTCATCGAGAACGCAAAGGCTGGGAAGAAGGCCCTTCCCAAAACGGACTGGTGTTGCAGGGTGAGAAGCTGCCCCCTGACTTCATGCCAAAGCTCGTCAAGAATCTCCTAGGCGAGATGCCTCTATGGGTCTGCCAGAGTTGCCGAAAGAGCATGGAGGAAGATGAAAGGCAGACAGGTCGAGAACATGCAGTGGCGGTAGGTAACCGCTGAGTCCCTGAATGCAGGAGGGCTGCCTGCCCAAAGAAGTCAGGTTGTTGAGCTGGTTCTTCCCTGTCCTGTCAGGTGGTTCTCCTCGGGCAGCCCCTATGCCCAGGCACTGAGAGGCTGCTGGGCTGCATTCACACAGCATTAGTGACTTGGGGTTAGGTTTTGGGGAAGAAGAGAGAGGCTTCAGGTAGCCTGCCGGCCCCTGAGTAGAGTCTGTGTGCAGTGTGAGGGCTTGCTCATGGGTACTGGTAGATTGGGATCCTGCCCCTTCCATGTGACCGTGCTGCCTTCAAGTCTGTGGCAGCTTGAAAGCCAAACAGTGTGACATGAAGAGCAGAGATCGGTTTGAGGGTCTGCAATGTGCGTCAGTTAGAAGGCCTCAGGTGGGAGCCATCCAAGTCTGCTGTCTCCTGAATCACAGCTGTCAGACTGTCCTCGTTTCTCCTTTTCCTCCAGCCCCTGTCTTTTACCCAGATCAGTTCAGCTTCAGGACTCCTGGCTTAAAGACCCTTCCTCTCCTTGGCAGCTCTCAGGACTCCCCAAAGGCCCACAGTTGACAGGCAGCCTCTGCCCCGACCAGAGTCTCTGTCCCCAGTATCCACACACGTCACTTCAGTGGGATCACCACAGCCCCTCCCAGCAAAGACCTGGCCCACATTTGCCCTTGCACCTGGAGCAGTGGGAATTGTGCTTTGGCCACCGCATAGGGGCTTGGAGGAAGAGGCACTCCTGGGTAAGCTTAGGCAGCAGAGGGTCGGCTCTGATGTTTGCGGTTTTATCATGAGCCTTTTTCTTCCCCCTTCTCCAGATCTCCTTGTCACACACATCCTGCAAATCACAGTCTTGTGGGGGTGACTCTCATTCCTCTTCGTCTTCCTCTTCATCGTCCTCGTCCTTGTCCTCCTCCTGCCATGGGAACTCAGGGGACTGGGATCCCAGCTCATTCCTGTCAGCACATAAGCTCTCAGGCCTCTGGAACTCCCCGCACTCCAGTGGGGCCGTGCCAGGCAGCTCGCTCGGGAGTCCTCCTACCATCCCCGGTGAGTCTCCAAGCTTGGGAGAGAGCCAGACCCCATAAATGTAGAAAGCTGTATTTTCCTCACCAGTTTGTTCAAACAGATCAGTTATTAAATTAAGTAAAAGTGGAGCTGTTCTGGCGGGAAGCAGCGGGGGGACCTAGCCCTTGACTGTTTCTGTGAGACTCCTTTCCCCAGGACTCTGAAGTTGAAAAATACTGCGTGGCTCTGATAGCTGTTCCCATTGGATCCGGGAAGGGACTTGGTGAGCACGGGCTGAATAGAAAATGGAGTCTGGGCAGCCCCTTAGGGAATTAGGACTTAGATCACCTCACACATGACCGCTGCAGCAGTGCAGAGGACCTGGGTGACTTCTTCCTAGGCCTTCTTTCCCCACTTAAGGGCTGGGTGTAAAGGCACTGCACTTGCGCCCACAAGAGGTTGGCAGTGCAAGCTGCCGTCATCATCAGCCAGTTTCACAGCTATAGAAGCCTTCTTTAGACCCTGAGATAACCCTCAGAGACCCAAAGGAAAAGTCTTGGGTTATTGATGTACTTACTATGTAACTATGAATTACTGTCGACTTCTAAATGGAGGGGCTGAGTTCTTCAAAGGGGTGCTGCCCCCAGAACTGTGAGAGTTGAGCAGTACATAATTCCAGTTATTTTGGTGCATAAGCCACAGAGAGTCATCAAAGCCTTTTCCCACTTCTTCTCTGAAATCTGGGACCACCTGCGAGTCTGGCATACCCTGGCTACCTCGGTCCTCATGGCCCAAGAGACAGAACCTTGGCCTGCTGCTCCACTGACTTCTGTAGATCTTGCCCTGGGCCTGAGGAATGCCTGTGAACAAGCAGGTCCTAGAGAGACCCTGAGAGACAGAACGTATCCCCTATTTGTGCCACAATAGAGGTGTGCGGCCTTCCGTGCTGCCAGCATTCCTTGGTGCCTTCTCCCTCACACCTCGGCTCCTCGAGCCTGTTGAGCCGAGCTGCTGCCTGCAGAAAGACCTCTTCAGCTCAAGGTACTGCTGGACTTTTCCAATAGCTCACAGGTGCACTATTCTGAGAGGCTGTGCCCAGACAGGTCCCTCTGGTCACAGTAAGCAGGATGCTATGGCAGTGAGCCCTTGGGCTTTCTTTCCCAGAATTTGGGCTCTCTCTCTGACACCTTTCTCCCCGATCTGCCCACAGGTGAGGTTTTTTCCATCTCGGAGCACCACCGGCATTCAGACCTCACTGCTCCACCTAATAGCCCCACCGGCCACCATCCACAGCCAACGTCACTGATCCCATCTCACCCCAGATCCTTTGGCTCACCACCCCACCCACACCTGCTGCCCACCTCCCCAGCAGCACCTTTCCCTGCCCAGGCTTCAGTATGCCCTGTTGCTGCTGCTGCTGCCCCTAGCACTCCAGGGGCCTGTCAGAGCCCCCACCTGTCCTCTACCAGCATGCCGCTCCTGAAGATGCCTCCACCATTCTCGGGGTGCAACCACCCCTGTAGTGGGCACTGCAGTGGGCACTGTGGCGGTCCTCTCCTCCCACCACCGAACTCTCAGCAGCTCCCTAGCACTCACAGGTAAGTGGGTAGTGTGAAGGGCAAATCCCCGCTGACTTGAACATAGAGTTTTGGAAAACTTCACGGAGCATACCTTTGAGGTGGAAATTAAAGGGTTAGCCTCTGTTGTTTTTTCTGTAGTTTTTCCAGTTATAAAAGAAATGTGTTTACTATTTTTAAAAAACTTGGAAAAATTTATAAACGTAAAAAGAAGAAAAAAATGTCCTCACAACCTAAAGATAAGCTTCTAATGCTGTGGTGTATTTTCTTCCTGATGTTTCTGTATATAACATAAGCAGGTCCCTCTTTATATACATTTTTGTGTAGTTATTTTTTTTTTAACATTATATCATGATCGTTTCCCCAGTTAAAATTCTTCAAAAAACTTTTCAGTGGCCACATAATGTCTTATTGTATAGCTCTAGCATAATTTATTTTATCATTCCCTATTCCTGGACATTTAGGCATTTCCAGTTTTTAACCATTATAAACAAGACTGTAATGAGCATCCTTGCACCTAGATCTGCATTTGAGTTAGGAATTATGCCCTTAAGGTAGATACCTAGAAAATGTATATTAATATGTATTGGAAAGATAAAATTCTTTGGAGAAGATAGATGTATTTTATTATGCATTTATATAAATTTTCCCATTCTAAAATCCCACCACCCTGATACCACCCCTTTCAGCAGTTTTCCCTGGCGTGTCTGTCCCACACATTGGTGGTGGTGTCTGTACAGTTTCTTGTCATCCAGCTTCACTCAGCACTGTTAGGTTCCTGTGTGGTCTTCTGACCTCAGCTTTAAAGGCTGGAGAGGGGCTGGCCCGGTGGCGTAGTGGTTAAGTCCATGCTCTCCACTTCGGCAGCCCGGGGTGTGCAGGTTCGGATCCTAGGCGCGGACCTACACACCACTCATCAAGCCATGCTGTGGCGGCATTCCGTATACAAAATAGAAGAAGATGGGCACAGGTGTTATCTTAGGGCTAACCTTCCTCAGCAAAAAGAGGAAGATTGGCAACATGTTAGCTCAGGGCCGATCTTCCTCACCAAAAAATAAATAAATGAAGGCTGGAGAATATTCTCCATAGTGCACTTCGCTGTTCTCCAGTTGCTGAACATTTAGGCCATTCAACATTTTAACATTATATATAATGTCTCTAAAGATGTCTTTGCCTAAAGCTTTTTCCCACTTTTGGATTTTCTCCGTAGAATAGATCCCTCAGAATGAAAAAAAGTTCTCAGTTCAAGGGTGTCTTTTGTTTTTTGAGAAGGGTTCTTAATACACATTGAAAAATTGCTTTCCAAAGGGCTCTCCAAATTGATGTAACCACCAATATTAGAGTGCTAGTTTCTCCGTATTCTCAGGAGCACTGGGTATTTTAATTTTGCTAATGTAGTAGATGAAGAGTGGTCAGTTTGGATGAAGCTTCTCTAAGCACCACTGATAATGGTTCCTGCCCCCTCCTTTTCAACCTGTGTCCTGTGGACTGCCTGGGGAGCCGAGCCTCCTCACTGCTCCTTGCCCTGCTCTTCCTCCCGGCTCCCGCACCTCACCCAGCTGTGGCGCCAGCCCTGGAGCAGTCCAGCTGCTGATGGCCAATCCAGGGCTCTGGCTCTCCCAGCTCCAATTCTGGGACCTTGCAGGCCTGTCTCATTCTCACCCTGGGAAAATAGTCTATGTTATAAGCTGCCCCCCTGCTTCCTGAAATGCAGAGGCAGAGTGGTGCAGTGGGAGAATGTGAGCTTTGCATACAGAAACACGGGCTGCGTCCTGTCCACTCCTTGGGCAAATCAGTTAAAACTCTGAGCCCTCAGTCTTCTCCACTGCATGGTGCAGATAGCAACACCTACTTTGCAGGACTTGGGGAATCGTTAGAAATAATATGCTGAATAAAGTACCTAGCACAGACAGCAGCTCCTATAGTCTGTGGCCCACAAGGCACATTGCTTTTGTTAACCTCATGGCCCCATGGCTAAGGCAGCTCCACCCACTGGTGCAGACTCGGTCATAGGGACCTTGGAGCATGAAAGGAAACCAACCTTGTTGGCCTCGTTTGGATGCTCCAGGGGAGCCATCAGTCTACCAGTCTGTTCAGACACCTACTTTCTGAGCACCTACTATGTGCAAGGTTGATATGCTACACACTGGGACCCAAAAATAAAAGTGCAATAGTCCCTGTCCTTGGGGAGTGCACAGTTGGTCTGAGAGACAAGCAGACAAAGAGACCATCACAGTAAAGTGTGATGAACAGGAGGATAGGGCCGGCCCCATGGCTTAGCGGTTAAGTGCGCGCGCTCCGCTACTGGCAGCCCGGGTTTGGATCCCGGGCGCGCACCGACACACCGCTTCTCCGGCCATGCTGAGGCCGCATCCCACATACAGCAACTAAAAGGATGTGCAGCTGTGACATACAACTATCTACTGGGGCTTTGGGGGCAAAAAAAAAGGAGGAGGATTGGCAATAGATGTTAGCTCAGAGCCGGTCTTCCTCAGCAAAAAGAGGAGGATTAGCATGGATGTTAGCTCAGGGCTGATCTTCCTCACAAAAAAAAATGAATTAATTAAGAAAAATTAAAAAAAAAAACAGTAGGTTAGAGGTGTTCGCAGTGGGTGTGGGCAGGGGAGGCATGGGAAGCCTCAAGTGCCATTGAGGTGGGCCCTAAGGGACAGTGAGGGTGTTCACCCTGTTCTTGGAAGAGGCGCTGATGCTGTCTGACTGCCTCGGCCTTCGTGGGATGAGGCAGATGAAGGGTAGTTGGGACAGCAATAGGGGTTGGGCTGATTCCCTGGGCTCCTGCTGTGGTCTGCTCCTGCCCTGCCCTCCCTCACCTTTGGGCCTGTCTGTCTTCCCCATCAGCAGGGACCCCGGGTGCAAGGGGCACAAGTTTACACACAGTGGCCTGGCCTGCCAGCTACCCCAGCCCTGCGAGGCAGATGAGGGGCTAGGCGAGGAAGAGGACAGCAGCTCAGAGCGTAGCTCCTGCACATCGTCCTCCATCCACCAGAGAGATGGGAAGTTCTGTGACTGTTGCTACTGTGAGTTCTTCGGCCACAATGCGGTGAGTGGGCCTGCCCAGGCCAGAGAGGGCTGGGGGCCAGCCAAGGTGAGCCAAGCAGGGAGCACCCTGCTGTCCCCGGAGGCCCCCTTGCTCATGGGGACAGTAACCTCGCTGGGACCCTGTGAGTCCTCACAGCTTCGTCCACTCACTTGATCCTCATAGCACATTGGTGAGGTAGGGATTTTTAAACATTTTGCTACCTTTGCCCTTTTCATGGTTTCTCTTAAGATTGACTTTTTTTCCTTAGGCAAAAGGAAAAGAAATGGCAAGAGAGAAAGCTATGATTCTGATGAGTATGTATACATGTGTAATCACAGAGAAGTGAACACTTGTGCGTGATAAAAGCAGAGTGGAAGCAAAGGCTCTCAGTCCCCAAGTGTGAGAGCCAGCCGAGGGCCAGGCCATGAGCACAGATGGCGCCAGGAAGGAGGCTCAGAGCAGAGTACATGCGGTCTCTGGACAGGGGGGAAAAGCAGTTCAGAAGGTGAAGAGGAAAGGGCTGCTGGCTAGGGTAGAGCAGTTGAGGACAGAACAAATGAAAGTAATTACGTTGCTCGTCTCCTTTGAGC
The DNA here is from genome assembly GCF_057802395.1 of Ceratotherium simum simum. Taxonomy (NCBI): domain Eukaryota; kingdom Metazoa; phylum Chordata; class Mammalia; order Perissodactyla; family Rhinocerotidae; genus Ceratotherium; species Ceratotherium simum. The sequence goes on from NC_141903.1 coordinate 3,542,868, forward strand.
AAGGGGTTATTATCCTCATTTTAAAGATGACAAAATTGAGGCTCACAAAGACTCGGTGACCTGCCCAAGGTCATACGGCTTCCAGTGACAGAGCCCGGGCTCAAACCTGCTTTCCTGGCTCTCCAGTTAGTGTGCTCCCAACGCTGTCACCTACCTCCCAGTCGCTCCACCCACCGCTGCCTTGGCTCCAGGCCTGGCTGAGGGTGAAGCTATTTGGCCTTTGTGGCTACAGTAGAGAGAACAGTTGTGTTGCTTCTCACCACGTTTGGTGCCAGCGGGTGGGGGTGCCACGGGCCTCCCAGGCCTGGGGTGTAATGTCAGCACCTCCCCCTCCCCCAGCCACCCGCCGCCCCGACGAGTCGGAATTATACCGAGATCCGAGAGAAGCTCCGCTCGAGGCTGACCAGGCGGAAAGAGGAGCTGCCCATGAAGGGGGGCGCCCTGGGCGGGATCCCTGGGGAGCCTGCCGTGGACCACCGAGATGTGGATGAGCTGCTGGAATTCATCAACAGCACGGAGCCCAAAGTCCCCAACAGCGCCAGGGCTGCCAAGCGGGCCCGGCACAAGCTGAAAAAGAAGGTGGGTGTGGGGGGGGAGCCCAACTCTACTACCTCTTCTCCTCAGGACTTCTGGGGCATAAAAGATGCTGGCTGCCAAAGGCCTTGGCACAGCTCACTGCTCTGGGAAAGTCTGAATGAGTTTGGGAGGCATCAGAGTCAGGGAGCCTGGGGGCCAGTGATTAGAGAAAAAACAAGTCCTGCTTCAGAAGCTGCTTGCTGGATTCCTCAAAGCTTAGGACTTGCTTCAGTCAATCAGTCATTTATTCATTCAGCAAACACTTGTGCAAATACTGGGAGCTAGAGCATGGTGCCATTAAGTTCTCACCCAGGAGAAGCTCAGTCCAGTGGAGAGACTGACACAAAACTGGATGAGCAATGTTAGCATGTGACAAGTACTGGGATGAGGGAAGCCCCCTATCCTGTGTGGGCTTGCTGGAAATGGCTGTACAAGAGGCTGAGTCAGGAACTGAGTCGTAGGGAGTGAGTATAAATTTATCAGGAGGGCCTTCCTGGCAGTGGGCATAGCATAGCCACAATAGCTTGGTATAGCCAGACCTCCAACAGAGGAGAGGCAGGACAGATAGTGGAGGTGAGGGAGGGCCTTGTGGGTCCTGCTGAGGAGCGTTCCTTGATCCTACAGCTGAGGGGGAGTCACCGGAGGGCTTTAATCAAAGAATGCACTTTGTTGGGTCTTATTCCAAGATTACCGTGTGGCAGCATGGAAGGTAGTCTGGAGGAGTACTGCTCCAGGCAGGAAAACCGTGAGCCAAGGGAGAGGTGATTGATGGTGGGGCTAGAGCAGAAGAGATGGATTTTCAGAGGAAGCAGAAGTGACAGGCTTGGTGATCTGATTGCAGGACAGGCAGATGAAGGAGTCAGGGATGTCTCCCAGGTGTTAGCTTGGGTGACTGGCAAGATGGCGTACCTTTCACGAGTGAGGATAGGAGTGGCAGAAGACAGGGAATTCAGTTGGGGCACGTCAATTCAGAGGTTCTCATGAGACATCCAAGTGGAGATGGAGGTGTGGGGCTGGGAGTTGCCAGCATGGAGATGTAATTGACGCCATGGGAATGACCCAGCCTGTGGGCTGAGCAAGCTCCTCCCAGAGGGCTGAGGATAGAACCCGCTGAGCTATTCCTGGGCAGCCCTGCTGCCAGGCAAGCCCCCGGGCTTGATGGCTTGTCCCCTGCCACCTCATTATCTCTTCTCTTGCTTGCCCCCAGCTGCACCTGCACAGTGCCACACTCGGGAGCCCAGCAGCCGAAGAGATTGGGTTTAACAATCAGCTAGCTCCAGGTCCTGGGTAGTCAAACAGCCCTAGTGTTCTGGAAGGCAGCAGTGATTCTCCATCTTTTTCCGTCCCAAAGGACAGGACTCTTTCCCTGCAGCCTGCAGTAGTGAACCAAGGGGTCCCACCACTGCCTTCAGAAAATGGTCGGCATGTTCTGCCTCCAATCCAGCGTTGCCTGGCCAGAAGTGCCCAGTGGCTGGCAGCGGTCTCTTTGGCCTGTCTTGGCCTCTTAGGAGAGTGGTTCCCAGTTAGGTCCCAGTGAGCACACTCTGCAGTTCCCAGGCCTAGTGTGCTTTTCATAAATCTCTGTGCCTGGACATTCTTTCCCCTTCACCAGTGACGTTCTTTTCTCTCCCCTCCTTTTCCTCCTGACAACTTCCTTCCAAGCTCAGTTCAGATGTTTCCTCATTTACAGACTTCCTTAGGTAACTTCTTCTACTGTACTCCCATTACACCTTGCACATCTCTGTAGTCTGCCATTTATCACGCTCTACTCACTCGTTCAAAAACTTACTGCACAGCTACTGTCTGCCCAGCCCAGTCTAGAGGCCAGGATACAACATGGAAGCAGGCAGTTGCAATATCCTGTGATAGGCGATCGTGGTCATTATCTGTTTATACATCAGCCTCCTCCCCAGTGTCCCTCTTCCACCTCCCAGACTTAACTACAGTCTGGCTCTCCACCAAAAACACAGCTCCCTCCAGTATCCGTCTAATGGAGACTGCTCATTCTCTCCCACCTCAGGAGACGGATAAAGCCGAGTGTCTTTCTGCTTCCTTATACCATTTCCAGACCATGAGTCTCTCTCCTTCATGTACTAACCCCTGCTCCTTTGGAACTAACCCCTGGCTCTGTCATCTACAACCTCCCAGCCACTCGTCTTCATCCACTGAAGACTGTAACCTGCCCCTTTCTCTTCTTTCCAGGCCATTCAAGATCCCTTGACCGTCATTCATGTACTCTCTTACCAGTACTCTGGATTCCTTGCCCCATGGCCCTTCCATTACACCCACTCAGAAAAACAGCAGCCCTAGGTTGAACCCCAACCTGCCTCTCCCCTTCCACACCTCCAGGAAAGCACTGGATCAGATCTGTCTGTGGCACCCGGGCCACATGGTCTTCTGCTTGCCTGAGCCCCCACATTGCCTGCAGGCCTCTTGTAGCTCCCTAATCCTCTTGATCCTCATCACGTCCATTCATCACAGCCCGTTTGTCAGACAGACCTCCGTTCTTCTCCAACCTCCAGGCTTTCCCCACCCCTACCTTATTTTTAGGCAGATAACCTCACTTCTTGTATCAAGGAGGAATAAAAGCCAGTGGACAGGCACTGTCAGTGTCTTACCACCCCAACTGCAAACTTTCTTCTGGTCATGAGGGAGGAGTTACCCCTTTCCTACCCAAGGCCCATGCACTCCTTTCCTGCCCCCTCAGCCTGACATCGACTTCCTACGCTGTGGCTCCAGCCTCTCCTTTGGGCTGTTTCCCATCAGCATTTCACTGTGCCCAGTACTGTCTCTTTTTTGAAAGCATACTCTTCCATGAGTGTACAACCTCTGTCACGCCCCCAAGTCTCTTTCCTCTCATCACTGAAAAACATTGTCTGCATTCACTGTCTACTCCTCCTGTCAACTCACTGCACGTCATGCATCAACCCCCATGTCCCCACAGAGTCACCAATGACTTCTTTGTTCTCAAATCTGAATCATACTCTCCTGTTCCATCTTCTTTGTCCAGTAGGCAACATCTCCCATCTTGTGTTGGGTCTCCTTTTCAGGCATTGTTTTCTTTGGTTCCTCCATCCTCAGCCAAGCGGGGGCAGGGAAAGGGCAGTGGGAACACCATGTTCTCCACATTTCTCACCTTCCTCTCTGCCGCCTTTTCTGTTTCCTTTGTGAGCTTCTCTTCCTCTACCTGACCATCTCCCTTAAGGATATCTCCCTGGCAAAGAGAAGCCATCTAGATAGTGTTGCCCCCTGGTTCACTATGTCCACCTCTTTCCTCTCTTCACTTCACATTGACGTCTCCTCCTGCTACTGGGCACCTCCTCACAGACGCCCCACAGGTACCCAAACTCAGCACATCCCACACTAAGCTTGCTATCTTTCTCCAAGGAGACGTGCTCTTCCTTCTCTGTTGTCTATCTAGTTAACGGCACCACCATCCATCCAGTTGCCAGAACCAGAACCCGGGTGCCATCGTGGGAGGAATACATTTTGGTGATCACGAGCAGCGGGCCTTGGAATTGGACCCCAGTTTGAAATCCGGCTCTGTCACACTTGCTATATGACCTTGGGCAAATCGCTTAACCTCTAAGCCTCAGTTTCTTCATCCATAAAATGAGAATAAAAGTAGAACCTAACTCAGATTGTTGCAACAATGAAATGGAGTGATGCACAGAAAGGTTTGGCAGAGTGAGCGCTCGGTCAGTATAGCTGCTATGGCAGCAGTAGTGGTTATCGATACTGTTTTCATGACTCATCTTATTCTCTCTCCCCATCTGTCACCAAAAGGCCTAGTCATGCTACCTCCCAAATAGCTCAAACCGTCCACTTCTCTCCACCCTACTGCCACTATGTTAAAAGCCTTCGGTGGCTGAACATTGCCCTCAAGATCAAATCCAGACTTGAACAGGGCCTGCAGGGCTCTTGAGCATCCAGCCCCTGCTAAGCTTGCCAGCTTCATCTCTCAGTCTACCCCTCTGGCCTTCCTCCCCCATCCTGCCAAAAGAAATCTGAGCTCCAGCTATACCTCTGAATGTTTACATTCCCTAAAGATTTTGTGTGTTCCCATTTCCCAGCCTAGATACTTGCTCTTCATTGTGTCTAGAAAGTGCTTGTCCCACTCGCTCCAGGATAATCCCACTCAGTGCTCAGCGAGATACTGCCTCCTCTGGCAAGCACTCCCTGATGGCCAAGTCTGGGTTCCCAGAGTACCCTGTGCTCTCTTCCCTGTAGTTCTTGTCACTGTCACTCAGAACTAAACAGCCTGTTTGCATGTCAGTCTCCCCCAGCAGACTCAAGTCAGTGAACAGAGACTGTGTCTCATGCATGGCTGAGTTCCAGAGCCCAGCCCAGTGCCTCACAGAAATGATTGCCAAACAGGATTGAAAAACATAGGAACTCTGCAGATCACACCCGGCTGTACTCTCCCAACTCTCCCACTAGCCATGTAACCCTGGGCCAGTTCCTTATTCTTCCCAAAGTCAAGTGTCCTCATCTGTAAATTGAGGATAGTGATGCAACAAGGGCAGTTGTGAGGATTGAGACAACATATGGGAAGTACCAGGCTCGTGGTATGTAGCAGAAAAGGTGTGTTTCTGTGCTTTCTCCTTCTATCGCAACCACATTGTATGTGGTTCCATGTTGCTCCCTGGACACCAGTAGTTTTCAGACTTTTTAGCAGCAGAACTATTTTCTGCCATTGAAATCTTCCATGGAACCTCAATTCCTAACAAACAAAAGCAAAGCTGTTCTGGTGCAGGGTAGGAGTAAAGTGAAGGGTCTTCCAGTCCTTTGTCCATCCCCATGGCCTCAGAGCTCTTACCACGGCCTTGAACTCCACAGCACACAGCTGGAAATGCTACTCTAGACTGAGTTTCTTCCTCATCTGAGCCCCACAGGATGAAAGGGATATACACCCTCTCAAGTGTCTTCCTAGCAACCCTGTGAGGTACAGTAGTAGTTTTTCTCCCAAATTTACAAATGAAAGTAGTAAGATTCAGAGAGAATAAGTGATTTGTCCAAGGTCCCACAGCTGTGGTCCTAGTCAGTTGTGGAACCAGTGTTCAAAAAAGATGAGAGAATAAATCAGTGCATGCCTCCTGGGGCACAGGGCACCCTCGTTAGGTTGTCTCTGAAGTAATAGCACTCTTTTTTCCCCCCACTTTCCTTTTCCTGTTTCTCCCCACTATTCCCAGATCAGCTAGACATAGGTGAAATAGTGGAAGTCATCCAGCCCCACCACCATCACCACCTTCCCATGGGCTTTTGACATCTGTCTCCTGTCTCCCTCTAAAGTCGTCCTTGGCCTGCTAGTTCCTTGAGGTGGGCAGAGGGGTGGGGTGACTCAGAGCCCACAGACTTTCATTTTCATTCTCCAGATCTGGCTCTGTCAATGCTGATTGGCAGGGTCTGGTCTCCCTGAGTCTCCCAGTCCTCACCTGGGTAAAGGAGTTGCTTTTACATCTTGCCGTGGGGGCCCTGTGTAGCTGTCCATTGTATGCCATTGGTACACTTTAGACGTGGCCTTGATTACTTGAGGCCAACTGAGCAGTGAGGGGCCTTCCTGAAGGAACTTTGCCATCTTTAGTAGCACCCATACCCAACGTCAGGAGGACACAGGCATTCCCAGTTACCCAGAGCAGTCTGATCTGCTGTGGCAGTCTCACAGCCCCACATCTTCCTTCCTGAAAGTTCTGCACGATGTCACAGCTTTTTTCCCTACCATTTGCAGAATTAGGGAGAAAGCTTCTGTAGCAGCTGGCTTCCTCATATGCATCCCCACTTGGTCTTCACTCCAAAATTATTGTCCCCATTTTGCAGATGAGTCCACTGAGACTCAGCAAGTGAGTGAATTGCTTAAGCCCAGGCCTAGGAGGCGAGATCCAATTAGCTACTACGTTCCTACCCCTTTGAGTCCTAGCCTTTTTAGACCCTAGGACTGATACTGGGGCTCTGGATGAACCAGCTGTAAAAACCGTACCCTCTGTGGGAGTGTCTGCCTCCACCTCCAGGACATGTTCCTGTCTGACTGCATTTTATCCTCATTCCTACAGAGTGGGCAGGCAGGCCAGGATTGCCAGGCCCTGCCTCTAGCCAGTTAGTGGCAAAGCTGGGCCCCAGGCTGATATGTCAGGTGTCAACGTTGTGCCTGGCAGCTGCCAGGCCCCTGCTGAAACTGCCTCTTGTATTGGCAGGAAAAGGAGAAGGCCCACTTGGCAGCAGAAGCTCTAAAGCAGGTGAATCGTAGTGTTTCTGGAAGCCAGGAACCAAGGCCTACTAGGGAGAGGCTCTTGGAGTGGCCCGACCGGGAGCTGGATCGGGTCAACAGCTTCCTGAGCAGCCGTCTGCAAGAGATCAAGAACACTGTCAAGGACTCCATCCGCGCCAGCTTCAGTGTATGTGAGCTCAGCGTGGACAGCAATGGCTTCTCTAAGGAGGGGGCTGCTCAGCTAGATGCCCAGAATCTACTCTCCTCAAACCTCAGTGGCTCCTCAGAGCAACAGCCTGACATCAACCTTGACCTGTCCCCTTTGACTTTGGGCTCCCCTCAGAACCACATGTTACAAGCTTCAGGTGAGCCAGCCCCACCATGGGCAGAAATGAGAGTCCCTCACCCACCGTGGACCGAGGTGAGGGGCCCCCCACCCGGAATCATCCCTGAGAATGGGCTAGTGAGAAGACTCAACACCGTGCCCAACCTGTCCCGGGTGATCTGGGTCAAGACACCCAAGGCAGGCAACCCTAGCTCTGAGGAGCCAAGCCCAAAGGAGGTCTCCCCTTTCAAGCAGGAGCCTCCTGAGACTGTGGCCTCAGGTGGAAAGCTGCGGAAGAGCAAAAGACAGGGCAGTCAGGCCAAGAAGAGTGAGGCGAGCCCAGCCCTCCAGTCCCCGGCCAGCCTTGAGGCTCCTAGTGCCAAGGGCCAGACCCCCAGCCCCAAACAGCCAGGCAAGGCCCTAGAGCTTCCCAAAGTGGGCAGCTGTGCCGAGGCTGGAGAGGGGAGCCAGGGGAGCCGGCCAGGACCAGGCTGGGCTGGCAGCCCCAAAGCTGACAAGGAGAAGGGCAGCTCCTGGCGAAATTGGCCAAGTGAGGCCAAGGCACGGCCTCTGGAACAGGAGTTTGTGCAGCCCCCAGGCCCCACAAGGCCACAGAGCTTGCCGCAGGGCAAGGGCCGCAGCCGCCGCAGCCGCAACAAGCAAGAGAAGTCAGCCTCCTCCTTGGGTGAGTGCACCAGGAACTGAGTGGCTGACCCCACCCCAGCCAGGCCACGGGGTGGAGGGCAGTCCTCGTGTGTGGGCAGTGCTGCCCCAAGAGCATGACCCCAGAGGCCTGGCCATGGGCACTGAGCCCTCCTGGCTGTGTCTTCCTAGACGATGTGTTCCTGCCCAAGGACACGGATGGGCTGGAGATGGATGAGACTGACCGGGAGGTGGAGTACTTCAAGAGGTAGGTGTGCGGCTGCCTGCTCTCCCATGGCGGACTCCAGGGCCTACCCACATTCAGGCCTCTCAGAAAGGCCTCTTCCTTAGCCCTGCACCCTTGGAGGGAGAGCCTCTCCAAGCTCTCCCACCAGCCTGTCTGCTGGAACCCAGGTAGCTACTCGGCAGGATGGGGAGAAGGAGGCATGTCAGGCCCCAAGAACCAGGGCTTTTTCCAACTTTATTCACTTTGTTTATTCACCTGGACTTTCTCTGCTCTGCCTGGGGCAGAGGCAAATCAAACAGTCTAGATGGGGGAGAGCATAAACCAGTGATAAATGCTGTTAGAGGAGTAAGGGTGTGGGGCAGGTGGGGGGGTGCTAGAAGAGGGACTGCGGACCAAGCTGAGGGGTGGGGGCGGCCAGGGCAGCCTCCCAGAAGAGGTGGTGACCAAGCTGAAACCTCAGGTTTAAGAATGAGTGGGCCAGGTCAAACAAAAAGAGCATTCGTGACAGCAGGGCCAGGCATACAAAGGTTTGAGAGTGAAAGAAACACATCGTCCTTAGGGGTCCTTAGGGGCCCTTAGGGGAACGGAAGGCAGCCCAGTATAGCTGGAGTGAAATACACGGCAAGGAGGGAGCCTGCAGCCCAAGGCAGTGCTACTCTCCTCATACACTGTCCCTTGAGCTCGTGGGCTCCCCATCCAGCCCCCAAGCCAGCACAGCTTCCATACCTGCTCGACCCCAACGCCTGGGAGCTGGTGGGGTTGTGCAGAGTTGACCTGGTTTCTTTAGAGCTAGACCAGGACACTGGGTCTAGAAGAGTCCAGCAGGGAGAGGAGGGCACCTCTGATTGTGCTTCTCCGGTATCTCCCAAACTCAACAGGTTCTGTTTGGATTCTGCAAAGCAAACTCGTCAGAAAGTTGCTGTAAACTGGACCAACTTCAGCCTCAAGAAAACCACTCCCAGCACAGCTCAGTGAGGTATAGAGACTTCAGGTGTCGCATGCACCACCACTACCCCCACCCCTGTGCTCTGCCACCCTCTGTGCCCCCGCTAGACCATTTCATGCTCTCGGGCACAGGGAGATGGATTTGGGGCTTGGCAGCCCTGGCCCCTGCACTGCCACAGTGACAGCCCAGTGAGCTGTGCTCTGCGAAGGTGCAGGCCCCATCTCTTCTCCTGTGGCCACTCTGCCCTAGGCTTCTGTCCTTCTGTCACTCCTCCCTAGGCCAGGCCCTCCTGGGAGCCCTCCTGCCCGTGTGCCTGAAGGGCCCCTTCCTGCACTGCCGTCCCCTAGGGTATGTCTGCAGGCCTCTACTTACCCTCCCAGCTGCCTCCCAAAGTGCCCAGGCAACTGTGGGCCCCAGAGGGCTGCCCCTATCCCTGACATGATCAGCCTCAGGGTTGAATCTCACTTGCCCAGCCTGGCTCCTCTGTGCAGGCTACCAGGTTGCTTCCAGCTGAAGCCATCCGAGATGGGGCCAACCCCGAGGGAGCAGGGAGGCGGCAACTGAGCTAGATCAAGGCCTTGGCAGTCATTTAGGCATGGAGGACATGGGGGCGCTCTCCCCAAACATGACAAGTTCCATGAGGAAACTGATAGCGAAACTGCTTCCTGGAAAAAGAGACCTGGCCCCTAGCTGGGCTCTGGCCTCCCCTCCCAGCCACCTGCACAGGTCCTTTTGTCTGAAACAGTGATGTATAAGATGATGTTCTGGACTGAGAACAGAAGACTGGGGAAGGCACAGGGCTGAGAACCATAGTACAAAAGAGAAGGGTGGCTGGCTGGCAGGCCTGGTGCTGGGTTTGGGGCCTCGTGGCTGTGCAGTGCCACATCTCAATCCCGAGCTGTGTCCCTGGGTCAGGCCTTTTCTAGCTGGCAACCACACAGCTGCCCTTAAGGCAACAGGAAGCTAGGGCAGGTGGGCTGAGTTCAGGGATGACCCCCACCCTCTGGGGAGAATGTCCTCACCTCTCCTCCTCTTTCCCATGCCAGGGCAGCTCCTCTTTGGGCCCAGTTAACAGACTTCCTGGACCCTCGGCTGAGTTCCCTTGTCCCCATTTGGTTCAGGATCCCTGACTCTTAATGCCCAGAGAGCCTGAAGCCAGGGCAGCCTTAGGGGCTGGGCTCCCTGTGGCACCCTTGTGCTGCCCTGGCACCAGGACTATCTTCACACTCTCCTCAGCCCCTCTGCTCTGAGGGGCTGGGCTCCCTGATCCTTTGCCAAACCAAGATGCCCACACCCCCAGGAGCTTCTGCCAGGGCACCCTCCTGCTTCTGTTCTCCACCTCCTCAGGAATCAGGAGTCACAGGGACCCCAGGCACTTTGATCTGTTGCCCCTCCTGAGAGAAAAAGGGATGCACCTCCTCCCACAGGCCCAATGCCCCTGTCATCCAGGAAACCTCATCCAGCCATCTTCTCCCACTCTCTCTTTGGGTGATCTCTTTCCCGAGACAGGAGATACTCCCTCCCCTGCTCTCCTTATGATCTTCTCCACCTTCCTCAGAGTAGGATTGGGAGCCTCAAGTGCAAGTGCATGAGAAAGCAGTGCTGGCACAGAATTGGGACCAGCCCTGGCTGTGTGGCAGGAGTCTGAGTGCATAGGCAGCCCCTCTGCTTCCTGTCAGCAGGAGAGCAAATGCCAGAGGCTGGGCTCTAACTCCACCCTGGCCTGGGAGGATGTGCTGCAGCAGGGTCCTGGGCTCCACAAGGATTGTCCCACATTCCTTGAGATCTAGGATGATGTTCCACATGTTGACAGAACCACAGGACTGGGGCTCTGTCCCCCGACGGGGTCATAACCTTCATCCTGTGCTGGAGGTGATTGAGGAAGTCTGTTCAATGTTTTCAGCCCAGGGAGCAAAAATAGGAGGCAGCTGTTGCTGCTTCCCCATGGGGACCCATGGAGACCCAGAGCTGGCATGAGGCGGCCAGGGTGTGGGCCACTGCTCACCATGTGGTTGTGCTCTTCTGTTTTCTCAGCCCCTGCCGGGTGGAGCTGCTTCAGGGTGACCTGAGACCCCAACTGCCAACTGAAGGTCTACAGTTTCTTTCTCCACATCCCTACCCACCTGCAAGACCTTCCCTGCTCCCTGCCATCTGGGACCAACCAAAAGCTGAATGGATGCCGTGCCGTACTGGGGCCTCTCAGGACCCTGTGCAGAGCCGCCTCCTGGTGCTATGTAGCCTCCACACTCAGAGCCTGGGGGCTGGGCTGGCCTGTGGGTCAGGGGCTGATGGTACTGCTGGCCCAATACTGCTCTCTTTGTGTTTGGTTTTTTGTTTTTGTTTTTCAATTCTTTACTTTTGATACTGTGAAGATCTTTCCTGCCGAAAGATAAAACGACATTTGGACAGAGAGTTGGCGTGTTGGTGATTTGCTGGTCTGGGTCGGGGGTGAGGTGAGGGATGTACTCAGAAGCATGGGCTCTGCCTTAGTTACTAACTTTTCTTGAGCATGTACTGTGTGTCAGCAGTTTGGCATAGTTTCCACTTAATTCTCACAGCAGTTCTAAGTGGGACTATTACCCCATTTTACAGATGAGGAAACTAAAGCTAAGACAGGAAAGTGACTCGGCCGAGCTCAGTCTGGCCAACTAGGGTTAGAGCACCGGCTGGTATGACAGCGGCGTCTGTGCCCTTTCCTCCTGTTGGGAGGCTCTAGTATGGGAACCCAGAGCAGCCTCTTCCCCATGCTGTGTTTCAGTTTCCCCTTCTGCAAGATGGGTGAGTTGGAGGGGTGGGACTTGGTCTCTGTGTAGCTGATGTGAGACGGGGTCTGGGGAGGGCTTGAGGCCTTTATGGACTGTGCTTTTGTAGCCTGGAAAATTGGGGTTGTTAGGGAAGGTTGAGGGTAAATGGAGTTTTTATAAATTGGATCTGACTTGCCAGTGGGAATGGGACATGTAGTCTCAGTACTTGAAAGTTAAGACAATAATGAACACTTCTGTAGAGTAAAGCAAACTACCTCATTCTCCCCCTCCCCCAATGCGTCTGTTCTGTAAATTCATATTTTAATATATAATAGGTTTGCTAGAATTGCCTCACACACACTTGTGTCCCAGCTCCTTGCCCCCAATGTAGTTTTCTCTACCAAAACCAACACTTAACTGGGCTCGTGGGGAGCGATGGAGGCAGTGGCCACACAGTCACTAAGAGCCCTTTATGTAGTATTGGGAGCAGGATCAGAAACCACTCCCTCCCCCCTTTCTTCCCCCCAGATTGAGCTCACCATGGGCTGGCAGTCAGCACCAGCTTCCTCTTCTGAAGAAGTGAAACAGCTTTACCCACAGGCTCACAATTCCTGGTCCCTGGCCTTTCCCGATCCTCAAGGAAGTGTGGACACCCCTAGGAAACCTTTCTCTGTATATTTATTGTCTGTGTTCCTCTCTCCCTTCAACTCTTGTACTGGGCTCCTGCCTTGCAGTTGAATTGGCACAGCTGTCTAAAATTTTGCTTCATCATTTGAAAATTGCAGGCCTAATCAAGCAGCCGCTTTAGCTACAAAGAAGGACTTCTGTGAGTGTCATTCAGGGCCCTCTGTACCCGGGCCTCTGCCTCCTGCCCTCACTCCAACCACACGGGACAACTTCAGTCTCCAGCTAGGCCTGGCACCCTCGGTCTCCTGACTTCTCTTCACAGATTTCCCTCTTCCCAGATTACTTCCTTCATGAATTCCTGCTTATCCTTTGCAGCCCAGCTGAGAGGCCACTTTTACTACTGAAACTGGGAGAATCAGTTTGCCCTGCCTTCGTGATACTTCCAAAAGTGGTACCTTGTCTGTCTGATGATATTTCTCCTTAAGCTTAAGACCAGTTATCAATATTTCTGTCTCCTCAACTAATCCATAAGCTCCTCTCAAGCCAGGTTTGTGTCTTGCTCATCTTTTTCTGCTTGAGCACTGCACAATGCCCAGCACATGCTTATATTAAATATATGAACAGAGGAAGGAACAGCACTGGCCCATCGGCTCCTCTTTCCAAGTCCCCATTGACGTTGTAATTACTGTGACAGTCACTGCCCTGCATGCCCTGGGCCCAGTCTGTCTTTCCAGCCTTATCTCTGGCTAGCCCCACCCCAGGCCACTGTGTGATCTCTTAATTTCCTGAGAATCTGCACTTGCACGCGGCCAAACCTTGACTCCTGCTATACCCTCTATCAGGAAGCCTCTCTCTCCACTCCCTGCTCTGAGATGCCACACTTCCCTGGGAGCTCATATCCAGTGTCTCCTCGAAGCCGCCTCTGGTTCTCCGGGCACTTACTCGGAGCTCCACTAGGCACTTACAATAAAAACCGTTTACCCACATAAGTACAGGGCCTCAGAAAACACCGTCATCAGTGTTTTACTTATCCGTCATCACTCTGGACACAGGTGTTCTCACACAGATGAGGACGCCAGTCAGAGCGGCAGCGCGTGTTGAGTCACTTATTCCGCAAGCCGCACCCCGCCCCGCGGCCCGTGCGGAGGATGGCGTCCCCGGCGGGGACCCAGCTGGCCCGGTCCCGGCTGCCCGGCCACGAGATGGCGCAGCGTCTGCCGCAGGACCGGGCCGGGTGACGTCATGCTCCGGCGAGGCTGGGCACCCGGCAGGATCAACAGCCTCCACTCGGAGAGCCTTCCCCTCCCACCGGGCTTGGGTTGACCCTTTAGCGCAAACTCCAATTCCTCCAGCGTCTCACAATGCCTTGCACGACGCTTTCGCCCTCAGCCCTGACAACAGCTGCGTTGCCGCCCGCAAGGGTCGTTGACGCCGAGCCGCAGGACAAGGGCTCGGGAAGAAGTTTGTCCCTCTGCGCGACCCGGCAGTCAGAGGTCGCTGCTAGGCACCGACGTCCGCTTCTTCACCTCTGATTGGACCTCACTCAAAGGTGAGGCGGGGTTTGCCGCGGCGCGCATGCGTCCAGCAAACGATGGAGGAGTCGGAACCCGAGCGGAAGGTGGGAGCGAGGCTGGAGTCCGCGCGGGAGGCGAGCAGCAGTGAGTCGGGGGTGGGGGAGTGGTCCGGGCCTCACGCGTGTGTATCTGCAGCGAGCTCGCAGCGACGAGGCAACTGCCGCAGGAAGCCGCTCCGAGGCGGAGGATGAGGACGACGAGGATTACGTCCCCTACGTGCCGTTGCGACAGCGTCGGCAACTGCTGGTGAGGGCCCCGGGCGTGGGAGGAATGCTGGCGGGCGGGGGCGGGGCCCGGTCTGCGAGGTGAGGTGTACGTGCACGGGAGCGTGGCCCCGGGCGAACGAGGGCCTGGCGACCTGATCTGAGGGGGAGGGCAGCTCTGCGCCTCGGGCACAGGGCCCTCCCGAAAGCCGGAGTCCTGAGGCAGGCCCCGCTCCGTGTTGGGCTGGGCTCTGAGGGGCGCGGGTGGAACCTCAGCTCCAGAAGCTGCTGCAGCGAAGGCGCAAGGGGGCTGCAGAGGAGGAGCAACAGGACAGCGGCAGCGAGCCTCGGGGAGATGAGGACGACATCCCGCTGGGCCCTCAGTCCAACGTCAGCCTCCTGGATCAGCACCAGCACCTCAAAGAGAAGGCTGAAGGTGGGCTGGGCAGTAGGGGGAAGGTCAGCTTGGTGTACTGCTTTCGTGTCTCTCTGACGCCGTTTGCTTCTTTTCTCAGCCCGCAAGGAGTCTGCCAAAGAGAAGCAGCTGAAGGAGGAGGAGAAGATTCTGGAGAGTGTGGCAGAGGGCCGAGGTATAGTCGTAGCCAGGGCAGGGAGGAGGTGGACTGAGCTTCCTCCTCCAACCCCAGGCATGTTAGCTCATGGGGCCTGGCCTCTGGAAAGCAGGAGCCAGCCCTGAGCCACATTTGTCTCCTCAGCCTTGATGTCCGTGAAGGAGATGGCTAAGGGAATCACGTACGATGATCCCATCAAAACCAGGTACATCTTTCCAGTCTATGGAAAGGCAGTCGCCCTTGCTTGGGAGGGTGTGTGGCTGAGACAGGCAGGGACACCCCAAAGCCAGCGGTGCCTAGGGCCTCTCTTGTCCGCTACCACCTACCCACAGTTGGACACCTCCCCGTTACGTCCTGAGCATGTCTGAAGAGCGGCATGAGCGTGTACGGAAGAAGTATCACATTCTGGTGGAAGGAGATGGTATCCCACCACCCATCAAAAGCTTCAAGGAAATGAAATTTCCTGCAGGTGCTTGGGAACTGGGAGAGGCACCACACTTTGATAGTCAGACATCTGTCAGGTTGTGTCCTAGCCCCCACTGAGCTCAGCAGCTGCAGTGTAGCCAGTGGGGATGGAGGGGTTGGAGGAGGGGCTTTTTTAGGTTCCTTTTTCGGTTGCTCTAGCTGTGCACATTCACTGGTCGTTGCTGTTAGCTTCAGTGGGCAAGTGATGTTGGCCTAGGGCAGACCTGCATGTGAGTCTTGGCTAGACTCACTTAATCTAGGAGCCTTGAACAAGTTTGTCTGTCTTTTTTTCTCTAAACCTCAGTTTCATCATTTGTAATTTGAGGGGGATAGTGCCAATTTGACAGGCTTTGGGGGCTTGATAGTACCCGTGAGACACAGGGATGATGCTGGTGTTGTTTTCCTTAGCAATCCTGAGAGGCCTGAAGAAGAAGGGCATCCACCACCCAACGCCAATTCAGATCCAGGGCATTCCCACCATGTGAGTGTGGATCTAGGAGCCCTGAAGAGGGTGGTGTCGGGGAGGAGCAGTCACTAGATCCATCTGGAGAAGCAGTCCTCGTATTCTGCTGAAACTGATCTTCAGGCCTGTCCTCTCCAATAGTCTATCTGGCCGTGACATGATAGGCATTGCCTTCACGGGTTCAGGCAAGACGCTGGTGTTCACTCTGCCTGTCATCATGTTCTGTCTGGAACAAGAGAAGAGGTTACCTTTCTCCAAGCGTGAAGGGCCTTATGGACTCATCATCTGCCCCTCGGTAAGATAGGCCAGCCTGGAGAGCAGGACACAGATGGGACCATCTTCTGGTGCCAACCTCTGTCCCTGTACCTGCAGAGGGAGCTGGCCCGGCAGACCCACGGCATCCTTGAGTATTACTGCCGTCTGCTACAGGAGGACAGCTCACCACTCCTGCGCTGCGCTCTCTGCATCGGGGGCATGTCTGTCAAAGAGCAGATGGAGACCATCCGACAGTGAGCACAAACACCCCCACCCCATGGACCTCTGCAGAGCCCCTAGACAAGTTAAAGGACCCTTTGCTTTAGCTTTTCCACAGACCCTTGTAGAGATCTCCTGTGGGCCTAGCCCTCAAGGAGCCCCCAGTCTGATGGGGAGGTCAGTTGGGGTGGGACAGAGGGATGTAGTAAGGTCCTGTGGGAGCACAGCAGATGGAATGGGGCATTTGGGAGATCGGGATGTCGGGGCGTTCTGGGCAGAAGGCACAGAGGTTGGGGGCCCAGGGTGTCCAGGAAGGCCAGGGTTCATTGTGGTCCATCAAGGAAGCTAAGACACTGGGCAGGACTGGATCTGTGCCTCTTCCATGCACTACAGCCCCCAGCAGACATTGCCAGCTGTCTGGGGTCACAGACAGGCCAGACCCAGTCCCTGTTCCATAGGCATTCCCAGTCTCGGGGAAGATGCAGGCACAGAAAAGATGAATTCAGTGTACCAGTGAGCCTGTCGAGGCCTACAGAGGGAGCTGTGGGACTGCAGACTGACGCCTAACTGTAGATTTAGGGCAGCTCTCCTGGGGGTGAGGGAAGTGACCCAGGAAAGGGAGGAAGGGTGTGCCAGGCAGAGGTGATCACGTGGCTGGGGAGGAACTCTAGTAGAACAGAGTGGTGGTCGAGAATGCTGCAGCACTCTCCAGGAAAGACATATTCTGTATGGAGGGCAAGGTGGTGGGAGTGATGAGGAAGAGACAGGAAGGAGGCCAGAAGGCAGGTGGCCCCGACCTCAGGGTCTCTTCTCGGTCTCCAGTGGTGTGCACATGATGGTGGCCACACCTGGACGCCTCATGGATCTGCTGCAGAAGAAGATGGTCAGCCTAGATATCTGTCGTTACCTGGCCTTGGACGAGGCTGACCGCATGATCGACATGGGCTTCGAGGGCGACATTCGCACCATCTTCTCCTACTTCAAGGTGCCTGTCCCTGTCTGGCCAGGGCACTCCTGCCACCCTTCCCCTGCACACCACATTTAACTGTGGGGGCCCCTGAGGCCCTGTGCTGCCCACCCACTGTCCCAGCTGCTTGGCCTCCGCAGCTCCCCTGTGTCCTCAGCCCCAGACCTGCGCCTCCTTAGGGCCAGCGGCAGACCCTACTCTTCAGTGCCACCATGCCTAAGAAGATTCAGAACTTTGCCAAGAGCGCCCTGGTAAAGCCTGTCACAATCAACGTGGGGCGTGCTGGGGCCGCCAGCCTGGATGTCATCCAGGTGGGCAAGCACTCCTGATGGGCACAGTCTCATCTGTGAGGGCTGGAGTGGGCAAGGCTCCCTCAAAGCTAATTGGAGCAGTGTGGGGGCCACGTTGTGGCCACTAGGGGTTTCATTCAAGGCCAGGGCCTTTGGCAGGACACATTCTTAGGGTGCTCATCCCTTGGTGGCAAGAGGCCTCTGGTCACCCCCCAGCCGGGATTGAGGGCCCAGCCTCTGTGGCAGGGCCTGGGCTGGTGACCCTGTTCTCAGGACCACCTGACCTGGCCCATGTGGTGGCAGGAGGTGGAATATGTGAAGGAGGAGGCCAAGATGGTGTATCTGCTTGAATGTCTCCAGAAGACACCGCCACCTGTGAGTGCAGCCAGCCAGACTTGCCCAGGACTCCAGGGACGAGGTGGAGAGGGTGGTAGGGGCAGCATGCTGGGCAAGGTTGGGGATGCCCCAGTATTCAGCCCCCAGGACGGGAGTTGGCTTTCTTGGACAGGTGCTCATTTTTGCGGAGAAGAAGGCAGATGTGGATGCCATCCACGAGTACCTGCTGCTCAAGGGGGTTGAGGCTGTGGCCATCCATGGGGGCAAAGGTCAGCGTGGTGCATGTGTTGGCATGGATCCTGCTGCCATTAGCCCCTCACCTAATCCCTTCCCCTGCCTGGCTGGCCTGCCGCTACTCCCCAGCCTCCTGCTGTTGCTCTGACAGCTCCTGCCTGACCCTCCCCAGACCAGGAGGAACGGACCAAAGCCATTGAGGCGTTCCGGGAGGGCAAGAAGGATGTTCTAGTGGCTACAGACGTAGCCTCCAAGGGCCTGGACTTCCCTGCCATCCAGCACGTCATCAATTACGACATGCCTGAGGAGATCGAGAACTATGGTGGGAAGGTCGGGGGGGCCAGGGGTGTGGGCTAGGCCCCAGCCCCTGGGCAGTGGCCAGAGGTTCTGTTCCTCTCTCTGCAGTGCACCGTATTGGCCGTACCGGGCGCTCAGGAAACACAGGCATTGCCACCACCTTCATCAACAAGGCTTGTGGTGAGTCTGTTACCAGGGCCACCTCAGCTATACCCTGGGTCCTCTCCCTGGACCACCCAGGTCTTGGCTACAGCTCCCTGATGGTTCCCCACTGCCCACACAGATGAATCGGTGCTGATGGACCTCAAAGCCCTGCTGTTGGAGGCCAAGCAAAAGGTGCCACCCGTGCTGCAAGTGCTACACTGCGGGGACGAGTCCATGCTGGACATCGGAGGTGACTGCGGAGCAGCAGACACTAGTCCATTAGGCTGGGGGGACATAACAGGACCACCACGAAACAAGTCCATGCTGCACATCACTGCACTGGGGGGTCTGATGGGGGGCCAAGGTCTGGGGTGTGGAGCCTGGCCCTGTGACCATGCTAACCTCCCTTCCCCCATACCCCATGCCCCCAGGAGAGCGTGGCTGTGCCTTCTGCGGGGGCCTGGGCCATCGGATCACCGACTGCCCCAAACTCGAGGCTATGCAGACCAAGCAGGTCAGCAACATCGGCCGCAAGGACTACCTGGCCCACAGCTCCATGGACTTCTGAGCTGTCTGTCGTCCCTCCTCTCCAAGAGGCCTCAGTCCCTGGGGCTCCAGCCACCTTCCACACTCACCAGCCCCCCTGGACAAAAGGCCAGCATCCTCGGCCCAGCTGGCCTGGGCTGGGCCAGGCCAGGCCTGGCTGCCTGTTCCCTGTGCCCCCCAAAATGACTTTTGCTCTCCTTAAACCCCAGCTGTCATTAAAGCACAAACTAAGCCCTGTCTCTGTGTGTCGCCTCGTCTGCCCCCTGCTTCGTGCACAGGCCTCACCCTCTGACTTCCAGAGCCCGCTGAGGCAGGGCCTTGGCATCTCCCACCACTGCTGCCAGCACCCAGCCTGGTGGTTCTTGGTTGTGGAAGGAGCTGCCTGCCTAGGGCCCCGTCTCAGGGCTCAGGGTTTCTCCTCTGGGCTAGCTAGATTTATGACTCAAGGAGGGACCACACTGGTGGGCTGAGGGGAAACGGTTGATTGGATGTTCTGGTCTCTTTGGTTGGCTTCCAGCCCTGCCCCAGCCTCCCTGTTCCTGTCAGTTGTGTGAAGCTCCTGGGGCCCCTTGGGAGGCAACTTCCTGCCTCAGGCCCCCTGCCCACTTGCCTGTCTGCTCAGGCTCCCAGTAGGGAATCCTCCACTCTGGTCACTGAGGGGTCAGCAGATACCACAGGACTGCCGCTTAGGCCACAAGCACCCACTGATCCTGCTCCGTGCCCAGCTGTCTGCTGGGCTCAGGACCCAGAGAAGTCAGGCAGTCGCCTGCCGGGAGGCTCACAGGTGAGTGGGAGAGAGATCAGACGCAAATAAATGTGGCAGTAGTCACAAGACTGCTGGCACGTGGGCAGCAGTTCGACGTCTAGCAAGGGGTAGGCAGAGGAGTGGCACGGCACTGGCAGCGGCTCCTCTGTGCCAGACACTTCATGTGTGAGGCCAGTGCTTATCCCAGCAGGACAGCGGTTGCTCAAGTCATGTTCGTCACTTGGTATGTGGCTTTTGCAAGTTACTTAATGTTTCTGAGCCTCGATTTCCTCATTGTTGAAATGGCAATGAGAATGCAAAGGACGTGGTGTGAGGCTGTTGGAGCTTGGGGCTGCCCAGGCTGCAGTGGGCACGAAGCTGGGTGCAGGAGGCCCTTGCAAAAGATTTCCTGTCCACAGCCCCTCTGTGACTCCCGAATGGTATTCCTCAGCCTGGTTACACATTCCTTCCCAGAAGTGGCATTCAGTGAATGACATGAGGCTGTGCTCAGAATTCAACACACAGAGCCCCAATACTGGCCTCCAGCAAGGCCAGGCAAAAAAAGAGGCCCCCAGCAAGAAGCAGAGCTTAAAAAAAGTATATGAGCTCTCCAGGGGCCCACTGGGGGCGTGCCACCCACACTCACGTGGCTGGGGCCGCACCATGAGGACTAAGGGTTTACTGCTGGGGCCTTTGTGCTCTCAGACAGCGTGGAGTAGTCAGAAGAGGCCTCCCGGAGGAAGAGGCAGCCCAGCGCCCAAAGCAGCGCAGTGGTGAGGGTTGCTCTGGGGGGCAGTAGAGGCCAGGACACTCAGCGCCTTGAGTACTGGGCCAAGGAACCCAGGCTAGACCCGAGGGCAGTGGGGAGCCGGGAACCATTCAGGAAAGGGAGAGGTGCTTGGTTTGGATTGGCAGAGAGGGCCAGGATGGGCTCAGGTGGGGCGGTGGTTCAAAGGGGAGATGCTGAAGTGGGCAATGGATGGGGGCTATGAAGATGGGGAGGAGCAAGTGAATATTAGAAATATTTTTGAGACAAAGACAAGTAGAGTAGGACTCTGTGAGACGGTACCAATCAGGTCCCTGAGTGTGAAAGCAAGGAGTTTGCCAGTCTGCCTGAAGCAGGGTCCTAGGGTGGGGACAGGGCTGTGGGAATGCCAGGCCCCAGGGTGCACAACTGGGATGGGGAGGGACAAGGGATGGGTCGGAGCTTGTGACTGGGGAGCCAGCCTGCGGTCAGACGCTCACGCCCAGCTGACCTAGGTGCAGGCACGGGTCATCTGCCCTCAGGTGGTCCAAGGCCCCTGCCAGGCACACGTGGGCACCTTGGGCCAGCCGGAACCCCAAGGAAGAACTGTGTGATGCTCCCCACCCCATCCTAGCTCCTTTGCTGAAGACCAGGCTCCCCTCCCCCCTGCAGCTGCCTCTCTGGACAGAGGGAGGGGGAAGTGGCCAGAAGGGGAAGTGTGAGGAGTTCCCCTCCGGCCTGTCATCAGTCTCCTCAGGCCTTCGGAGTGGCGGCCTGGGGGCCCAGCTGCGGCCATGGAGCCTGTGGAGACCCCCGTCAAGGACGGCATCCTCTACCAGCAACACATCAAGTTCGGCAAGGTGGGGACCCTGGTTGCCAGGCAGCTGCCGAGGACAAACGGTGGGCCTCTGCCTCAGCCTGGGACAGTCCACCCGGACCTGGGAGAATGGGGAAGGGAGTCAGGGGGGGTGAGCCAATCCTGGTATGGGGGAGTGGAACAGAGCCCTGTGCCCAGCCTGAACGGCCTTGGCCCCTGCCTCCTCTACAGATGGGGAAGCCACGAGCAGGGAGGCTCTAAGAATCCAAATGTTGGGGCAGAGCCGAGCTGAGAGGCTGGCTAATCCAACAGCTTCTTGCCCTGTTTAGTAGTAGCACCAAGGCCTCAAGGCCCCTCGAGAGGGTCAGGGGCTGAGCTGGAGAGGCCCGCAGAAATGGAGCCCCACCCTGCAGAAGAAGGCTTGGCTCCTCCCAGCCCTGTCATGGGGCAGAGGAGCGGGAAGTTCACCTCTCTCTTCAGGCAGCGAACCCTGCACCCCCACAGCTCAGCTGCAGCTGCTGCCCAGGCAGATAAACCGTCTGTTTCCTTTACTTGACGCTATTTGCATGTTTCCTTCCTTGCCATCGTGAGACTGACGCCTCCTTCCCACCCCAGCCCTTGTCCTGTGGCCCAAGTGATCTTTCCTTTGGGGGAGGAGGCGGCACCAACATAACGGCAGTGTCAGGTGGTCTGCTCCCCACTAGACACTTGACAGACATCACCCAGTAGAAGCCCCAACCTCACGTTCTCATGACCATTTGAAAGACAAGGATACTAGTGCTTATGGGGTCACAAGAAAGCATGGGGTGGATTTGAACCCAGGGCTGACCGACCCAAGCACAGGCTCTTCCTCCTGTTGGGCCAGGTGTGGCAAGGCCTCCTTCTCTGAGGCCCTGGGAAGTTGGGGGAGGCAGAGGCTGGCCTGGGTGGCAGGAGCGTTTGCTGAGCGGCTTGTGCTGAGCTGAGCTGCAGGGAGAACGGCTGCCGAAGGGTCTACTCCCCCATCCTCATCTCCCACAGAAGTCCTGGCGGAAGGTACGGGGTCTGCTGTATGCAGGAGGCCCATCAGGCGTGGCACGGCTGGAGAGCTGGGAGGTCCGGGATGGTGGCCTGGGGCCAGCGGGTGACAGGTCTGCAGGGCCTGGCCGGCGCGGGGAGCGGCGGGTCATCCGCCTGGCTGACTGCGTGTCCGTGCTGCCGGCGGATGGTGAGAGCTGCCCCCGGGACACTGGTGCCTTCCTGCTCACCACCACCGAGCGAAGCCACCTGCTGGCTGCACAGCACCGCCAGGCTTGGATGGATCCCATCTGCCAGCTGGCCTTCCCGGTAAGCATAAGGCGGGCGCCAGCCCAGGTCACCCTCTGACCCCCACCTTGTTCATCTCCAATGCTCACTCACATTCTGGCACTCAGCAAGCAGCTGCCAAGCACCTACGAGCCTGGGAAACAGCCCAGAAGCCCACAGAACAAATCTCAGGTGGCCATACATGCTGTGGAGAAAATGAAAGGCCAGGGTGGGGCTGGGAGTGAGTGGGGGGACCTTAGGCAGGATAGTCCAGGAAGGCCTCTCGGGGGGGACAGTGGGCCCAAGTCCTCGAGGACAGGTAAGAGCCAGCTAGGCAAAGATCTGAGGAAGGAGTGTCCAGACATCGAGGTCTGACGAGGGTCCTGAACAGAGGGAGCAGCATGGGCAAAGGCCCTGAGGCAGAGGAAAGTTTGGTATGTTTGAGAGGCAGAAAGAGGGCCAGTGTGACTGGAGGTTTAGGAGTGGGAGGGGGCCTAGGAGGAGACAAAGGTGGAGAGTTCCGTGGGAGCCAGCTGAAACCACCTCGGGCTATGTGTGGAGTTTGGGGTTTTATTCTGATTGAGAGGAGAAGCCTTTGGAGGGTTTGAGCTAGGAACTGAGAGTTTTAAAGCCTCACAGGGTCTGTGATGGACCTAAAGGAAATGAGTTTGGTGGTTCCTCAAAAAGTTAAAATAGAGTTACTATATGACCCAGCAATTCCACTCCTAGGTATATATCCCAGAGAATTGAAACAGGTGTTCAAAAAAAACTTGTACGAGAATGTTTAGAGCAGTATTATTCATGGTAGCCCAAAGGTGCAAATAACTCAAATGTCTGTCAACTGATGAATGGATAACCAAATGTGGTCTCTCCATACAATGGAACATTGATGGGCCTTAAAAAGGAATAAAGCACTGCTGCACGCTCCACCATGGATGAACCTGGAAAACATTATGCTAAGTGAAAGAAGCCAGACACAAAAGGCCACATAGTATATGATTCCATTTACATGAAATACCCAGAACAGGCACATCTCCGGCAACAGAAAGTAGCTTAGTGGTTGCAAGGGGCTGGGGGAAGGGGAAATGGCGAGTGCCTGTTAATGGTACCGGGTTTCCACTTGGAGTGATGAAAAAGTTCTGCAACTAGATAAAGGTAATGGTTGCACAACCAGTGACTATGTTAAAAAACACTGAATTATGCACTTTAAAATAGTTAAAATGGTAAATTTGATGTCTATTTTACAACAATTTAAAAAATTAAAACAAAAAAGAAAGGAACAGGAGCAAGGAGCCCAGTGAGGCGGCCGTTGCGTTTGCCCCTGGCCTTGCTGCTGTGGGCCGCGGGGATCGCGGGGCGGGTGCTGAGAGGCAGAGCCCGAAGGACATGAGGGGCTGAGGGGTAGGGAGGGGTGGGATGGGGAAAAGCATGGGGGAGGAGCAAGGGGCCAGTTCACTCACATGTCCCCCCCCTGAAGCTCCTGCCCCTTCACTGCTCCAAGGTGTTGGGGACACACGGGGCGGCCCAGTCCCTGGCCAAGCACAGGGCCAGTGGGGGACATCTGTATGCCCCCTGCTTTATGGCTTTCAGCACCCTCAAGGAGGACCCGGGTCGGGGTTGCAGGTGGGGAAATCAGCCCAGAGGGTGCCCGGGGTCGTGCAACGTGTCAGGGGCAAAACTGGGACTGACACCCAGGTCCCTGGATGCCCTCACTTGTCACGGAGTCCTGGCTTACTGATCCCAGGGGAGGGCTTCGTGAAGAAGCATGGGGTGAACTCTAACCTCTGACCTTGGCCCTTTCCGCAGGGCACAGGGGAGTGCCCCTCAGGATCAGGGGAGGCGGAGGCTCCCAAGAGGGGCCTGGTCCCCATGGAGGAGAACTCGATCTACTCCTCCTGGCAGGAAGGTGAGTCAGGGAGGTGCAGGGGTGGCCTCAGCAGAGCTGGGATCTTTGGGGGACCCACGTGGGCTGTGCTTGCTGCCCTCACTGCCCTCTTCCCCACAGGGGGTGAATTTCCGGTGGTGGTGCAGAGGACCGAGGCGGCCGCCCGCTGCCAGCTGAAGGGGCCCTACTGCCTGGTGCTGGGCCAAGACGCCATCCAGCTGAGGGAGCCGGCCAGCCCCCAGGCCCTCTACACCTGGCCCTACCGCTTCCTGCGCAAGTTCGGCTCCGACAAGGTGAGGGGCTGGCGGCTGGTCCTGCAGGGGAGGGGGTGGTGGGCACCCTGGCCCCTCACTACTGATCTGACCCTGCCCCACCCGTGCCCAGGGCGTGTTCTCCTTTGAAGCCGGCCGCCGCTGTGACTCCGGCGAGGGCTTCTTCGCCTTCGGCAGCCCCCGAGCCCGCGACCTGTGTGGGGCCGTGGCCGCCGCCATCGCCCGCCAGCGGGAGTGGCTGCCAGAGCTGGCGGGGCCCCGGCCCTGCCCCCTGCCGCGGGCCACCTCCCTGCCCTCCCTGGACCCCCCGGGAGAGCTGCGCGAGGCGCCCCCGGGGCCCGAGCCGCCCAGCTCCTGGAGGGCACGCCTGGCCGAGCCTGGGCCCCAGAGCCTGCCGCCGGTGCTGGGCCCCGTGCCGCCCGCCGAGCCCGTGCTCTACGCCTCAGTGTGCAAGCGCGCCAGGGGGCCCCAGGGCGCCGCCGAGCACCTCTACGAGAACCTGTCTGTGCTGGAGGCTGGCAGCCGCAGCCCCCTGGGCAGCCCAGTCTACCACAACCACGAGGACCTGGGCTGGCCCGGACCGGCCCATGACAGCAGCCTAGAGGCCCAGTACCGTCGGCTGCTGGAGCTGGACAATGACAACGGCGACGGCGATGGCGACGGCAACGGCGTCGGCGACGAGGCCGCGGGCTCTGGCCGCCCTGGCGCTCATGCAGGCTTCAAGGCCAAGCTGGTGACTCTGCTGAGCCGTGAGCGGAAGAAGGGCCCGGCCCCCTGTGACCGGCCCTGAACATCCTGTGTGGCATGGGACAGATGGGCAGACAGACAATGGACATCTGGGGACACATCCTGTACCCAGTCTGGTCTGCAGGGACAAGGCAGACCACCTGAGAAGGACCCCTCCTGTGCCCTGCCGGGCCCCCGGTGTATAGTGTACAGACCTGCCGATAATAAAGCCTTCCGGCTCCCCTCCTGGTTGGCTCTGTGGCCCACAGTCGGCACCTCGCTGCAGCTCTGCCTGTGGCACTCACAGGTCCACACAGACCTCACCCACATGCCTTGTAGCCAACACCAGTACCCTGTGCTGGGCTCCAGGGACACACATGACCTGGACCTGACCTCTGCCGCCAGTGGGCTCAAGTCCACTCAACAGACAGGAGGGATGCAGAGGTCCTGTGCAGCAGAAATGACTCGGAGAGTTGGGCAGAGGGAGAAAAGAGGATGGCTGATGGAAGAGGTGCCTCCGAATTGAGTGTGAAGGGCAGACAGGGCTTCGCCAGGCTGGCAATGAGCCCCGGGGCTTTCTGGGCTGAGGGTGGGCCCAGTGGGCCCAGAGACAAAGGGAAGAGCATGGATGCAGAGGGCTCCAAGGGGCTGAGGGAAAGTTGGTGGCCGAGCATGAGAGGCCCTGACCGTCTGCAATGAGCTTGGTGTCATCCTCAGCAGAGGGACACAGTCAGACTAGGGAAGGAGCAATGTGGAGAAGTGATTTGAGGGAACTCAACTGGAGACCGGGAAGTCTGAGCTGGGGAGGAGGTAGTGGGGGTGGGATGGGGTGAGGGGCAGGTGGAAGGGACTTCAAAAGTGTGCACACCCAAAAACACTTGCTCCCCACTGAGACGAGAATGCACAGACACAGGAGACCTTGGCCTCAGTCTCCTCAGCTGTCAAGGATAAAGATCAAACTACACATCAGGCAGGCATTCACTCATTTTTTACCCCGTGCTTGCTCTGTGCCAGGCACTGGGGACACAGCCATGTTCAAGACAGCCACAGTCCTGTTTTCAAGGAGCCCATGGTCTGGAGAGAGATAAGCAAATCTCCTGAAGACTTTAGTGCCCTCATGCTACTCCTGTCACCATCCCTGGGGCCTCCGTGCACACAAGCATCATGCTCCCAAGGACCTGGCTTCCTGGCCCCTTGACCCCAGGCTCAGCTATCCACACCCTTGGCACATCCTGAATCCCATCTTTATAACATTGATGCTCCATCTTCACAATCTTGTTTCCAAGTGCCCCCGCTCTGGCCACATCCTTCTCTTCTTGCAGCCTACTGCCTCTAGCACGACCCACACAGCTCCTCTCCAGCCGCGTCCACCTACGGTGACCCTCTTCTGACTGTCTGTGCCGCTGCTGTCCACAATTCCATCCTTGTCCACCTTAGACTCTGTGTTCCGCCAATGGAGTCACCCCCTCACGCTCCTCTCGTCTTCCAGCTTATTTGTCTGGCAAAGCCACGAGCCACGGGAACACCAAACTCCCTCCATACCTGCAGCCTGGCAGAGGCCCACACCGGGGAAATTCACATCACCAGGCTGATTGCGTTGTCTTTAGCAATGTGATCACAGACCTCAAATCGGCAGGCCTTCTACGCTGCCCAGAGATCCTGTGTCCCAGAGTGGCTGTTTTTCTCCTCTCCGAGACCTCCACACCTTCTCCTCTCCATCCCTGCCCAGTCTCAGCTTGCAGATATCCTGGAGAAACAGCAGCCGACAGAGGTGAACACCACCCCCCCCAAACCTCCCACCACCTCCTCTACAAGTGCACCTGCATCTGCACTGCCTCCTTCCTGCCCTACAATGGAAGAAGTATCTTTTCCCCAACATGTGTCTGATCCCAGCTCCTCTCACCACCTAACAGCTTGGCAAACTGAGCTGCCCCTCTCCTCGACCCATTAATTCCATCATCGTCATTTCCAGCCACAAACAAACATGCTCTGTAATTTTACATCTTTAAAAGAAACTTTCCCTTGACCTCACATTCTCCTTCAGCCACCTCCCCATTTCTCTGTTCCTCTTCACAGTGAAACTCCTCAAAAGAGTTGTTGATTACTCTCATTTCCACTTTCTCATCTCCCATTCTCCCTTCCACCAACTCCAGACTCCTGTTGGTCCCCCCACTTCATTGCATTGCTCTTATCACAGTCACCAACCTCCCTGTTGCCCAAAACAAAAGCAACCTGGACTCCCCTTGTGAGCTGGACTCCCCAACTTCTCAGCAGCATTCGACACCCCTCCTTGAAACGCTGTCTTCACTTGGTTTTCCTCCTCCCTCCTGAGCCTCTCCTTCCCAGCCTTTGCTGTCTCCTCCTCTGCCAGAGTCTTGCCCTGGGCTCCAGCCTCACAGTGTAGCTTAACGCTGGCTGCACACAGAATCACCCGGGAGACTTTAAAAAATGCCTGCACCTGGGCACACCCACAGGCTCACATTTCATCAGTCCTGGCGGGCCCTGGGCATCAGTTTGTCCGATTCCCTGAGTGATTGTAGTGTGCATCCAAGGCTGAGAACTACTGCCCTAAGTGAGCCAGTCCTGTCTCCAGGTCTCACTGGTCATTTAAATGCTGGCGGCTAGGGGCCGGCCCAGTGGCGTAGTGTTTAAGTTCGTGCTCTCTGCTTTGGTGGCCCAGGGGTCGAAGGTTGGAATCCCGGGAGCAGAACGACCCACTGCTCATCAAGCCACGCTGTGGCAGCGTCCCATATACAAAATAGAGGAAGACAGGCACAGATGTTAGCTCAGGGCCAGTCTTCCTCACCAAAAAAAGAAAAGAAAAGAAAAGACAAAAGAAATGCTGATGGCTCCCAAAGGTATATCTTCAGTGCAGACCTCTCCCTTGAGCTCCAGATTTAAGAATCCAACTGCACACTAGACTTCTGGCTGTCTAAAAGGCATCTCCAAATGTAACGTCTGAAGGGACGCTGGGGGGTTCTGTGCAGTGCTGCCCCAGGGTGTCTGTGGCCACAGAGGGCAAAGCTCAGGACATTGGAGCGATGGGGAGGCAGATTTCAGACCCACTTATGGAAGCTCCTCCTGATGGGTAAAATCTTCCCATGATCCATCAGGCTGCCTGCCATAGAGCCAGCTGAGGCCAGAAGGTTCCCAGTCAGGGTGCCTGTGGCAGAGACCCCTCTGCCCCACAGCTCAGCAAATCCGAGGACACACTGGAGGTTACCCAGAGAGTCAGGGTCATGACCAGAACTGGAACCTAGGACTCTGGGTCCCTGGTCAGGCATGCTTCCCTTCACTACAAATCTAAGCCTCTTTGTTTCATGCAATTTCTGTGAGGTTCCAACCAGACTGGGAAAGAGAAAGTCCTTGGAAACCTCCGGGACTCTAGGGGCCTGGCCCTGGAGCTGGAGCTGTCCTGGCCACCAGGGGGCACTGTGTCCTAGCCTGGGGCAACCCAGGGGCTGCCTATACAGGGAGCTCTTGTGGCTCCATCCAGGCCTGAGCCTTGCACAGGCCAAGGAATGCGGTCACGGGGTCCTCTCTGCTGGAGGACTGCCAGGACCCCCAGCTGCCACTTCTTCCTTTGCTCACGTGCTGTGTCACTTTCTTCCTTCATCTGCTCATTCACATCTGCTGTGTGCAGACACTGGGGAAATGTTGGTGGACGAGACAGACAAGTCCCTGCTCTCATGGGAGTGAGTTTCCAAAGGGGGAAAAGGCAATAAAGAAACAAACACTTGATATAATATCAGACGGTTGTAAGTGCCATGGGGAAAAATAAAGCAGGGTAAGGGACTAGTACTTGATGCTGGCAAGGAGTCAAGGGGCTCCTGTTTTAGATAGGTGGCCAGAGAAGATCCCTTGGAGGAGGCGACAGCTGAGCAGAGACCTGAACAAAGTGAGAGAGCCTGTTGCTTAGACATCTGGGTGAAAGTGCTTCAAGCAGAAGGAGCCACAAGTGCAAAGGCCCTGAGGCAGGAATATGTTTGACATGTTGGAGGAACAGTGAGGAGGCCAGAGTGGCTGGAGTGCAGTGAGCAAGGAGGAGAGTGGTGGGAGGTAGAGTCAGTTTATTAGTGACATATACATCTTGAGGTCTTTAGTTTTTTTTTTTTTTTTTTTTTGTGAGGAGGTCAGCCCTGTGCTAACATCTGCCAATCCTCCTCTTTTTTTGCTGAGGAAGACGGCCCTGGGCTAACATCTGTGCCCATCTTCCTCCACTTTATATGGGACGCCGCCACAGCATGGCTTGCCAAGCAGTGCGTTGGTGCGCGCCCGGGATCCGAACCAGCGAACCCCGGGCCGCCGCAGCGGAGCGCGCGCACTTAACCGCTTGCGCCACCGGGCCGTCCCCTGAGGTCTTTCGTTTTAAGTACAATGTGAGCCTACCGGAATGCTAAAAGCTGAGGGTGATGTGGTATGATTTCTGCTTTAAAAATATCATTTTGGCTGCTGCATGGCGAAGACTCTGGAGTGGGCAAGCATGGAAGCAGGGAGCTCTATTAGGAGAGTGTTAAGACGTCCAGACACGAGATAAGTGGCAGGGACAATGGCGGCAGCAGTGACCAGATGTGGAACATATTCTGAGGGTGGGAATTGCAGAATCTGGGGTATGACAGAGAAGAGAAAGGAAGGATAACTTCATAGTTTTTACTGGACCAGGTGGATGAATGGCGGTGCTGTTTACTGAGGCGGTGAAGGAGCAGCCAGTGGGGCAGGAGGAGGCATGAAGCCAGCGGAAGAGGGAATGCCCCTGGACCGGTAAGACAAAGCTGAGAAACCGCCATTGATTTGATAACCTGGAGGCATCAAAGAACTTGAGAAAAGGGAATTAATTCAGAGGACTGGTGGGAATGAGAGCCTGACTGGAGTGAGTTCAAGAAAGAACGAGAGGAAAGCAAGCGGAGACAGGGCAATAGACAACTCCTTCCAGGGATTTTACTCTCGAGGGGAGTAGAATAAAAGAGCAATAGCTGGAGAGGGAGGTGGGGTCAAGACAGATGTCTCTAAAGATGAGAACTCTCGCAGCAGTTTGTGTAGTGAGGGGAATGATGCAGAAGAGGGGAAGCGTGATGATGGAGCAGGGAGGGCAGCCGCGGCCATGCCCTAGAAGCAGCTGAGAGGTGGACGTCGATTCACTCCCGTCCCTGCTCAACTTCCTCCGCCGGCTGAGCTAGCCGCCGGGGCTGAGCACTGGGGGCCAAGCGGGGACTCGGATACCCTCGCTAGAGTCTCCCGTTGCGCCTCCACTAGCGGCGCTACCCTCTCTGGAGTCGGGTACCAGAACACAGCCCATCTCGACAGTGTGGGGTCGCTGAGCCGGGGTCGCAAGGCAGCGGGATGCTGACTGCCTGGGGTCAGGGGGTGGGAGGGAGCCCAGGGGCCCCTCCACCTCCGTCCGCTCCTGCCCTTATTTTCTGCCGTCAGTAGAGTGTTCTGCAAACCTGTTCCCACCTCAACTAACCCCACCTCGATGTGTCTCCTCCCACCAAGTTTCTTCGATTTAGAAATTCTGGAGCCGCGGATGCCTGCGCCTTACGCCAAAGAATGCCTCCTCACGGCGGCCCTGCAAGGCCAGTATTATTGTCCCATTTTTCCGGGGAGGAAACTAATGTTCAGAGACAACTAATGCCCAGATCTGTTTGATTTCGAAGGCTGCCTTCTTTTCACTCGGCCAGCGGGAGGCGCAAGGCGTTGGCCGAGCGGCTGGCTGGGCTCCCAGACGCGGCATCCCGCAGCCCAGGCCCCGCCCCAGCCCCGCGCCAGCCCCGCGCCACCAAGGGGGCCGGGGCGGGCCGTGCCGTCCAGCTCAAAGCGAGACGAGATTTCGTGATTGGGCAGGGAGGGAGGATTGGGTGGGGCTTCCCACTGACGGACCGGCCGCTCGCGGGCGTGTCCTCGATGGGGGCGTGGCCTGGGGCACCGCCCCCTTCAGCGGGCTCAAAGCGGACGGCAGCCACGGGGGAGGGGTCAGAACACGAGCGGCTGAGCCCAACACCGCGTTTGGGAGACCGCTGCCGAGCAGCGCCTCGGCGGGGCCGAGCAGGTACAGGCGACAGCGCGGGGCGTCTCGGGCTGGGCCAGGCGGGGGACAGAGGCCTGCTGGGGACCGCAGAGGGCATTAGGGGTCGTGGCCAGCGCTGCGCTTCCTCCCTCGGGCCCGGGCCCCCGCCCCCGCCTTCCTGCGACGAAGCCGGCAGCGGCGGGACCGATTGGCGCCTGCGCCGCTTCCTGCGCTCGGGACTCGGCCAATGCATGGGGCCCGGGCGGGGGACCAGGGGGAAACTGAGTCACGTCGGAGTGGCATCACCCCCACTGGGCTCCAGGATGAATCCCCCTCCTGGCCACGCTTTGGGGTCCAGCCCCCACCGATTTCCGCAGAGCCTGCACCCCTGCCCGGTCCCCCCCAGCGCCCAGGGGTCCCGCCCTGGTTCCCAGCAGCCTCGACCGGTCCTGGAATGGCTAGGACTCGCTCCAGCCGCCTCCCTCCCCACCCCTCCCCCTCACGTCCCGAGCCCCCGTGTGCTCCCTCCGCTGACTCTCCGCACAGTGTCAGCTTACACGCCTTATATAGTCCTAGCAGGCTCCAGCTGCGGCCTGCCTGCCGGGACCTGGGGGCGGGGGAGAGGAGTGCCGGGCCCCTGACTCACCCCACCGCCATCCGAGGCTCAAGGCTGGCTTAGGGGGAGGCCGTGCCAAATTAGCCCTGCGGCCCACTCCTGGATGAAAAGAACCTCAAGACTGGATGCGGGCTCCCCTCACCCTCCCAGTCCCTGGGGGAGGAGGGTTGCCCCTGTCTTTCCAAAGTGAGGCCTGCCAGCCAGCAGCCCAGCCAGACCTGACAAGGTGCCCGCCTGCAGATGCCCTGGGTGTGCTAAGCGTCTGCTTGTGCCTGCGTGGCACCAGTCCAAGGCTGGTGTCCAGAGCTGGGCCTGCCTGCACACTCACTATGCTGGCCACTCACCTTCTCTCTCCTCTCAGGAACGGACACCATGGATTCCTTCAAGGTGGTGCTGGATGGCCCAGCACCTTGGGGCTTCCGGTTGCAGGGGGGCAAGGACTTCAATGTGCCCCTGTCCATCTCCCGGGTGAGCCTAGGTTGGGGGAGGGGCTCCCCCAGGAGTCTTTGGGTGCTCAGGTTTCCAGTGGGTGATGGGAGGAGTCTGAGCAGGAGGGAGCCAGGGCCAAGAGTCCAGGAGGTGTCCAGGTCCAGAGATGTGGTGGTCACCTGCCACAAGGACTCCTAACTAGGTGGATACTGGGAAAGAAGTCCTCATACTTCCCCAGCACTGCACTATACCTGATGCCATTCCATGAAGCTCCTGGGGCCACCTCTGAGGCCTGAGGGATGTCCATTCTGCAGGAGGGGAGTCTGAGATCTCCAGGAAGTGTCTAGGCCCTTGAGGGAGCAATGCTTGGAGCCAGCCCCCAGGCAGGACACTCAGACTGCAGGATCTCACTTCACCCTCACTGCCACCCAGGGAATAGCAGTTGTCATCCTGTTTTTCCAGATGAGGGAGCTCAGGACTGAGAGAGGTGGAGGCGCTCCTCCAGCAATTCCATGACAAAGCAGGGATTGGGATTCAGGCACTGGGATGGCCTGCAGTTTTCGTGGTTAGGAGAGTGAGGAGGGTCTCTTTCCAGCCTGTGCGAGGACCTGCATCCCCCACTGGTCCCATTCAGGATACAGTGGCCTTTGACCCCAAGCAGGGGTGTGGGACAGGTCTCTAGGGCTGTGACTCCTAAGATCCTGCCCTGGTGGGGGTGGAGCTAAGGGCTGGCTCCTCCCTGTGGCAGGGGGATTGCCTTATAAGCCCAAGAATGCAGCCCCATGCTGGGATGGCCATCTGCTGGCTGGAGTCTGCAGAGCCGAAAAAGGCTGGCCTAGGCCGGGACCCCTGAACCGCATTGGTGGGCCCCTCAGCTGGTGACCACCAGGCCATAGCTCCAGCTGTAGGGTCAGTTGTGGGACATAGACAACAAACTGCCTGCCCAGAGAGGGTGAGGGCTGGTGTCTCTGACTGTGGCCTAGGAGTCAGTGTGGGGTGGGGACTTCCTGTCCCCACATCTGCCTGTGCAGAGAGGCCCACCCGGGTGCCTGGTGGGCAGGCGGCTGTTGGCAGGAAGCCCAGGGCAGGCACAGCCTGGAGGGGGCCAGAAGGTTGTCCAGGCACTGCCCAGCCTGAGAGGGGCCCCAAGGCGGAGTCTGCGGGAGTTGGGCTTGGTGGCCAGGGCAGGCAGGCGGTCACTGATCTTCCCAGGGACCTTTCCATGGGGTTCCCCTGGAAACTACCCTGTCAGCAGGTCTCCCTACAACACACACACCCAGCCCTTACGGTCCTGATGCCTTGCCAGCCCAGAAAACCTATCCTGAATCCCCCTCCCTGGAAAGTGCTGGCCAGTGTGGCTGGGGAGTCGCAGGCCTTGGCTGGCCTGTGAGACTGTTTCTTCATTGGTGGGGATGGGCAACATAGTGAGCTTGGGGGATGGACTTTCAGCTGTGGCCTGTTGGGGGCACTCTGGGCCACGCCTTGCTTGTCAGCAGCCCCAGTGTGTGGGTGGGGTGGTGAGCTGAGCCCAGCCCTGGAGTTGGACCTAGGCCCTGGTGGGTGGGCCGATGGGGTGGTCTTTTCTGAGCTGGGCCAGCCCCCTCTGTCTCCCCTGACCCCGGCATGGAGAGAGGAGGGAGGGGCTCCCAGGACTGGCTGTGGGCCCAGGCCTGGGAGATGAGGTAACGTCTGGGACTTGGGGGTTGGGCTGCTCGGTGGAGCCCTCAGGCTGACTCACCCCCACCCCATGCAATGTCCAGCCCCCTGGCTCTTCACCTCCTTCGTACTTAGGGCCTCCCTGCTTCTCTCTCCAGCCACCCCTCTGCCCCCTACCCCCGAGTTCTCTCCTGCTTCTTTCTCTACCTCTCTGAGCACTCTCCCATCCCTCCTGTGCTTCCTGTCCTCCTCACTCGGGAAAGGAAGTAGTCCCCAACTCCCCACTCCTTTTTCGGGGAGCCAGCTGCTCCTGCCCCCCACCAAGACCCCCAGCTCAAGCTCAGCCCACATGTCACAGGAGCCAGCCCAGCCCGTATGGGAGGGAGTGGCTGGACCAGGTTTCCGTTCTATTGACTCACCATAACCTTGAGTAAGTCATTTCCCCTCAAGGGTGTCACTTCCTCATGCCCATTATAAGGGGTTGTTGGATTGCACTGAAGGTGAGAGAGGGGATCCAGGCCCCAAACTCAGCCAGGGGGTCAGGGAGTCTTTCTAGGTGGGCTGACCTCTGAGTTGGGCCCCAACACTCAGCAGAGGTAGCCTAGTGTAATAGAGCCTTAGAGTCAGGGTCAAACCTGGCCCTGCCTCTTGCTAGGTGGGCATCTGAGGCAAGCTACTTAACCTCTGTGTTTTCCCCTGTGTGAAATGGATATAATCTCAGACCCTGCTCCACAGGGTTATTGGAGGATTCAGTGTCAGCATGTGGCAATACTAGGTGCTCAATAAATGTAAGCTGCTGTTCTTACTATTTTGCAGTGAAAAAGGAGCTGCCCAGCTGTCTTACCCTTCCAACCTCCCCAGCATGGAATAGAGCTGTCAAACCCAGCTCTCCCTTCTTGCCCCAGTGCTGTCAGTCTCTGCGTCTGGTCCCTCTGCCCTCTCTCTGGAACCTCCTGCTTCCCCTCTCCTTGCCTTAGCTCAGTCTGTGCACTGGCGCACTGAGGAGCCTCTTGGGGCCATGGGCAGCCTATATCCCCCAATCCACCCCCCCACACCTGTGAAGTGTGAATCTGCCTTCCAGCACTTCCCCCACAGAAACCTGCTCAATACCAGGCACCTTGCTGGATGGCCGGGCAGCCCTGTGGCCTGAGACCCATGAACAGTGGCACTGCCCTTGCCTGGGTTGCTGCCACTGGGCTAGAGTGCTGGGAGGGCCCACTGGGGTTTGTCAGGGTTACCTCTGGCCAGGGCCTGGGAAATATTCCACCCCAGGCCTTCAAACTGCTAACAGCCCCTCTCCTAACCTCAAGGCCAGGTCCTGGTCCCTTCATCCCCTAGGCAGCACAATCTACTTTCCGGTTTTTGTTTTTTTTATTGAGGTCATAATAGTTTATAACATTGTGAAATTTCAGTTGTACATTATTTGTCAGTCACCATACAAATGTGCCTCTTCACCCCTTGTTCCCACCCCCCAACTGACTCTCCTTTCACCAAGGCCCACTGCTTCCCAGAAGTCATCCTTGATGGTCTCATCTCATGCTGGTAGTGACCATTCTTTCCAGCCTCCTATTGCCCCTCACCTCACTGACCACAGGAACCCGGGATTCCCAATGCAGAGCCTGAAGGACTGGAGGAGAGAGTGATGCGGCAGTTGAAGGCTTGGGGGTGATGCTCATTTATAGCCTCTGAAGCCCCAGCTGACACCTTGGTTCCCCTTCAGGCACTGTTCACTGGGATCTGGAGATGATGGGGCCTATTCCTGGCTCTTAAAGGGTCCTGGCAGATCCTTGCAGACGGCCCCAGGACAGGGTGCTGGTAGCGTAAGAGGTCAGTGAGAGCACCCAGCAGTGTCAGGGAGGAACTTGCCCCATGCCCAAGCCAGAGGGCATGTCTGGTGCGTGGAATAGCCTGGGCAAGAGGCCAGCAGGGGCCTAAAGAGGATATGGTTGGAGCTGAAAAGCTTGAGGTTTAGCCTGAGGGTGGCTGCTTGTTGATGTCATAGTAGTTTCTGGATCGTGGGGAGGGTCGAGGAGGTGAATAACTAAATAAGCAGGGCGATTGTGAAGCTCAGGTGAGCCACACTCCTCCTAGATAACTTTAGTATCCAGCAACTGCCTAGAATTATGTTGAACGAGAAGGTCTCTGGGTGCTAGAAGTGGGGCTGAGTAAGCAGGGTTGTCTACTGTTGGCCCCAGTTTGGTCCGCAGAGTCTTGGGCCTCCCTGACCCTCCATCTCTCCACAGCTCACTCCTGGAGGCAAAGCTGCACAGGCTGGTGTGGCCGTGGGCGACTGGGTGCTGAGCATCGACGGTGAGAATGCCGGGGGCCTCACGCACATTGAAGCCCAGAACAAGATCCGTGTCTGCGGGGAGCGCCTCAGCTTGGGTCTCAGCAGGTATGCGGGCGCTGGCCTACCCGGCAGGTGGGGGCACCTTCGGGCCTGGCTCGCCATCACCCCTTCGCCTTCTCCTCCAGGGCCCAGCCGGCTCAGAGCAAACCACAGAAGGTAGGCGACGGTCCTGGGTCATCTGGGTGGTGGGCCGGGTGGGATTGGACGCCCAGGCTAACCTGCCCTTCCTGGCGTAGGCTCGGTACCCCCATCCCTGGCGGGGAGCAGAGGGCGGAGACTGGAGCTGGGGAGAGTCTGGGGAACTGGGAGTTGGGCCGGGGGCTGCCTCACGGTCCGGGTACCACGCATGTCTGCTTGTCTGTCGGCCCGCTGCTGCCGGCTTGTGCTGCAAGCCGCGCTCGCTCATCTGCCCTTGGGCCTGCTTGGGCCGAGATCATCGCTCCCAAATGGGCCCCTTGAAACCGGAGTCGCCCCCTCCCCTGTAGCCCCTGGCCAGATGTGTGGGGGCAGGGCTGGAGCACCGCTGTCCTCTCCACGCGGGGCGGGGGGAGGGGGGCGCCCCACTCCCACCCAGACCCCCGCCCCCCCTGCCCGGCTGTGTGGCTCTGTCTCCGCCCAGGCCCTGGCCCCCGCCGCGGACCCCCCGCGGTACACCTTTGCACCCAGCGCCTCCCTCAACAAGACGGCCCGGCCCTTCGGGGCGCCCCTGCCTGCTGACAGCGCCCCGCAGCAGAATGGGTACGTCTGTCCTGCCTGCCCACCGCCCACACTATCTGTCGCGGCCCCACGCCCGCTGCTGCTCCGTCTGCGCTGCACCCCAGCCCGGCCGAACCGTGTGGCAGCGACCCCTTGTGGCTGGGGCAGGGGCTGCAGGCACAGGGCCCCTCGAAGGGTGTGGCTCCTGTCCAGGCACTGCCCTCCTAGGGGCTCTGAACGAGGCAGCGCCCCCCGCCGGCGGCCTGGGGTTGGGGTGTGGCGTCGGGCCGACTAAGCCCCAGACACTCAGTGCAGCCTTGCCCCTGGCTACTCTGACCCCTTGCCATCTTTCTTCTTCACCTGTGTCTGTCCCTTTATCTGTCCATCTGTCTATTTCCTTCACAGGTGCAGACCCCTGACAAGTCAGTGAGCCCCCTCTGCCTGTCCCTCTTTTCCTTCCTTTTGGCACTCTGGGCGGTGGCCCCTCCCCACCCTGGCTGCCTTCCTCTCACCCTGACTGCCCTCTTCCCTCTCACTTACCTGCCCCCCGCCCCCCACCCCCACCCCAGCAGGGCCCTGGCCTTGCCCTTCCCCACTCTCCCATCACCATAGCCCACGTGTACCAAATCCCAGGAGGGGCTGCCCCCACTGCCCACCCCCAGCATGAGGTTCTGAGCCACACCCTCCCCACAGACAGCCGCTCCGACCGCTGGTCCCAGATGCCAGCAAGCAGCGGCTGATGGAGGACACAGAGGACTGGCGGCCGCGTCCTGGGACAGGCCAGTCCCGTTCCTTCCGCATCCTTGCCCACCTCACGGGCACCGAGTTCAGTAAGTGCCAGCCTGGGGCAGGGTGGACTCTCTTCCTGGTCCCCAGCCCAGGCCTGGGCTCAGCCAGAGCTCAGGGCTGGGGTGCCCCTCTGTCTTCTCTTGATCAATACCTGCCTCTGCCCTCTCAGTGCAAGACCCGGATGAGGAGCACCTGAAGAAATCAAGGTAAAAGGATGGGCACCAGTCTTTCTCTGATCTCCTGCCTCTCCTGCTCCAGCCCCTGCCCTATGTCTGCTCCTGGGCATCCCCAGCCAGGGCGCTCCATTCTCTTTCTTTCTTTCGTTCTTTCCTTCCTTCTGTTCTTCCTCCTTTCCATTTCTCCTTCCTTCCACTTCCTCCTTCTCTCTCTGCCCCTCAGGGAAAAGTATGTCCTGGAGCTGCAGAGCCCACGCTACACACGCCTCCGGGACTGGCACCACCAGCGCTCTGCCCACGTGCTCAACGTGCAGTCGTAGCCTGGCCCTCACCGGCCGGCTGCCCTCTCTGCCTCACTCTTTCTGTTCCTCCTGCCCACGGCACCCCTCCTTGGTGCCTCCAGCTTCTGCCTACCTCACCCACCCCTTTCCTGCCCCTGGACTGAGCCTCCTGCTGGCCTGGCCCTGGCCATGCCTGCCTGGCACAGGGCCTGGCTCTGTCTGCCACTGCCCTCCTTCTTTGCCCTGTGGTACTGCTGTCTGCCAGGTCTCTGCTGGCTTGGGCATGGAAATAAACATTCTCAACACTGCTTTCTCTGCCTCTGTCTTCTATCTTTGTGGGGTTGGTTTGTATTTTGGGCATGGGGGTGTTAGTTCACACCGAGTGTGGGCCCTGCCAGTCTGGGTCTCAGTGGGAGGGAGTACCCGGTAAAGAGGGCCCTGCCGTCAGAGCTAGATCTCTGGGATGAGGGGAGCCCCAAGAGCTGCCCCAGAGTGAGATCCCTGCTCCACCTCCCAGCCCTGTACAACAGACCAGCCAGCTGGAACCTGGCTGGAAGAAGCTGCCCTACCATTCCTACCCCAGTGGACCTGGAGTCCAGCTCAGCAGCTCTCATACACCCAGGCATCTCCCATGGGGCCAGCAGGACCAAGGTTGGGGGGTAGGGCCATGCCAAGAGCCTCAGCTGTGCAGGGCCTTGAATGGCAGATCTTGCAGCCAGGTGCCCAGGACAGAAGCCCCAGCCCCAGCCTCAGCTACACCCCAGGAACCCTGGCCTGGTGAGAGAGAGTGGGCTTGGGCCTGGGGAAGGGTGGGTAGCCCCCAGGGGCATGGGGGTGGCGGGCCTCTGCAAGCTGCCCTGGGCTCTACCCTCTGTCCTTTGGGGTTCCTGGGCACCCCCCTGGAGCCACTTTCCTTGGCCCTAGCAGGCCCTACCACCCCCAGCTCCACCAGCCGCCCACCCTGGGCTGTGGACCCTGCATTTGCCGAGCGTTACGCCCCAGACAAGACAAGCACGGTGCTAACCCGGCACAGCCAGCCGGCCACCCCCACACCTCTGCAGAACCGGACCTCCATCGTGCAAGCAGCTGCTGGAGGGGGTGCAGGAGGGGGCAGCGGCAGCAATGGCAAGACTCCTGTGTGCCACCAGTGCCACAAGGTCATCCGGTGGGTGGCCCTGTTCCTTTCCTACCCTGGCCTTTCCTGTCCCAAAGCCCAGCCCTGGCATCTTTCTGACCTCTGTTCCCCCGTCTGTCTCCCCACTCATCTCAGCTACCACTACAGGAGGATGAGGATTCAGTTGCCACTTGGAGTTGGGGTAGAGACATGGCCTGGGTCCTCAGATTCTGAATCCTGCATCACGTACCCCCCCCCGCCCCCCAAACACACACACAGCTTCTGTCAGCGTTTGCCCTGGTCAAATGGAGGAAGTGCCAGTGACACATCTGAGCTGTGCCTCTGCACTCGCTGCTCCCTGGGCGAGGAAGGCCCTGCGCCTCCCAGCCCCTCTGCCTCTCTCCCTCCTGCTTG
This sequence comes from Ceratotherium simum simum, assembly GCF_057802395.1. Taxonomy (NCBI): domain Eukaryota; kingdom Metazoa; phylum Chordata; class Mammalia; order Perissodactyla; family Rhinocerotidae; genus Ceratotherium; species Ceratotherium simum. The sequence goes on from NC_141903.1 coordinate 3,582,744, forward strand.
CTCAGTCTCTCCTGCTGAGCCTCTGCTTTCAGAGCAGACAGGCCAGAGGCCCCTCTCCCTCTGCGCTGCTCCCGGGGGCCCAGCAGGGTCACACAGCCTCCAGAGTCAGTGTGCTAGATTCTGGAACCTTCCTAGTTCTCAACCCCAGCCCTGCCCTCAACTCCTGTCAGCTCTTAGGCTCTGCAGAGCAGCCCCTCCTTCAGACACCCCCATTTATCTGGGACCTGCGGGCCCTTCCCCAGGCCAGATGGAACAGGCAAGCAGCACAGCATGGGCACCAGGGACAGCTCAGGTGCCCACTGGTCTTCAGGGCTCCTGGGCACTCCGGCCTCCTTCTCTTCAGGGCGGCAGTTCCTTTGGTTTGGCTCATTGGGCCCAAGGCAGCACCCCTCCCCCCGCCGCCCCCCCACCCAATGTAGCCCTTCTCCCTGTTTGAAGGTTGACCCCTCCCTCGTCTCTTGTCATCAAAGCAGTGCAGGAGCATCACTCTTGCCGTGTGACCTTGGGCAGGTCACCTCCCAAGCCTATTTTCTCCCCTATCTGGAAAGCAGGGAGAATGAACTTCTCCTTGAAGGCTTCAGAATAGGTGTTCAGTAAACCCACTTGGGCCAGGAGCCCCTACCTCGTTTGCAGACACTCCTTCTCACTGCCGTTGCCTCCCACCCAGGGGCCGCTACCTGGTGGCGCTGGGCCACGCATACCACCCTGAGGAGTTTGTGTGTAGCCAGTGTGGGAAGGTCCTGGAAGAGGGCGGCTTCTTCGAGGAGAAGGGTGCCATCTTCTGCCCACCTTGCTATGACGTGCGCTACGCACCCAGCTGTGCCAAGTGCAAGGCGAAGATCACAGGCGTGAGTGGGGCTGAGGGGAATGGGGGGGGGATCCCAACCCTGTCAGCAGTGGGGAGTGCTGTTGAGCAACTCCTTGGCCTGGGGGCTCTCCCTGCCTGAGCCCTTTGGATCCTTAGCAGCCTCATAAGCAGGCTGCTATATTGGCCTCACTTTATATTAACCAAGATCCTCTTAACAAATGACAAAAAATTCTGCTCAAAAGGGCTCAAGCAAAAAAAGAAAGGTATTGGTTCAAATAAGCAGCAAGCCCAAGGGGCACTAACTTCAGGCCTAACTGAACGCAGGTCCTGAGGTCATCAGAACTCCTTTTCTACCACTTGCCTGTGTTTTTATCTGTATTGGCTTTGTTCCCAGCATACTTTTCCCTAGAAGGTGGCAAAGATGGTGCCAGGGTTAGATCTCCCCCGCTGAGCCCCACAAGTGAACAAGAGCGCCTCTGGGCCAGTCGATGCATCAAGAGTCCCAGTGCTAATGCTCATTGGCCTGGCTTGTGTCACATGCCCATCTCTGAACCAAGCCCTGTGACTCAGATTGGCTAGGCCTGGGTGACACTGACTCCTGGAGCAAGATTTGGGTGGCCCTGCCTGAACCACAGACTGCGAGTGAGGTAGGACTGGTTCCTTGAAATAAAACCAGGATGACATTACCTGAAGAAGGGAAGTAAGTGCTGGTCAGGCCAAAACAAGAGATGGCCGCCGTGTCAGTGGGGTTGCATTCAGCTGCGGTCACAGAAAACCCCGTTACAGAGATGCAATCAGAAGGGGTTATTGACTTCAGTCACAAGAATTCCGAGGCTGGAACAGCCGCTCAAGGATGCCTTTAGGCTTTTCCTGCTTTTTGGCTCTGAAATCCTCAGCATGTAGACCTTGTCCCCAAGCTTATCTACTGTAGTTGCCAGATGGCTGCTGAAGCTGCAGTCTTTGTGTTCCTGTAGTCAGGAAGGAGAGGGAAGGGGCAAATGGCATTCTTTTTTTTTTTTTTTTTTTTTAAAGATTTTATTTATTTTATTTTTCCCCCCAAAGCCCCAGTGGATAGTTGTATGCCGTAGCTGCACATCCTTCTAGTTGCTGTATGCGGGACTCGGCCTCAGGATGAACGGAGAAGTGGTGCCTCGATGCGCACCCGGGATCCGAACCCGGGCCACCAGCATCGCAGCGCGCGCACTTAACCACCAAGCCACAGGGCCGGCCCGCAAATGGCATTCTTTTAACAGGGTTTTGCTTTTTGACTCTGGAAGAAAAACTAGAAACTTGCATCTGTATCTCAGTGGTGGAATTGTTATCCTATGAGCACCTGGGCCACAGGGGAAGCTGACAAACCCGTATCTTAACTTCCATCCTCCAAAAGAGAGGAAGGCAAAAAAGAAGGGGGCTGTGACAGGCTGTTGAAAGGCCAATCCATAGTGTCTTCTGCCCCGCACGCATGAGAAAACAGAGACTCTGAAAGATAACTTGATGTGCATGAAGGGCCCAGGATTACCGAGTGGCAAAGCCAGAACTTCAGACTCAAAAACTTGTGATTCAAAATGTTATTCTTGGGGCTGGCCCGGTGGCGCAAGCGGTTAAGTGCGTGCGCTCCGCTGCGGCGGCCCGGGGTTCTCAGGTTTGGATCCCGGGCGCGCACCAACGCACCGCTTGTCAGGCCATGCTGTGGTGGCGTCCCATATAAAGTGGAGGAAGGTGGGCATAGATGTTAGCCCAGGGCCAGTCTTCCTCAGCAAAAGGAGGAGGATTGGCAGACATTAGCTCAGGGCCGATTTTCCTCACACACACACACGAAAAATGTTATTCTTCTTGCTGAGGCTAAACACACAGCATAGCCCGAGCAGGTTGCCTGCGCGCCAAACTAGCTGCCTGCCAACCGGAGCCAGGCTTGGGGCTTGGGTCGGTGCGTGTCACGAGCAAAGGGTGACAGGCTGTCCACCTTCCTCCATTTGTGTCTTTATTAGGTGTGAGCAGTGTGCCCCATGCTGGGGACACCTCGTGAAGAGACAGACGTGGGTCCTGCCCCCAGGAGCTCACCCTGGGGAGGGGGCTGCGGAAGGTGTTGGGCTGAGGGCAGAGCCAGAGAAAAGGGGGCGGGATAGGTAGGGTGACAAGCTGAGGGGGTTCCTGTTGCACGTGTGTGGAAGCCGAAGCCCAGAGAGGGGCGGAAACAGCCCAAGTCTGCAGGACCTGAGGTCCTGCTGGAGCAGCCCCAGGCACTGCTGACTCCGGTGGGGGCTCTGCTGCCACTCACGCTTCTCCTTATTTCTGGATCCACAGTCTGAGCTGCCAGATGTGGCCAGAGAGCTCCGGTGATGTTCGTAGTAGTGAGGATTAGCTTGACCACTAGTGGCAGAAAACTTAAAATAAAGGTGGCTTATTTCTCACCTAAAGAAGTCCAGAGCCAGGCAGTCTGGGACTGGTAGGCAGATCCAAGCTCCTGTATCCTGTTGCTTAGCCATTCTCAGCAGGGGCTTACTTATCACTCGTAGTCCAAGATGGCTCTTGAGCCTCAGCCCAAGTGTCCATATTCCAGCCAGCAGGAAGTTGGAAGGGGAGGCAGGGATGGAGGGCCCATGGCAGCCATCCTTAGAAGATGCCGCCTCCCAACCCTTCTGCTTCCATCCATTGGCCAGAACTCAGTCACATGACCACACTGAACTGCAAGGGAGGCTGGAGAAGATAGTCTGTTTTGGGCAGCCATGTACCCAGCACAAAATGGGAGTTCTGTCAGTAGACAGGAAGGGGAGAATGGATATTAACACAGTCTTTGTCATTATAACGACGGTTCGTGTGGTGGGGCACTAGCTGTGTGTAGACATCCAGCTTCACAATCATACTACGAAGTCACTTTGGCTACTTCCATCTTACAGCTGAGGGAATTTTGTCCAAGATCACAGTCATTTCCCTGCCAGCCTAGGCCATACCCAGTTGGACTGTTCTGGCAGAGTGGGCTGGATCCCAGGACCCTTCTTGAGCTGGGCATCTGGGTTTGCTTCCCATAGGTCTAGGCCCTCTTGTTCACTGACCGCTCTGCCTGCATTACACCGTACTCGTCTTGCCCCGCCCCAGTCCTGGGTGGGCAGGGTTGTCACCCAGGCCACAGATGGGGAGCTGAGGCTCCCAGGGCCCAGCTGGCTCCTGGGGGCTGGAGTAAGTCTTGGGTGAGAAACCCTCTCCTGCCTCGACCGAGGCCAATGGCTCCATAGAGCTGCCCAGGGCCCTCAGCTCCTACTCTTGCAGGGACTCCAGGGCCTGACAGAACCTAGGGAGCCCCCACCTAACCCTCCAAGGGGCAGGAAGTTGACCTCCCCAACCTGCCACGAGCTCCATGCCCTGCCTGTGCCCAGCGCTCGGGACCATGCCTTCCTTCGAAGCTCAGCGTGGCGTGGGGAGAAACACAGTGCAATCAGATTGTTTCAGCGGAGTTGGAAAGAAGCTCTGAGGGCTGAGGGGACACATTAGAGTGGACCTGTCCTGGTCTGGGAACCATCTGGGACCCTATGCCATCAAGGCTTACCACTTACCAGCAGCCCCCCTTGCTCCGGTGCTCCATTTTACCAATGTGCTGTTCCCCTCGCCACAGGGCTGTCCCTGCACAGGCTGTCCTCTCTGCCAGGGACACTCTTTGGCACCCTCTTTATCTTGTGCCTTCTCATCTGGGACTCAAATATCACTTCCTCAGGAACACCTTCCCTGATACCCACTCTCCCCACCAGATGAGACCCCCCAAAAATTGGCTCACTACCCCCTAGTCTTTTTGTCCCATCACTTCCCCAGGTGTGGACTCCATGGGCTGGGACCAGGGCTGTTTTGGTCATGATTTATACTGTGCTCCTGTATAGGAGGTGGTCAGTAAATAGTTGACAGGAGTGGATGGAAGTAGTCTCTAAACTGAACTTGAAACATGAGTAGGAATTCGCTCGGAGAAGGATCTGGGGAGATTATTACAAGCAGAGGAAATAGCTCATGTCCCAGGGCAGCACCTGGGGAGGGTGTGAGAGGAGACAGAAGAGGTGGACGGGGGTGTGAGAAGAGACAGAAGAGGTGGGTGGGGGTGTGTGAGGAGACAGAAGAGGTGGGCGGGGGTGTGAGAAGAGACAGAAGAGGTGGACGGGGGTGTGTGAGGAGATGGAACAGGTGGACAGGGGTGTGAGAAGAGACGGAAGAGGTGGACGGAGACTGAGGAGACAGAAGAGGTGGATGGGGCTGTGAGAGGAGTTTGGAGCTGAGGGCTGATGTGGTCAGATTTGCCTCAGCCAGCTTCCTCTGGGGCGGGAGGAGACAGCTAGAAAAGAGGAACTGAGGCTGCTCGGCCTGGGTCAGGGAAGTGGGGATGGAGAGGCAGACAGATAGAGGAAAGATAAGGGAGTAAAATAGACAGTGACAGCTGGGTCTTCTGAATACTGACAGAAACCTGACTCCCTGCCCACACGCCCCCGGACCCCATTCTGGGCTCCCCAAGCTTCTGCCGAGTCCCCTGTCCTACCAGCTTGCAGCCACATTCTTTCCCCTGGACCCTTTGCTTTTTGAAAAGAGGCAACACTAGGCAGTGGGAAGAGCCAGCTTTGGAGGCAGGCAGACTTGGGCACGAAATTCGTTTCTACCGTCTATTGGCTGTGTGACCTGGGACAAGTCGCTCTCGGCCTCACTAAAGTGGGGATGGCAGTAACTTCCTGGCCAGGGTGGTTTTGAGTTGTATGTGAGATGTGACATCAATGTTGTAGAGGGCACAGATGGGCCACCTGAGAGCTGCATGCTGCCGACACATGTCTAGCTAGGTCCACACTGCTTCATTTTTAAATTAATGGCTAATATTTAAAAAATCAGGAGATTTCGGGGCCGGCCTGGTGGCACAGCAGTTGAGTGCACGTGCACCGCTGCGGCAGCCCGGGGTTCGCAGGTTTGGATCCCGGGCGCGGACCTACGTACGCACTACTTGTCAGGCCATGCTGTGGCGGTGTCTCATATAAAGTAGAGGAAGATGGGCACGGATGTTAGCCCAGGGCCAATCTTCCTCACAAAAAATAAATAAATAAATAAATTAATTAATTAAATAAATCAAGAGATTTCACTTTAACATGTAGATTTCCACCTGAGCCTTCTAGGCATTCCTAAATGAACTGGTCAGCACTGCCCCTACAGGCAGAACCGGTGCTCTGCCATGACACAGTGCCCACCTTGCTGTATTGTGTAGCCACCCAGCCCTGGCAGGCACTGGGTCTGGGACCCCCAGCTTCAAATGCAGGGCCATCCTCACAGCAACCCTGCAAGGCTGGGATTAGGTTCCCATTTCACAAGGGAAGGAACCAAGTGTCGGGAGAAGGTAAAGCTGTTGGCAAAGTCCCCTAGCTAAGAAGCAAGGTCTAGCTGAAGCCCCAGGCCTGACCCCGTTGAGGCCCCACACTGCTCTCCACCTGCTCCAGATCTGAATGCTGTGGCCCTGCTTGGCCCAAGGGATCCAGGGATTGACAGCTGGCCCAGGGAGAGCTGAGCCCCGCCCAGATTAACTCAAAAATCACTTGTTGATAGGCATGTAGGGGGCCAGGCCCTGTTGGGATCTATCAGTTAATAGAACAGTTGATGTTCTAACCAGAAGGTCCTGCCCTCCTGGACCTTACCTTTGAGCAGGAAGAAGGGGGGAGAGGCAGATGATAAGCAATGGACACAATAGGTAAATTACCTAGTAGTGTTACTAAGAGAAAAGTTGTGGAGAAAAGGAAAGCACAGAGATAGAGGTATTGGAAGTATGGCATTGAGAAGGCAGGTTGGAATATGAACTGGTGTTATCAGAGTGGGCTTCATGGAAAAGGTAACATTTGAGCAGAAACCTGAAGGAGGTGAGGGCTGAGCCTTGCAGATATCTGGAGCAGAGCAGTCTAGGCAGAGGGGACAGCTGGTGTGAAGCCCCAAGACAAGTGTGCTTGGTGCATCAACCATGGGCAAGAGGCCATTGGGAGAGCAAAGGGACAGAGGCCAGACCGCGGCCCCTGGGCCCTTCACTTGGGCCCTTCATAGGGCTGTGGCTTTTGCTCAGAGAAATGTGGAGCAGGTGGGAATTCGAGCAGAGGGGGATGTGGCCTGGCTGGTGTTGACATCAGACTGGAGGGGCAGAGGGAGGAGCACGGAGGCAAGTTTTGTGAAGTCCCTGAGGCCACAGACGCCTGAGGCTCATGTTCTGCATCAGGGATGCTATGAGAAGTGGTCCAAACCTGGATGCCTCTTGGAGGTGAAATCGAGCAGGATTTCTTGGAGGACCTGATGTGGGACGTGAGAAAGAGGGGAACTTAGCCTGTGGAAATGGAAGGATGGAGGTGCCATCAGCTGAGATGGAGACTGCTCTGGGAGGAGCAGGTTTGGGGGGTGGAGATTGGGAGCTTGGCTTTGGACGTGGCAAGCCTGAGAGGCGTGGACTTCTGTGGGGAGACCTCAGGGGGGGAGATAGAGAGTGGGAGGGGTGGGTGTGCAGCTGTAACCTTTACCATGGGAAGGAAGAGGGCCCGAGGCCAGCGTTCCTGTGTCCTGGGCTCTGGAGAGGAGGGGGCTGAGCCCCCTGGTGACTGTCGCCTCCTCCCAGGAGATCATGCATGCCCTGAAGATGACCTGGCACGTGTATTGCTTTACCTGCGCAGCCTGCAAGACACCCATTCGTAACCGGGCCTTCTACATGGAGGAAGGGGCACCCTACTGCGAGCGAGGTACTTGGCGGGCCAGGCAAGGGGGCAAGGCCAGGTGAGGGGGGCGGGGTGTGGGACATGTGAGAACCCAGCACCCCCTTCCTCTCTGTGTCGGTCTCCAGACTATGAGAAGATGTTTGGCACGAAATGCCGTGGCTGTGACTTCAAGATTGATGCTGGGGACCGCTTCCTGGAGGCACTGGGCTTCAGCTGGCACGACACGTGCTTCGTGTGTGCAGTGAGTGCCCCCCTCAGACTCGGGTCACCCCTAGCGCCCTGTGTTCTTCACCAGCCTCCCTCCCACCCCTTGCATCTGGGATTCATGAGAGGTTGGGAAGGGGCCTCCCCTGCCACCCTCAACCCCATGTGACTGGACCTTGGCTGTCCCCAGATATGTCAGATCAACCTGGAAGGAAAGACTTTCTACTCCAAGAAGGACAAGCCCCTTTGCAAGAGCCATGCCTTCTCCCACGTGTGAGCCTCTCCCACCCACTGCCACCTTGCCCAGCCCAGCCAGAGGGGTCACTGGTTCTGGAGTCATCACCCCGAGATTTCTGAGGAGAGCTGGCAAAAGTTGCCCCAACCCCAACTCCTGGCCGAAGCCTAGGGTTCCCTGGGCCCTGCCCCACCCCCTGCATCTCCCCCCCAACTCCCTCCACCACCATTGCACACCGGTGCTGGCCACACCGGCCCCTGTTCACGTCCAGTGCCACAATAAACCTGTATCCAGCTGTGTCCTGTGTGTGCTTCCCCCTACACGTCAGGAAGGGTGGGATTTGAGGCACATAGCAGGGCAGAGATTAAGACAGTTTGCCCAGGGCTTGCCACCCTGGTGGTCCTTGTGTTGGGGACGTGGAGGGCTCCTGGTCATCAGGAGGAGATAAAGGGGGATCCTGTGTGCTGGGCCCAGGCAGCCACAGAAGTGGGGGAGCCTGGCGTGGCCTGGCTTGGAGGTCAGGGAAGAGGAGTTGGGTGTGCACCTGCAGGGATCGGACATGGAAAACAGGCACAGCCAGAGGGCAGGCCCAGAGGTGCCGGCCGCCATCATACGCTTCAGCAGAAGAAGGTGGGGCTGAAAAGGGCAGCGCCCAGGTCCTGGGAGGCCACAAGTGCCGGGCTGGGGAGCTGGGACTGCTTCCTGAGGGCAAAGTGGGGGTGGGGAGTCAGGGCACAGAAGAGTTTGAAATAGTGAAGCAGGGGCAGGCCCCGTGGCTTAGCGGTTAAGTGCGCACGCTCCGCTGCTGGCGGCCCGGGTTCGGATCCTGGGTGCACACCGACACACTGCTTCTCTGGCCATGCTGAGGCCGCGTCCCACATACAGCGGCTGGAAGGATGTGCAACTATGACATACAACTATCTACTGGGGCTTTGGGGGGGAAGAAAAATAAATCTTAAAAAAAAAAAAGAAATAGTGAAGCAACCAGTTCAGATCTGTGTTGTAGAAAGAGCCCTGAGAGCCGAGAGCCATGAGCAGGGTGGACAGGAGGGAGACTAGGAGGACGGGCACGGGCCAGGGGAAGGGAGGAGCAGAAAGTGACATGGCAGAGATGCGACCCAGTGACAGGTCCCAGGGAGCCTAGAGTGGGGGCCTGGGGGATGAGGAGTGAGGAGAGGAAGGAAGGACACCCTGCTAGGGGTCTGGAATAGACCACCATTGCTTACATCATCTCACATGCTCTCCCAGCAGCCCTGTGAAGTGTCTGCAGTTAGACTCATTTCTTCTTTTTGTTTTTTTGGTTTTTTTAGGAAGATTGGCCCTGCACTGACATCTATTGCCAGTCTTTCTGTTTTTATTTTTTCTCCCCAAAGCCCCAGTAGATAGTTGTGTATCACAGCTGTGGAGTTGTAGCTCTTCTATATGGGACGCTGCCACAGCATGGCTTGATGAGCGGCGAGTAGGTCTGTGCCCAGGATCCGAACCGGTGAACACTGGGCCGCTGAAGCAGAATGCACGAACTTAACCGCTGCGCCACCAGGGTGGCCCCTAGACTCGTTTCATAGATGAAAGATTAGGAGACCTGACCAAGGCCGCACAGCCACTGAGCCATGAGCAGGGCTAGGAGCCAGGCCTGAAGCTGAGTACACTGTCCTGGGACTGGCTGACACTGAGCACCGTTCACCAGTGAGTGCCCCTCTGGGAAGCTCACTTCCGCCCGCCTCTCGACATCTGCAGGCTCTGGTGGTGGTCCCATCTTTCCCCAGGGCCCCTTGCTTCCCGCAGGTGCCCTCCACCACCCTAGGGGCACTGTTATCTCTCCTATCCCAAGCATGGACTGGAGAGGGACCAGACTAGGCCTAGACAACTTAGTGTGCCCATGGCCACCTGTCCTTCAGAGCTCCCTGGAATGAGGACCTTCAGCACATCTGAAGTTGCCGGCATTCTCAACAGGTGCTTGGGCCCATCCCCTTTAGGAGAAGAGAAGGGTCGCTGTGTTCTCTTGAGGAGCCCTGGAGCCTGAGTACAGAGCTTCCTGTGTTATTTTCACGATGTCTTTTTTTTTTTTTTATTTTATTTACCTTTTTTCCCCCAAAGCCCCAGTAGATAGTTGTATGTCATAGCTGCACATCCTTCTAGTTGCTGTATGTGGGACGCGGCCTCAGCATGGCCAGAGAAGCTGTGCGTCGGTGCGCGCCCGGGATCCGAACCCAGTACGCCAGCAGCGGAGCGCGCGCACTTAACTGCTAAGCCACGGGGCTGGCCCTATTTTCACGATGTCTTGCCAGAGCCTAGAACAGTGCCTGGCCCACAGTGGATGCGCAATGAATGTTTGTTGATGACTGAATGAGGTGCCCGGACATTTAGGAGACAAATTCAGGGAGCAGCTGAAGATTCAAGTCTGGATTCACCTCGGATTCAATTCGGGAATGAGTTTGGGACAGGCCTGGCACAGTCATCACAGATGCTTGTCATTGATGTCTAGAGAGAGGTGGGGAGCAGGGCCCAGGCAGGTCACATCAGGAGTAAAGCAGGTGGGATATGGTTTTCTTTCAACCTAGACATCCCTAGCATATTCAGCACAGAGTATCTTTCACTTCCACAAAGAAATGTACTCTCTCCCACTTCTCTTGAACCATGAGGCCCTCTCAGTCCATCCTTGGTTTCCATGGATACAAGCGAGCAAGAGCACAGGGGTGCGTGGTGAGTGCTGCTGGGAGCCGTCAGGGACGGGGGCTGGGGGGAGCCTTCTGGGGGCAGCCGCCTGCCCTTGGCCTCAACCAAGGGCTGCCGCGTGGGAATGCCAGGCTGTGGCCAGATCTGCCAGTTTACCGACAGCGTCCAGAGACTCAGACTTTTATGTGAAATCTGGTTTTTGAATGTTGGCAACTAAGTTAGATTTTTTTAAAATCCTATTAAAAAAAAACAATAAACGTGGGCCAAATCCAGTGTGAGGACGACCGGGGCCCAAGCATAGGGAAGAGATGAGAGCCCAGGAAGCAGCACTGGGCAGAGAAAGCAGGAGCCACCAGAGGCGGAGGACGACCTCCAGAGAGCAAAGGGCAGGTAGGCCGGGGCAGGGCAGGAGTGTTTCCAGAGGCTGCCAACAGTGTCAACCAGGCAGATAAGGATGAGGAGTCCCCATGGCATTTCGCAACAAGGTGACATTTGCCAGATCAGTTTAGCAGAGAGCTGTGGCGGCTCCCAGGGTTAGAGGAAGAAGAGGGTGGGTGGTGAGGATGTGGAATGAGAGAGTGCAGATAAGAGAGTGTAGACAGCTCTTTTTAAGAGGCTTGGCTCTGGTGGGCCAAGAGGAGGACTGACCACTAGCAGCCAGGGTCAGCTGAGCTGCCAAGATGGGTGGAGGGAGGAAGCTGGGAGGCATCTGCCAAGGGAAGGTGGTTGAAGAAGGAGAAGTTGAGGGGGACGTAAGGGGAGAGCAGGGTGAAGAGCAGACAGCTGGGGCCTGAATCTCAGGAAGAGGAGCTAGCCTAGATGGAAGTGAAAACAAGCACAGGGCACCTGCTCTGCACAGCCCAGCTCTGCTGGGAACCACAGAGCAATTGCTTTCATGTCATTTCATCATCAAAACACACTTAAGAGAGATGTCATTAAAGGCCCATTTCAGATGAGGGAACTAAGGCTTAGAGAGGGAAAGTGACCTGCCCAGAGCCACCCAGCCAGAATGGCCTGGGCCTGCTGCTCCAAGGATCAAAGTCTGAGGTGCTCCCGACTGCACCCCCAGCTGCCCCACACCACAGAGCTGCAGGGATCACGGTGTTCCAAGGCTGGGGTGCGACGCTGTGTGGGTGGAGGCCGCAGGGACTGGGAAACGTCCCTGTGCCAGGAAGGGGAGGCCATTAGCGCCCTTGGAGAGTGCAGTCTCCTCTGCCGAGGGGGCAGAGCCCATGGCAGGGGGCTGAGTGGGCAGCTGGAGAGGCAGCAGGCAGGGGGGCTTTGTCTAGCTCTGGATGGCTTGAGCTCATTTGAAGTCAGCAGGGAGAGACGCAGTGGAAGGCAAGGGACTGTTTGGCCGGAGTACAGAGTACAGAGGCAGGAACTGATGACTCTGGTGCTGCCTCCTCAGTGCCGGGCCCCACATGGCCTTGGAACACACACAAGGTACATCCAATCCTGTGGACCCCTCCAAGCAGCCCCGCTACAGGAAGGGAGCTGAGGCCTGTGTTCTAAAGGGCCGGCACACAGGGAGCAGCAGCCTGGGCTGCGATTCAAATCTGAGTCAGCCTAAGTCCAAAGCCAACCCTGAGAATGGAGGAAGGGCCCCTCCCCAACTGGGGTTGAAAGAGGGTGGGGGGCTAGGTTTCTGGGGGCCATGATGGGGCAAGAAGTAGCTTATTGGGAGCCTGGGGGAGAACTCAGGAGGCAGGAGGCAGCCCTGGGAGATCATGCAGTGGGAGTGGCCAGGGAGGGGCCCCAGGACCAGATTGGGTCCTCCTGCTCAGGGCCTGGGGGCACTAGAAGGTCAACTCAGCTTTCATCCATGTCCCTTGCCACTGACAAAAATGACCACTACTTGGGGACTAGGTAGATTAGGAAGGACTCTTTCAGCTGCAATTCAAACTAGTTTAAGCAAAAATAAGGATAATTTATCTCATTTAACAGAAAAGATTAATGGCTTCAGCTATGGCGGGATCCGGTACCCATGGATGTTATCAGGAGTCTCTCTGAGCGTACTCGCTCTCTCGCGTTCTCTCTCTCCCTCCATCTCTCAACTCTGCTTTCCTCAATGCTGGCTTTATTCTCAGGTGACTCCCCCCATTACTGGCAAAGACACCCCTCAGCCAGCTCCAGGCCCACATCCTGCCAACTCAGCAGCCTCAGTGGAGCCTTTCTTAATAGTTCCAGTAAAAGTCCCAGGGCTGATACCCATTGGACTGACTTGGGTCCATTCTGAAGCGTCACTGGGTCTGACCCACTGGCATGGATCACATGCACCTCTCCAGAGTCTGAAGTGGAAAATCAGCTGCAAGACAGGGACAGGGATGCCTGACCATGGACGTCCACTGCACGGGGCACGCTTCCACCCCTCCAAGCCCAGGACTCCCACCACTTGACTCTTCTCCTAGACCCCACAGCTGTAGCCTCAGGAACTACTTCTGACCAAATTCCAGGCAGGCCAGCCCCTGGATGTGGAAATGGGGCTGCTAGAAGGGGAAGCGGGGAGGGCGTGTGGTGTGCTGAAGTGACTAGGGACAGACCTGTGTTCCCATCCAGACTTTGCCACTCACCAGCTGTGTGCCTCAGGGAAAATCACTGCCCCCCTCTGAGCCTCGGTTTTCCCATCTGTAAAACGGTAATAACAGCCAACATGTCAATATCACCTAGTATGTGCAGTTGCCATTGTAAGCACTTTCTAGATACTTTTTTAAAATCCTCAAACAGACCCTCTGAGGTAGGTGCCATCATTATCATCCCCATGTTATAGCTGGAGATGAGTGAGACAGGAAGGGTCAGGCAAGGAGTCTCAGGTCACACGGTTAGCAGCCTTCAGCAGTCAGGAGCAGAGCTGAGGTGGTGGAAGTGGCCGGCCGGAGCCAGGGGCTGAGCCCTGGGGAAGTGCAGTGACCTGTGACGATGAGGGGGCACTTTCGAAGATGTACTTGGTAGGAACTTGCACAGGCAAGATGAGGACAGAGAAGTTTCCCGCCAGCTGGTGCTGAAAATGTCCTGAGGCCAAGTCAGCTTTGATACCTTCCCTGAGGGCGAGCCCCAGTGGCCAGGGTTCCACAGCCAGGGTTCGGTTACTGGGCGTGGACTACACTGCTCTGTTAGTGGCCATGCTGTGCTGGTGGCCCACATACTAAAAAATAAAGGAAGACTGGCACAGATGTTAGCTCAGGGCGAATCTTCCTCAGCAAAAAAAAAAAAAAAAAAAGAAAAGTAAAGAAAAAGGAAAAAAGAAACCTACCCCGGGCCAGCCCCGTGGCTTAGCAGTTAAGTGCTCGCCCTCTGCTGCTGGCAGCCCGGGTTCGGATCCCAGGTGCGCACCGACGCACCGCTTCTCCGGCCATGCTGAGGCTGCGTCCCACATACAGCAACTGGAAGGATTTGTAGCTGTGACATACAACTATCTGCTGGGGCTTTGGGGGAAAAATAAATAAATAAATAAAAATTATAAAAAAAAAAAAGGAAATCTTCCCTGAGAGGTGTGGGGGAGCACAGTACAGGAAGGTGGGCATGGGAGGGAGGAGGGCGGGGCTGCGAGGAGGAAGGGAGTGGGTTCTCACTTTCTAAGTTTCCATCCAGTTACATTTTATCCTCACAACATGTCATCAAAGAGGCAACTCAGACAGGGAAAGGGTTTTAGCCAAGCTCTGACAGTAAGTGACCAGCTTCTGGATCTGAATTCTCCTTTTTTCTCATCTTTTCCACTCCAGGACCCAGAAGCCATTGGACCAGCCACCCAGTGTGGGGGGAGTTCATGCTCTGGAGGTGGGAGAGACCTGATATGTTAGCACCAGAAGGGTGATCAGTGCTGGGAGTGGTAGATGTGGCGGCCTAGTGGGAGAACCTCCAGGAGGCACCCAGCACCCACCCACCAATGCTGAGTGTGTGGGTTTCAGGGGCAGCGGATGGCTGAAGGGAGGCAGGTTCACAGAGGACAGAGTGATCGGTGGTCACCCTGCTCCCACCCGGTTGAGGAAACTGAGGACTACGACGGCGCCACTGAATTTGGCAATTTAGGGGTCACTAGTGACTTTGGCCAGAACAGTGCCCGGGACAACAGGGGAAGGAGGAGACAAATTACAGATATATAAATTATCGGACGAAGCCAGTATAGAGGGGCAGAGTGAGAAGACCAGAAGGAGCAGGTCTCAGGACGTGGAACAGGGGACCCTCTTGCTCCCCTGAAAAAACAGAAAACTGTGGACGGGGCACATAGGGACTCTGTACTGTCTTTGTAATTTTTCTGTAAGTCTAAAACTGTTCTAAAATTAAAAGTTTATTTAAAAATATAGATGGCAAAGAGGTGAGAATGGGTGTGGCTGGAGAGAGTTTGTAGGTGGCTAGGGGAGGCAGGAACTTGAGGGAGGGCGAGTGTGCACTAGGGCTTCTGTTTTTTGGTTGCAAATTGAGTGAGCAGGAGGCTGGGAAGGTGCCGGGAGGGGAAGGTGGGAGGAGTTCTGAGCCTGGACAAGTCACAGGAAGCAGGAAGGGACTGAGGCCTGAGACCCCTCTACCTACCCCTCCCTGGTACCCCTCAGCCCTGCTATGGGGTCCCCTTCCTCCTCAGAATTCTACTGACTCTGCCTGGGCCTTGCTCCAGGTGGGGGCCGTGGAGAAAACGCCAGGGCCAGGGGTCCACGGCATGGTGGGCGCAGAGATTCCCCAGGCAGAGGCCTGTAGGCTGTTTTGAGTTTTAAGAGGTTCCTCTTACTGCAAAACCCTGGGAACCACTGCTGGAGCTCAGTGCACACACTGCTCTCCTCCTCTTGGCGTGGCCCATCACCCAACTCGGAACTCGGAGGCCCAGGGGGACTCCCTCCTCCACCACTTCCCACACTGGACCAGGTAAAGCTTGCTCAGGTTCTGTCACCTCCCCAGGGAGGATGGGAGTGGGAGGCTTCTCAGAGCTGGGAAGGGTTTCGGGGTCCCAACTCAGCAAGGAGTGGAGAGGTTCCAGGAGGCCCTGGCAGTGCACATTCTCCCTTCCTCAGCTCCTCAAGGAGTTGGCAGTGATGCCAACTCCTCTGCAGGGGACTTCTCTGAGGCCCCAGAGCCTTCTGTGCTCAGAGCTTTGGGAAATAAAGGTGCTAGGAGGCTGCCCTGGAGTGTCCTTGGAGGACTCCTGCCTTGGGAGTCTGGGGTTAGATGCTGCTTCCGGAACTCTACTTGGGATTCCTCTGGGAGGCCTGAGGCTTGGGAGAGAAGGCAAAGGATTTCCTAGGCTGGTCCCCTGTGAGAGGGCCTAGGAGGCAGCTAGTAAGGGAGTTGGGGCTCAGCATAGGGGTGGGGCAGGGAAGGGGGAAGAGGTTGGGAATGCTGGGGTAATGAGCTGGGTTGGGGCTACGAATGGACAAGGAGGCAGGGATGGAGGGGTGTGGTTGAGAGCTGGGATCAGAATGGGAACAGGATAGGCTGGACTGAGGAGGGTGCAGCTAGGGATGGGGTATGGTGAACCGGTGGGGGTGCCTGCTAGGCAAGGGGTTGGGAGTGGGGCTGGAGCTGGGATAGGAAAGAAATGGGGCTGGATTTGGGGTGGGGACACAGATGGCGGTGAGCAGTGATGGGGATGGACTAGGAACGGGTGGAGACAGGCTGCAGATTGGCCAGGGGATGCTGGTATGTGAACTGGGTTGGAGCTGGGGGTTGAAATGAACCAGGAATGGGGGTGAAGCTGGGATGGAAAGAAATTAAGCACGGAGTGGGGCTGGGCCGGATTGGAATGAAGTGGATTTGGGATTGGAACTCGGGAGCTGGAAAGAGGAGGGGTGAAGCTGGGCCTGGATAGGGGTGGGTGAGGTGGGGACGGGGCTGAAACCCCGGGGCTGGGGAAGAGGGTGAGCGCTGAGGCCGGGGACAAGGTAGGTGAAGGTTTGGGACCCTGGTGAGACGGGCCTTGGGAGCCGAGAGGCTGCTCCGCCCGGGGGGGCGCGCAGGGGCTGTGGGTGAGGGGCACGGGGGCGCCCCGGGGCAGGCCGGGAAGGGGGGGCGGGCCTCCCCCTGGGCCGGGCCGGGGCGGCGCTAGGACCGGGCGCGCGGAGGGAGCGAGCCGGGCGGAGCCAGCGCCCCCCGCCCCCCGCCGGCCGGCTCCCCTTCCCCCGCCCGCTGGCTCACTCGGCTTGCGGCGCTGCAGAGGCTCCGAGGCGGTGGCGGCGGCGGCGGCGGCGACTCCCTCTTTTCCTCCCTCCTCCTCTGTCCGTCCGTCCACCCGCGCCTCTGTCCGTGCGGCCTCGGTCCGGCCCGCAGCATGGCCGGCGTCAGCTTCAGCGGCCACCGCCTGGAGCTGCTGGCGGCGTACGAGGAGGTGATTCGGGAGGAGAGCGCGGCCGACTGGTGAGCCCCCCGCCCCCGCCCCCCGGCCCTTTGTCCCCGCGCCGCCGCCGCCGCCGCCGCGCCTTTGTTTCCGCGCGGCCCGCCGCCCCGTAGCCGGGAGGGAGGGGAGACCCCGAAATGGTGCAGCGGCCCCGGAGGGCCGGGGAGGGGCTGCCTTTGTGCGCGCCGGGGGAGGGGCCGGCCGGGCGGGACAGTGCCGGGCCCCGAGCGCCCGGAGGCGGCCCCAGTCGCGCGGCGGAGCCGTGGCGGGATGCGGGCCGGAGAGACGCAGGGTCCAGATGTGTGGCCCGGGGCTGCGTGGCCCTGCGGGAGCCCCTTCCCCGCCCCCTGCCCCCGCCCCTGGCCCGGGGGACAGGTGTGCACGGGACGGCCAAGGGCACCTTCGCCACCTTCGAGCGGGCGAGGACCGGGCGGGGATGGGGCGGGGACCGAGCCAGCGGAGCCAGCGCAGCCTGCCTGGCCCAGCCCGGCCCGGCCGCAGCACAAAGGAAAGCCAGGGCGGGGGAGGAGCGGGGCGGGCTGGGGGCCGGGGCGCCCCGCCCACCGGGGGGGCCTCTCCGAGTTGGGGTGTGATGGAAAGATGTTCACTGCCACATGGCAACCGCCAAGTGACTCCTGTTCCCCTCAGGGGTCGCGGGGGAGGCAGGGATGAGTCCTCCTCTCCCTGATCTGAAGGGGAGTGCAGGGACGATCTGAAGGGGAGTGCAGGGACGGATCAGCCGGGCTGGGTGATGCCAAGGGGACCCAACTGCCTACCTCGCCGGCCCACTGGAGTCCCTGAGAGGAAGCCGTCAGGCACAGAAATGTGGAGGGAGCCCCCAGAGAGGGATGAGGGGGTGAGTGGATCCACTGAGTCCCTAGCTCCATCACCCAGTGTCAAGGGGCTCGTGGCTCTCTGGTGAGGGAGGAGCTAGGCTGCCCTCTTGCCGCTCTCCAGCTGTTGTCTCCCCTTGAGCTGTGGGAGGGGATGGACTGCCTGCTCTGGAGCCGGAGTCCCCAGGGTGGCAGGAGAGCCAAGGGGTTCCACATTGCTCCATTCAGGAATCATCTTCCCCTAAACACTCTTGCCCTGGGGCAGGTGTCCATTCTGTTCCCTAGGCCCCCTCTCCTTCTGGCAGGCAGGAAACTGAGGCACAGAGTGAGGGCAGGTCTGAGGGACGTCCTTTGGGCTGGCCTCACCCTCATGCTGGGATGGCAGTCAAGTAGGGATACTGACCTGGGGGCTGGAGGAGGGGACAAGATGGCTAGGCGTCCATGCCACAGTACTGCAGCACTGGCGGGCAGCCAGGCCTGGAGGGATGGACGCCAGAGACGAGCTCTCATGTCTTGCAGGTCAGTCATGAGAGAGGTCAGCAGAGGCTAAGTGGGCAGGCGGCCCACCCATTGTCCCAGCCCTGCCCCTGGGGGGCTGAGATCATGGGAGGAGTTCAGGGCAGGTAGCCATCTTGACCTCATGGAGGAGCTGGCCTTGGGATATGGGCCCTGCCTGGAGAGAGGCACAGCCCACCTCAGAATACCCCCCTCGCCCTCCAGTATGGTGGGCACTGTCCATCACCGCCCCATTTCCCCCCCAGGGTCGTACAGCCACTGCTGGCCCACATTCTGCTCAGCAGAGGCCTGGGCTCCCACCACCCAGCAGCATCCATGTGGCCAAAGCGAGTTATTCATCAGTAGTGTGCGTCAACCCCCATGTGGGTTGTGTGTGGGACACACACACAGATGCACACACGCACCCTCACACATACACACATTTGCTCACTCCCAAGGGCCCAGATAGCATTTCGTGAAAAGGGTGTGAGGATCACATCCTGCAGAGGGGGCTTGAGTGCCCCCAGCACCCAGCACAGAGCCAGCAGTGCAGGGGGTCTCAAGACTCAGGGGCAGACTCTACATTCAGAGGCTGGAAGAGGGCGTCTTGGGTAATATTGCTGTCTGGACAGAGGAGGCTTGGCACTGCCCTCCCTGACGTTGCCTCTGAGTGGGGGTGTGGGAGGGAGCTCACTCTGAAATGGACCACTGCCCTGGCGCTGGGGGCGGGGGACCCAGGAAGTCAGGTTTTATAGTGGGAAGAGCCCGTGTCGCCCTGGACATGATACGACTCACTGTGTGACCACACACAAGTTCGGCTGCTCTCTGGTCTTCTTGAAAACAGGAGGAGGGGGTTGGCTCAGCCGTCTCTGGGACAGCCGGGGCCCTTCCAGCCCTAACGTTCTGAGTGTGATTGTCCTGAGGGGTCTGCCTGCTCTCAGCACCCCCCGTCAGCTGACCCAAGGATCTTCCTGCTACATTTTGGCTCCCCCCACCCCAGTCCAGTTTCTCTGGCCTAGGATGGTTTCTCGGAGTCTGTGTCAGTATCACAAACACCTACTGCTGCTGCTCTGGGCTGGCCCCGGGACCCAGAGAGTGATATGTTGATTGATGGGGTTAGTCATCCTGCCTTCACGAAGCTTCCAGTCGGAAGCGTCTGTCTCCAGGAGTGGAGCTAGTGAGACATAGATTCCAGGGTCCCCATCCTGATTCCTTGGGGTTTCACAGCTCCCACCCTTCCAGGCCCAGGCTGTCTCTGATGTGTTTTCTGAGAAACATGGGTCTAGTGGGATCTGGGGTGGGCTCAGATGTCCCTTCCTGTCCCTGCTGGGGTGTGGTAAGTGCTCTGGGGAAGGGGCCGCTCAGGACAGGGCTTCCTGGGGAGCTGGTATTGGGTTCCTGAGGGATTTCAGCCAGGGGTGGGCATGGGGTGGAGAAGCAGGTCTGGCCTTCCTGCATATGCAAAGGCTTGAGGGTGGGAAATATCCAGAACTGTGTTCGGGATCAGGGAGCCATCCAGTGTGACTGAAGTATGTGGTGTGGATACGGACATCTGGCTGGAAAGGCAGGTGGGGCAGAGCTCAGGGTTGAAGGCCTGTTGAAGGATTTGAACTTCGCTATGGTTTCCACCAGGTAAGGGCTGTGGCCGCAGCAGGGAAAGGTAACTGGAGGTGAGGAGGCAAGGGTTTAGGATGGAAGGGCAGGGCAGGTGTTCCTGGGAGGAGCCAGGCCCACAGAGAGGCTGACAGTTCGGCTCAGGGAGATGGGATGTCTAGAGCAGTGTCTGGGAACCAGGGTCTCTGAGTTCTGCCTCAGTGTCTCATCTCATCTGTGGAATGGAGAGAGGCAGACCCTGCTTCTCTGAGAGCCCTTTGTTCCCAGCGGTGGGCTAGGGCAGCCGGACAGGTGGTGGGACAGCTGTGCTGGGAAGCAGCTGCAAGGGCTGGGGCCCGGGCAACAGTTGGACTAGGAGCCCCTGGCCCCACAGCCCACCTGTGTCGATTTCAGAAGAGAGGGATCCTGAGAAGTGGGGGGGCTGGGGGGCCATTTGACTTGTCCTGATCTCATGGGGCTGGACCAGGCCTTCCTTCCTTCCTTCCTCCCTCCCTTCCTCCCTCCTCCCTCTTTCCCTTCCTCCCTCCTTGCTTTCTCCCTTCTTCCTGCCTCCCTCTCCCTTCCTCCCTTCCTTCCTCCCTCTACTTCCTCCCTCCTCCCTCTCTCCCTTCTTCCCTCCTCCCTCTCCCTTCCTCCCTCCCTCGCCTTCCTCCCTCCTCCCTCTCTTCCTTCTTCCCGCCTCCCTCTCCCTTCCTCCCTTCCTTCCTCCCTGTACTTCCTCCCTCCTCCCTCTCTCCCTTCCTCCCTCTTCCCTCTCTCCCTTCCTCCCTCCTCCCTCTCTCCCTTCCTCCCTCCTCCCTCTCTCCCTTCCTCCCTCTCTCCCTTCCTCCCTCCCTCCTCCCTCTCTCCCTTCCTCCCTCCTCCCTCTCTTCCTTCCTCCCTCCTCCTCTCTCTTCCTTCCTCCCTCCTCCCTCTCTCTTCCTCCCTTCCTTCCTCCCTCTACTTCCTCCCTCCTTCCTCTCTCCTTTCCTCCCTCCTTCCTATACCCCTTCTTCCCTCCTCCTTCTCTCCTTTCCTCCCTTCCTTCCTCCCTCTCCCTTCCTCCCTCCTCCTCCCTCTCTCCTTTCCTCCCTCTATCCCTTCCTCCCTCCTCCCTCTCTCCTTTCCTCCCTCCTCCCTCTCTCCTTTCCTCCCTCTATCCCTTACTCCCTCCTCCCTCTCTCCTTTCCTCCCTTCCTTCCTCCCTCTCCTTCCTCCCTCCTCCCTCTCTCCTTTCCTCCCTCCTCCCTCTCTCCTTTCCTCCCTCTATCCCTTCTTCCCTCCTCCCTCTCTCCTTTCCTCCCTTCCTTCCTCCCTCTCCTTCCTCCCTCGTCCCTCTCTCCTTTTCCTCCCTCCTTTCCTCCCTCCTCCCTCTCTCCCTTCTTCCCTCGTCCCTCTCTCCTTTTCTCCCTTCCTTCCTCCCTCTCCTTCCTCCCTCCTCCCTCCCTCCTTTCCTCCCTCCTCCCTCCCTTTTTCCCTCCTCCCTCCCTCCCTTTTTCCCCTCCTCCCTCCCTCCTTTCCTCCCTCCTCCCTCCCTCCCTTTTCCCCTCTTCCCTCTCTCCTTTCCTCCCTCCTCCCTCCCTCCTTTCCTCCCTCCTCCCTCCCTTCATCTCCCTCCCTCCCCTCCCTTCTTGTCTCCCTCCCTCCTTCATTTCTTCTTTATCCTTTCGCTTCCCTCCTTTCTCTTGTCTTCTCTTTTTTCCTCCTCTCCCTGTTTCTCTCTCTGCCTCTCTTCTCTCTCTTTCTCTTCTTCATCTTCCTCGTGCTCCCGCCTCTCTCCTCCAGGCCTCCAGCCTCCTGCCTTGGCAGTAAGGAAAGGGGAGCTTGGGGAAGGGGTTGAGCCCTCCTGAGCCTCTGGGACAAGGCTCTTCTTCCTTGCCCCAGTGGGTTCTCAGGAGCAGACCTCTCTGCCTTCCCTTCTGTGAAATGGATGCTGTGCCACTTCCGCCTGGGGAGAAAAAGCTGGAGCAGAAAAAGCTAGGGAGAAGGAGGAAGGCTGCTAGGTCAGCTTTACGGCAAAGCTAAGGCAGAAGGAAAGGCCGGCAGTCCCACGAGGCCAGGGCCTCAGCTTGGGCGGAGGCGGCCTAGGAGCTGGAAGGCCAGGAGAGCATGGCCACCCAGGGGCCAGAGTCTGGGCAAGAGCTACTGTGGTGACCTCATCCCCATTTCAGGGAGGCGGAGATTGAGGCCGAAGGCGTGTCTAGGGTTCTTTGTGTTCAGGAGAATGCTGCTGGGGTGGGCCAGTCGTATGCCAGTTGCTGGGTTGCCATAGCTACTGGGGGATGCCCAGAGCAGAGCAGCACCAGGTTCTCTCCTCCCCCTGCCTCATCATGGGAGGAGGGGCGGTGGGTACTGAGGCACGCGCCAGGTAGGTTCCTGGCAACGGCCAGTGGGGGATGAGGAGTGTGGTAGCCAGGGAACGGTAACCAGGGAACCGTCGCCTTGGAATCTCCATCTCACACCCGCTGGCTGGGTTGTAGGCTGTCAGGGCCAGGGCTCTGAGGACGCCACACCGGCTCACTTTGAGACTGGGCAGTGATTTCTACCCCGTTGCCCTCCCCACCTGACCCAGGCCTCCTTCCCCGAGATCCCAGGCTGCCCCGCCGCTGGGCTTCAGCCAGAAATGGTGCCTAGCCCTGTTGTCATGACAACCCGGAGAGTACTGGGCCAGAACCCCCCTCCTGTCCTGCTCTCTCTCTGTCTCTCCTCCTCCCCAGAGCCGTCCCCACCCAAAATTGGCGGCCTGGGCCCCTGACAGTTCTCCGAGCCACCCCTCCCTCTCCCCAGGGCTCTGTACACATATGAGGATGGCTCAGATGACCTCAAGCTTGCAGCGTCAGGAGGTAAGGATTCCAGCCATTCCTCTTCGCAGTCCTCTCCACCCCTTCCTCCGGTTGTTTTCCCCACCCATCTGGCTCCAGGCCACCTCCCTGCCTGCGTCCAGCAGACCCGCACTTGTCTGGCGGGTGTTCTTCCTCTGGTCATCCCTGCGATCCCCAGGGTGGGGAGGGAGAGAGCCTTGTTTCCTGTTTGGTTATGAGAAGACTGAACTGGAGAGAAGGAGAGTGACTTGCCCAAAGTCACACAGCTAGTGGGGAAGGATCCTAGCAGGGATGGCCCAGATCACCCCCACTTTCTCCAGAGCCCAAAGGCTTTATTTTACCTCACTGGTACTAGCACCGCGTGAGACATGAGGATGTGTGAAGAACGAACACTTGCTCAGTCCTGCCCCAGTCTGGCCCTGAGGGATTCAAAGGCACAGCTCGCGCCTGCCTGCCGCCTCTCTCTGACCAACACAGAACTCTGGGACCTCCAGATGTCTGGGGTGCCTGCAGAGCCCACAAGAGGAGTCTTTCCTTCGGGTTCTAGGCCGTTTGTGGGGTAAGGGGTCAAGAGACAGGAGTCCTGATACCCTCCTGATTCCTCCAGATGGGGGCTTGCAGGAGCTCTCGGGCCACTTCGAGAACCAGAAGGTGATGTACGGCTTCTGCAGCGTCAAGGACTCCCAGGCTGCTCTGCCAAAATACGTGCTCATCAACTGGGTATGCAGCTGTGGGCTGGTGAGGGGCTGAAGGCCCCCGAAAAGTTCCCTGCACCCCGCTCCACGCCCTGACGCTGCTGGAGAGAACCCTGCCAACCCCGGGAAGAGAGCCCAGGCCCGGGCTACTGCCCCCTCTTGTCCTTTCCCGACTCCTCTTCCCTGGGTACTTTCAGGTCGGTGAAGACGTGCCTGATGCCCGAAAATGCGCTTGTGCCAGCCACGTGGCTAAGGTGGCTGAGTTCTTCCAGGTGCGAGTGGGGCCAGGGCTCGTGGGTGGGGCCAGCCATCCACAGCAGGGTCTGTACGCTGGGGGCGACAACAGGAAGGAGCTGTGCTGCCTGAACACGCCTTTTTCTCGCTGTAGGGTGTGGACGTGATCGTGAATGCCAGCAGCGTGGAAGACATAGATGCGGGCGCCATCGGGCAGCGGCTCTCCAACGGGCTGGCCCGGCTCTCCAGCCCCGTGCTACACCGGCTTCGGCTGCGCGAGGATGAGAACGCTGAGCCGGTGGTCAGTGTGTGCCGGGCAGGCTGGCCCGTCCCTCGCAGGCCTCACCCTGTGCGGGTGGAAGCTCCCGCAGCGCTCGGCTTGCCCTCTGTGCTCATGCCGGGCCACTTGACTCCGCAGGGCACCACCTATCAGAAGACTGATGCAGCTGTGGAGATGAAGCGGATCAACCGCGAGCAGTTCTGGGAGCAGGCCAAGGTGTGGACCCCCACCCCGGCCTCTGGGCTGAGCTGCCCTTCCCTGACCTGACCCCAGGGGGTACTCTGGGCTGCTCTCACTAAGTCCCTCCCTTTTACAGTGTGTCCCCTCCCGTGGACTCCCCCAGCTGAGAGGGTGAGCCCTTTTGGCTTTATGTCCACAGGGTCACCCCTGAGTTCCCAGCACCATGTCTCCCCAGCCCTGGGTGGGGATGGGCTGGCGGGGCGGGGCCCAGGCTCGGGGGCCCACAGTGCCTTGGCGCGGGGCTTGCAGAAGGAGGAGGAGCTGAGGAAAGAGGAAGAGCGGAAGAAGGCCCTGGATGAGAGGCTCAGGTTTGAGCAAGAGCGGATGGAGCAGGAGCGGCAGGAGCAGGAGGAGCGGGAGCGGCGCTACCGCGAGCGGGAGCAGCAGATTGAGGAGCACAGGTGCGCCCCGCCCCGGGTCATGGCCGCCCCCACCCCCTGCATGGGCCCCCTTGAAGGGTGCCTGCTGGCTTCTCGTTCCAGGAGGAAACAGCAGACTTTAGAAGCTGAGGAGGCCAAGAGGCGGATGAAGGAGCAGTCTATCTTTGTAAGTCCTGGGCCGGGGCTTCCGGCCTCCTGGTCAGGGCGGTGAGGATGGCGCCTGTCTTCCTGGGCCTTGTGGGGAGATCAGTGGCTGGGGGACAGTGCTGGGCGTTCTGGGCACCGCTGCGTGGGCATGGGGTGTTGTGGAGTGTCAGGCCTGGCACCTGATCGCCTGAGGCTCTGGCCTCCGGCTGTGGAAAGAGACCTCCTTGGAGAAGCTTATACTCTAGACTGAAAGAGAAAATCTACCCTGATGAGACCCTCACTGGCCAGGCTCCCCGCCCCTTCCAGCAGGGCCTGCGGGGCTTGGGCTGGATGAGACCCCTCCCTGGCTTCCTGCCCTCAGGAGGCTCGAGGCCTGGTCCCCCCACAGGAGTGCTGCAGAGCCCCGGGAATGAATCTGAGTATCTCTACACGAGTGTGCAGTGTCTCCTTCAGAGTGGCCCCTTGTTCACAGCATGCTGTCTGAACCTCCCAATATTGGGGTGGCCCATGGGGCCTGTGGATTGAGCCTTTGAAAATCACTGTGGAGTCAGATCTCTGCTTTGAGTTACATTTTGTATTTCAGAAATAGCTAAGGTCCTTCAGGGCCGAGCATGATAGAGTTCAAGACAGGAGGTGGGCGTCTGGATTGGAACTATGATGGCAGATGTCGGGCTGTGGGGACTCAAATGTGCTCCAAGGTCACACCCACAGGAGGCCAGGAGGCAGGAGATGGGATGGCCCTGCAGGCCCTGACATTAAGTGACTGTCATAGGTCACTCCAATCACATCAGCCACCTGGTGGGTGGAGGTAATGTGCGGTTGGCAAACTCCAGCCTCAATCGGTCGTTCAACAAACCCTTGCCACCTGCCATGTGCCAGATGTTAGAAACATGGTGGAGAACAAGATGGGCGAAGGCTTTTTGAAAATTAGTTGATGAATTTATTATTTTTTTTATTTCATTTTGTGTGTGTGTGTGTGTGTGAGGAAGATCAGCCCTGAGCTAACATCCATGCCAATCCTCTTTTTTTTTTTTTTTGCTGAGGAAGACTGGCCCTGGGCTAACATCTGTGCCCATCTTCCTCCACTTTATGTGGGACGCCGCTACAGCATGGCCTGACAAGCGGTGCCTCGGTGTGCGCCCAGGATCCGAACCCAGGCCGCCAGCAGCGGAGTGTGTGCTTAACCGCTATGCCACGGGGCGGCCCCATCACTGCTCTTTATCTCCAGAACTTTCTCATCTTCCTGTGACGAAACCTTGTACCCATGAAACACGAACTCCCCATCCCCCTCCCCCAGCCCCTGGCAACCACCATTCTACTTCCTGTCTCCATGAATTTGACTCCTCCAAGCACCTTGTGTGAGTGGAATCTTACAGTAGTTTCTTTTGTGACTGGCTTATGTCAGCATGATTTCAAGGTTCATCCATGTGTCAGAATGTCCTTCGTTTTTAAGGCTGATAATACTCCATTGTATGGATAGACCACATTTTGTTTATCTTTTTTTTCGTAATTTTGTTTTTTCATTTGTTTATTCATTTTTATTTTTTTATTTTATTTTATTTTTGAGGAAGGTTGGCCCTGCGCTAACATCTGTTGCCAATCTTCCTTTTTTTCTTTTTTTCTCCCCAAAGCCCCAGTACGTAGTTGTGTATCATAGGTATAGAGTTGTGGCTCTTCTATGTGGGACGCTGCCTCAGCATGGCTTGATGAGCGGTGTAGGTCCACACCCAGGATCCGAACAGGCGAACCCTGGGCCGCTGAAGCAGAATGCGCAAACTTAACCACTATGGCACCGGGCTGGCCCTTAAGGTCTTTTTGAAAAAGCTTATTTTTTATGGAAAATTTTACATGCACACAAAAGTAGAAAAAATGGCATAGTGAACCCCCTAAACTGATTGCTCATCTTCACCAATTATCAACATTTCAGGTGAAGTCTTAAAGTCTTATACCATTATTTTATAGTCTCATCTGGCCCTTTAAGTGTGGCTCATGTGACAGTGACAGTAGGTGTTCTACAGGTCAGTGTGGTGGCCCTACAACTTCAGGTCCTCTAAGGAAGGTCCCATGTGAGAAGTTTTGGAATTTAGAACCATAAAATGCTTTCTCTTGATTTAAGGAGCTATTCTGGTTTCCCTCCTCTGATAAGAATTGCATTTCTTGTCTGAGTTCCCTTTTTGCCTGGGCTGCCAGAGAGCTCCCATGTATCTGAAGACGCTCAGGCACAGAAAAGTTGTTGACTCTTCTGGTTAGTATATTGATCTCTCCTACCCACAGCCCTAATTTGTTTCAGTGTTTGTCACGTTGGTAGTTAAGGCTTTTGTGGTAAGCTGCCTCTGGTCCTATTTTTGAATGAGGCAGAGGAGCTTAGCGAGGTTATACTAGGCAGGGGCAGAGTACCAGCAAAGGGTGGTGGTATATACATTTATAGGAAGGCAAGGAGCCTGACTGGAGCCCAGTGGGCTGAGGAGCAGGGGAAATTTGCGAAGAGAGAGCAAGGTCAGAGGAGTTTAGACTTCATTCTGGAAGACACAAAGTTGTAGTCATAGTGACAGCCCTCTTGAGGGGACATACGTTGAAGGGCCATTCTCCTCATGTGCCATGACAGGAAAGTTGAAGTCTTTATGGTTCTGTGCTCACAACAAGGAAGCCCTGTTGCTCCCCCACCTTCCCTGCAGCTTTTTCTCCCCGGTCATTGCCCTCCTGCCCCATTGGCCACAGGAGCAGCAGGGGTCCGATTTAGAAGCTTTGGTGTAGTGAGTTCAACTGAGCAATCGTGTACCAACTGAACCCTGAGCCGGCCACTCACACACGACCCGAGTTCTCTCCCTGTGTCACCCGCATCGGGGGCGGCGATCCCAGAAACAGGAAGTGGTGGCAGTGGGATCTGCTCTGTACGCCTCCAGTACCTCATGGGGCCCAGAGGAGGGAGTGACCTGAATGGGCCAGGGACCTCTGCCCCAGGAGGCAGTGCCTAGGCTGAGGCCAGAAGCAGGAAGGGCTGGACCTGGGGTGGGCTGGGGCACTAGGGAGAGAGAGTCCTCTCCCACGCCCAGCCCAGGAACTGCAACCACAGCATGCTGAGGACTTCACGTCTGTGTCTCCCAGGGTGTGTGGGCGAGTCAGCGTGGGAGGGGGATGTTGGAGAGGTGGCAGGGGCTAGGTCAGGCAGGGGGAGGGGAATGTGGGCCAAGGAAGGGGCCCCATCTACCTGTACTCCTGGGGTTGCAGTCTCAAGACAGCGAGTGAAGTGCAGTGGGGAGTGGCGAGGACTGCAGCCCACTAGACAGCACATGCCCGTGTGCAGGCGGCTGCAGTGCAGCTCTGGCTGACGGCTGCTCCGGGGCAGCAGGCCGGCGTTACCAGGGCTTTCTGGCATTCTAATTTCAATATGACACTTCCCAGTTTTTAAGTGGAGGCAGCTCATTAATGTGTTTTAAAAACATACCGGCAAAACAAAAGCAATTTATGGGCCGTATTCAGCCAGTACTTGGTGTGGCTCACGGGAGACCCCTGAGGGATGTTAAGCTAGAAAGAATCATGGTCTGATCTTGATTTTGGAAAAGTCCTTTTTAGGGTCTATAGAGAACAAATTATGGGAAGAGAGCAAGGAGGCGGGAGGCTAATGAGGAAGCCTTGGTGGTGATGCCAGATTCAGGTAGCAGGGGTGCGAGGTCCAAGAAGAGTTAGCCACAGAGCAGGGAATGCTCGGCATGGCCCGGTTGCCTGGTGGGATGTGGGGGTGAAGGAGCAGGAGGAGCTGAGCTGGGTGTCTAGGGGTCTTTCCTGGCTGGAGATGCGGTAGTTGAGGGCCTTGTGGATGGAGAAAAGGAGCTGTGTGACTGGGTGGTGGAGGGAGCAGGGGTGCCATCTCAGCCCCTTCTTTCTTGATTGTGGAGGAAACATGGGGACTGTAAGAAGGCCTGCCGGGGCGGGGGGAGAGTTGCTCAGAACACTGTGCTTTTGGTTTCCAGGGGGACCAGCAGGATGAGGAAGAGACCCAGTTGAAGAAGTCAGAATCCGAGGTAGAGGTGAGAGCCGGGGGGACAGGGCAGGTGAGGCTGGCAGGGCTGCCTCAGCTGGGCCTGGCCCCGCTCTGACCCTTTTCTTGTGCCCCCAGGAGGCAGCGGCCATTATTGCCCAGCGGCCTGACAACCCACGGGAATTCTTCAAGCAGCAGGAACGAGTCGCATCGGCCTCCGCGGGCAGCTGTGACGTGCCCTCACCCTTCAACCACCGACCAGGTAGTCCCAGGTCCCACCCCCACTGAGTCTCCTCCTCAGGTTTTGGCCCTGAGCCTCTCTGGGACTCTTTTTTGGAAAGGAAGCCTTGCTAAGGACCCCTTGGAGAAGGCAAGGCCATTCATCAAGTGTGCTTCCACCCACTGCCTCCCTGGTGGCAGGACTGAAGGGCTCGGGCAGGGGTCCATGCTGGGCCTTGGCTGAGCAATGGGTAGTGCTGGGGCCATCTGGGCGGCTCTGGCCTGGGCTGAGACAACCCTGGCCGTGGGGAGTGGCCCTGCTGGGGCAGAAGTGGGGTTTGCCTGAAGGGCTGCGGGTGCATGTGGTTGGGCTCTTGCCCTCGCCCTGGGTCCCTGCAGCCTGGAGCCTGTGCCCAGGGTGCCCTGTTTGGATTCTCCTGATGCAGCTGCCACCTCCCCCCGAAGCACCCTCTGCTCTCTGTCTGCTGGTCCGAGTGTTTGCCCCTGCTGTGTGCTTGGCCCTGTGCCCAGGTTCCAGGGTGGGGCAGGCTGACCTGGGCGTGTGCTGCTCAGCTGGCTGCGTGCGGCGGGCGCCTTGCTGTGCTGGCTAGTGCTGGTGGGAGTCGCCTCACGGCTCGAGCCTGTGGCCCAGCTTGGCTGAATGTGCACCTGGCTGAAGGCAGCTGGGACTTCCAGGGCCAGCCCTGGGGGCGGGTGAGGCCTTGGGGCGGGGTGGGGGAGACTGACCCTCTCTTGTCCTCTGTCTCTCTCTGTCTGTCTCTCTTGGCAGGTCGTCCGTACTGCCCTTTCATAAAGGCATCGGACAGTGGGCCTTCCTCCTCCTCCTCCTCCTCCTCCTCCCCTCCACGGACTCCCTTTCCCTATATCACCTGTCACCGCACCCCAAACCTCTCTTCCTCCCTCCCATGTAGGTAGCAGCCCCAGGCCTCTGCGGGGCGGGTAAGGAGGGCCCCGCTTCCCAGCAGCCCCCTGCCCTCACTCCCTCAGCCTGACTGCTGATCTCTGGTGTTTGTCCCTAGAGCAGGTACTGCCTGCCTCTTTCCCCTGGCCCTGACGGGGCGCTGGCCCCCAGGGGCCTGGCTTACAGGGTCTGGAGCTGTGGTCTGGCCCCTGGGGAGCCTGGGGAGCTCCCAGCCTCCACCCAGACTCCAGAGAGGAGGTGCTGGCCAGGCCCCAAGGTGGACGGTCCTGGTCCCACCTGACTCCCCGGCCCTCACTGACCAGCCTGGGGATTTGTTCCATAGGTAGCCATCTGGACAGCCACCGGAGAATGGCACCCACCCCCATCCCCACCCGGAGCCCATCTGACTCCAGCACGGCCTGTACCCCTGTCGCTGAGCAGATCGAGCGGGCCCTGAATGAGGTCACGTCCTCACAGCCTCTGCCACTGCGACCACCACCCCCACCAGCCCAAGGTGAATGAGAGCCCTAGCTGCACCGGGCCTCTCATCAGTCCCTGGGCTGGGAACCCCAGGTGGCCATGGTAACAACTCCCCAGGGATCTGGGCCACTCGCCCCCCAGACCGTACTGCCGTGGAAGTAGCTGTGGCTGGGAGGAGCCCTGGCGCTGCAGCCAGACCTGCCCTCTCTGAGCCTCAGTGTCTCTCCCTGGAGTGGGAATCGGGCCTTCCTCCTGGGGCTGCTGAGCGGTTTGAAGACACTAGGTAAAGGGGTATTGGGGCCCCGTGGGTGCTGGAAGGTGCTCTGCATGGAGCTCTTAGTGGAGGCCTTCTTTCCTGGGAGTCCCCGACTCCTCGGTGGGGGGGCACAGTATTGTAGGGTGGCTGCCCAGGGCCCACATCCTTCCCTGACGGAGATGATCACATCTGTCTCCTCCGTTTGTGCTGTGACAGAGACCCAGGAGCCCAGCCCCGGCCTGGATGATGAAGAGACCAGCAAGGAGGCCAGAGTAGCCAGCGCCACGGAGGAGCCCCCTCAGGCACCAGAGTCTCCCCAGGGGCAAGGCAGCGCCATGGAGGACTTGATGTTCATGGTGTCTCCAGAGCAGGCTGTCCTGGCTGTGCCTCTGGGGCCTACCATGGCTGATACAGCCACAGCAGACACCCTGGCAGCTGACGCCATTGAAACCAACACTGCCACTGCTGACACCGCTCTTGCCAACACCGTCACCCCTGACACTGCCAGCCTCATTGACCTATGGCCTGGCAATGGAGAAGGGGCCTCCGCACCCCAGGCTGAGCCGAGGGCCCCCACACCACCCTTGGGTGCCGAGGTCACTCTGGCAGAGGTGCCTCTGCTGGACAAGGTGGCTCAGGAGCCCTTACCGCCAGCAAGTGAAGGCTGTGCCAACCTTCTCAGTTTTGACGAGCTGCCTGAGCCGCCTGCCACCTTCTGTGACCCAGAGGAGGAAGTAGAAGGGGATCCCCTGGCTGCCCCCCAGGCCCCAACTCTGCCCTCTGCTCTAGAGGAGCTGGATCAGGAGCTGGAGCCGGAGCCGGAGCCGGAGCCGGAGCCAGAGTCCCACCTGCTGACCAATGGCGAGACCACCCAGAAGGAGGGAACTCAGGTAGGGAGGGGCAGCCTGGTGGGAGGGGCCATCAGGGCTCAAGCAGGGGACTGACTCTGCATTCCTCAGGCTTGCGGCAATACCTCCCTTTCTCTGTGACCCACATTACGTGGGTGGGGGTGGGGGGGTGGGGAGGGTGGGGGATGGAGAGCTGTATTCCATTCCCCTTCCCTGGGCCAGCTCTGCTTTTGTTCCCAAGGCAGCCATCTGTTTCCCTGGCAACCACTGATGGAATCACTGGTTGCCGGGGAAACAGGCTCAGTCCTGGTAGGTCAGCCCTAGTGTTGCTGGGTGGGGCTCAGTGACCTGGTGCTTTCCTCCCGCAGGCCAGTGAGGGGTACTTCAGCCAATCACAGGAGGAGGAGTTCGCCCAATCGGAAGAGCTGTGTGCAAAGGCTCCGCCTCCTGTGTTCTACAACAAACCTCCAGGTAGTCCTGGGGTGGATGATGGGGAGGAATTCAGGTGGGGGTGCTGGGTTCAAGTATGGGCAGGCAGCCCCACATAGCTGGCACAGCCACAGGGGTTGGGGGACACAGCCATGGATCTGTGGGCCATCTCGTTAACTCCCTGCCTCCGAAAACAGAAATCGACATTACCTGCTGGGATGCAGACCCAGCACCGGAGGAGGAGGAGGGCTTCGAGGGTGGCGATTAGCGGCGGTGCCCACCCTCAGGCTGCCCTCGCCAAGGCCGCCCACCTGCGCCGGCCTCTGGCCAGACGGCCCGCAGCGCCTGCACACGCAGCAGCTCCGCCTGGCACCCACTCTGGATTCCGGCCCTGGCAGGGGACTTTGCCGCTTCCCTACCCACGGGGCCCGACTTTTACAGCTTTTCTCTCTCTTTTTTTAAAGGTTGATAGGAGACTTGTACAGTTGACTGGTTTTCCTCCTGTTGGTAGTTGAGACGCTGTTGCCAATTCCACCCCCTCCCCACCCGGTCCAGATTGTAGCTCTTAGTCCTCCCTGCTCACTCAGCTGGCAGGGGTGGAGGCCTCACCCTGCTTGGGGCCTGGCGTGGGGGGAGCTCTGGAAGGAAAATGTCCCCCCCCCCATCTCTTTTCCTAGTTTTCTGTTTCTTGGAAAAATATCACTTTGTATTCTCTGTCCAGGGCTTCAGATATTTTGCACGAATTTTAAAACATGGCAATAAATGGCTCGTGGGCTCTGGCTCCCTGGGACCCCTTCCCCGCCCTTCTCTTTACCCCTCCCCGCCTGGCCCAAAGGAAGTAGCAGGCCCAGCTGGGGCCCTTTAGCTTCCCTGCCCTTTCCTGCCCCCTCCTGCTGGGCAGGTCCCAGGCCGGAGGCCCTAGACACGATTCAGGTCTGGGCTGTGGGTGGGCTGGGGCTTGACTGGCCCTCCCAACTCCTCCCTCTTTGCTTGGGTTCCTTTTTCACGTTCAGTAACTGTTTTTTGGAAAGCACAAACTTCTGTAACGGGTCGTGCTCATGTCTGTTAATAAAGAAATCCCAATCCCTTCGGGCCTGCTGCTCCGGGCCTCCAGGGGCTGATCTGAGTGGGCCGCCTGCCCTGCCCCCCTATTCCCAACTCTTCCCACTTCTAAGGCCGCAGGGGCGCCCTCACCGTGTTCTCACGGGCAGGTGGGGTCTGACGCTCCAGGGGGAACCAGCCTCGAGTTTGAAGCAGGCTGACCTCGAGTTTAGTTCTGCACCCTCAGGCCAGTTTGTAGCCGAACGGCGCATTCAGGTTTTGTCCCGCCAAGGCCTGGGCACACCTGGCCACCAGAACCTTGGGCGCAAGCAGCGGGTGTCCCCTCCGCTTATACCAAACCAGATCACACACCTTTATTATCCTCAAAATGTAACAAACGGGGTAAGAAAGCCCGCCCTCCCGCCCCGTCCCCAATCCCCCCCCGCCCCCCCGCAGTCCAAGGGAAGCATTTAAAAAGCCCCGCAGTCAGGCCAGGCCAAGAGTCCGCGGGTGGGGCCCGGGATGCCAGGCGCCCCTCTATACGGCTGTAGTCCTACCGAACAAGGGGATGGAGACCGGCAGGCGCCAAGCTCCGTGCTCCAGCGGCTCGCGGCTGCTGAGCTCCGAGTCGGTCCAGCTGGGGAAGACCCGGCGGCCGCGGTCCGCCTGCAGGCAGAGCGCAGAGCAGGGTGGCGCGGGCCGCGGGGCGCTAGGCAGGTGCAGCGCCGAAGTGTAGCCCCGGTCCAGGAAGAGTGGCTTGTAGCTGGGCGGCGGCTGCTCCTGTTTCTCGGCGCTGTCACGGCGGCTCAGAAAGGGCGTGACGATCTTGCGGTAGAGGCCGCGCGTGTCCGTGAGCACCTCGCTGTAGGGTGGCGGCGGCTCGGCCATCAGCACCGCCTCTTCGTAGCACGGTGGCTTGGACATGTCCGATTCCGCTGCGGAGTAGAAGCGGTCCGAGGGCGTGAGGTCACCTGTCCGCAGCCTTCCGCAGAGGCCTGGGCCAGCCGCCTACCCCAGACCCAGCCTGCTCCCTCCTCCTAGGTTCTCGGTGAGGCTGTCCAGTGCAAGCCTCGCGGGAAAGCAGGAGCCCGCCCCCTTGCCGAGGCCCCGCCCACCCCGGTGGCGCGGGTCGCCCGTGGCGGAAGTCGGTACTTACCTTGGCGCGGGTAGCTCCAGGGCCGCGGCGGCACGGAGAGGTGCGGTGGCGGCGGGTGCGGAAGCGCGTGGTGATGTGCGTGCGCGTGTGCGTGCGGCTGCGCGGGCCCGTGCAGGAGCGGGTGCACGTGCTGATGCGCGTGCGCCGGCGCCTCAAGGCGGCCGCGGTGCGGTGGTGGCGGTGGCGCCAAGCCCGGGGGGCTCCCGGCCAGGCTGCCCTCGAGCTCCAGGGGCTCCAGCTCGAGTGCGCGCAGGTTCTGCTCACGCAGTCGCTCCTCCTGGCGCCGTTTGAGGCGGCGGCGCAGGAAGCTGCAGAAGCAGCAGAGTAGGACGATGAGACCCCAGATGAGCCAGAAACCGGCGAAGCACGTAAGGAACGTGTAGGTGCCCTGGGACATAACCATGGCGGCGGCGCGGGCGGCGGATCCTTGGCTGCTTCACTGGACACTGGGCTCCTCTACGTGGCTCCGGGCCCGCGCCACGCTCCCAGGTGCCGCCAGCGTCACTCGGGGGCCCGCGGCCGGGAGCTGCCCGTGGCGGGGCTCAAGTCGTGCGCGCGCCGGCGGGGGGCAGCAGCAGCCGCGCCCGCTCCTTCCCATGGCGCCGGCGGGCGCGCGGGCGGGCCTCACCCGGGGCCGCGCGGGACCTGTGGGACAGACACCGGGCGCGGTGAAGGCGCGCTGCGCCTCCCGACGACTTCCCGGCCCGCGCCCGTGCCCTGCGCAGTCCGGGGGAAGTCTCCTCTGCGGGAACCCCCACACTCCCCAGGGTCCCGGTGACGTCACCGAGAGGGATTACGTCACGCCTCGAGGTTTCCCCGGTAGGGTTTTCCCAGATCTGAGACCCGGCCGCCGCCGCTAAGCCGAGGGGACTCCAGGCGGGCCAGTAGGGGGCGCGCGAAGGCCGGTCTCGACCTCTGCGCACGGGAGATTCTCCACCCGCTTCCCCGGGGAACAGGGTACCCCCAGCTCGGAAAGGGTTTCAGAGGCCCGTGGGCAAGCCCCCAGGATGCTGAAGAGGATTCTCGGTGCGACTGCCTTGCGGAGGGAAAGGGTGGTCCACCTCCTCGAGTCCCACAAGCAGCCCACTGGCGCCCAGCTTCAGCCCTGTGCATACGCCCGGCAGCCCCTGGCGCTCTAGGTCTTGTACCCGCCCCCATCCCTGGTTGCCCAAAGCATGGAACATCCCGGCCCACACCGCGGCCTCCCGGTCGTCGCTGCTCTCGCAGGAGGGCTTGGGCGGGTGGTTCCGACTGCTACCGCACGCTACCAGCCTCCCTTTGTCTGCGCCGAACGCGCCGCCGGGCATATGCCGTTGCCTCTCTCTTTCCTCTAGGTGCCTCCGCGCGCCGGATGCAACTCGGTCTCTGCTTCCCCCGTCTACTCATGCGCAGCCCCATTTGGCCCTGCCCTTCTAGCTCCAGGCCACTGTGTCCCTTCCCCCAATTCCTTTCCCTCTGTGCAGAGGGGAGGAAAAGTAGCTGTCTTCAGTACCACCTGGTCGCGCATCACTCCAGATGGGCACCTCTAGTTCCACCACCACCTCTCCACAGCCAGGGTTGAGAGAGGAACCTTGCTTCCTAAGAGGTATGTAGGAGGGAGTCTTGACTGTGGAGTGATGGGTGGCAGGCGACTGTTCACCACCCCCGCAGAATAGAAATGAGCCCTTCTTGAATGCCTTATACTCGGGGGCTTTCACATAAAACCCTTTGGGGTAACTGAAATGATTCCTATTTTACCCATAAGGAAGGGGGGAAGCAATTAACCGTGTAGATGGTAGGTGGCAGTGCCGTAATTTGAACCCAAGCCTGACCACAAAACCCTAGCCTGGGGTGGGAGAGTGTTGCTGCTTGAGCTATTTTGTAGGCCTCTTCCAGGAGCCCCATGGGCCCCCCTCTCCTCAGCATGCCCAAGGCACACACACAGTCAGCTCGTGGGGTGGGGCACATGGGGCCTGAGCCCCAAGCTGGGGCTCCATATCAACCCTGTTTCTGACTGGTCTGGCAGCAAGCTGGGGGGAAGGGAGGCCACAGGCCACCTGACACTTCTCCCCAGATGGCTCCTGTCTGATTCCTTGGCTGCCTTGTGCCATGTGCCACTTGGTGCCCGTGCCAGTCCCCTTTTTGTAGGCCTGCGTTCCAGAACAGACAATGGCAGGAACAATAGCTCCACCCGCCCCCTCCACAACCCTGCCATGACGCTGCCATGGCGACGCAGCCCAGATAAAAACACGATGCTGCCAGTCACTGGGAGTTAATTAAATCTGTTGTTCTCCTTTTCCCAAGCCCACAGAAATTTTCAGGAATGCTCTGAGGAAACTGGCACTAACTAGGAGGCCCCTTGGCCTGCAGGGCAGGAACAGCTCCGGGTCAGAAAAAGTACTTCTGGGGCTGGAGGTGATGGAGTTTAGCTGAATTAGAAATAGAAATACCCGCCAAGGACCATCTACTGCATGTCAGGCCTTGTTCTAGGCCCTTTCCATGCAGAATCTTACATGATCTTCAACACCACCTTCTCCCTGGGGGTCATGCCCGTTTGATAGATGAGACAGGCTCAGAGAGGAAAATGACTTGACCCGGTCACACAGCTAATAAGGAGAGAGCTAGGATTTAGGCGGATTCTGAATCCAAAGTCTGTGTTAAAACACTTGCCTCTAAGTGACAAGTGAGATGTAAATGAAAAGCCCAGTGCATGTGAGGACTCAGTACATGAGGACTTGGCAGCTGTGGGGACACTGGGAAGACTGGCTAGCGTGTGGCCAAAATGTGCCTTCCCGTTCCTTCCCACCAAGGCCTAGTGCTTCTGGCCGCCAGCCCTTAGCTCAAGAGGGGAAAAGGCTACAGGGTGGAGAAGCAATGGGATGGCAGCTCCAGGGTTAACAAGGCACAGAGAACATGGTCCTTGCCCTCAGGAGCCCAGCGCAGCTAGCTGGGCACTACAGCAGAGTGGGGCAGGGCACACCCAAGCTCCACTGGCTGCTACTGTCCCCCTCAGCCAGGAGGCAGGAAACATTGCTGCATTTTACAGATCATTGTGGGTCTGAGAGAGGCAGTCTCTTGCCTGACGACTCACAGCTAAGCTGGTCCTCTGACCCGCCCCCCTCCCCCCCCAACACACACACACACAATGGCTCTAGCGCCCAGTTTGAGTGGGGGGGGGCAGTTTGAGTGGTGTGTGTGTGTATGTGTGTTGCTTCACGCAGTGGTGCTCCAGCAGGCCCAGAGGGCAGGAATCTGCCTGAGGTCTCCCTCCCGCCCTATGTCTGGCCCCCAGGTGTCCTCCGTACATTATCACCTAACCCACAGTAGGGGCTCAATACATAAACGTTAAGAGAGTCATTCAGACCTTTCCAAATGCTTTTCCTGACCACGCCAAGCTTCTGAAAACCTCCCCGAAGAGCTGTCCTTTTACCCCTCCACACCTCTGTGCATGCTGCTGCCTGTCTGGGGAGCCCTTCAGACGCAGACCCTGCCTGCAGCCTCTTGCTCACAGCCACTCACCTTCCCCATCGCCTCCAGACTGTTCACAGCAAGTACCTGCTACTTGTCCAGCACCACCTGTGTGCCAGGAGCGCTGCCTGCGGATGGACTCATGCTTCAGTCTGCCATTTTATGATTTATTTTCTGTTTGTTTCCTCTTTCTCTTTTCTTAGCTTCGTGTGGGTTATTTGAACATTTTTTAGGATTCCATCTGGATTTATTTGTAGAGTCTGTGAGCATATCACTTTGTATGGCTTTCTTAGGCCACACACTCACTGGGAGCACACAGGGGGATGAAAGTGAGACCGGGGGGTGAGTTTCTTAACCTCCATGATGCCTCAGTTTCCTCTTCAGTGACTGTGATGAAGGTTGAGCTGATCCATGCAAAGGGCTTGGAGATGCCCCAACAAATATTAGCGCTGATGTTGGCTTCAGAGCTGGGGATGCACAGATGTGTGTGTCACCAGGGTGCTCCCTGCCCAAGGGCTGGACACCACAGACAGTTCTCACAGTCATGCTATGAACTAGGTGAGCATTCTTTCCACTGACAAATGAGAACACTTGGCTCAAAGACATTAATGACACCCAGCATCACAGAGATCTCTTATTCTAGGGCCTGGTGCACCACCACGGGCACCCACCACATTGCTCCTCTAGCATGAAGAACCCCAGCACCCCAACCTTAGACCCCCAAGATCTGCTACTGGGTCCTTTATCTCAGCAAAGGGCCCACCATTCACTCTATCCTCCAATCCTGTTGTTTCTACCCTCAGTGCAGGGTGCCTTCATCTGTCCACTTTTGGTCCCCATGCCACTGCCTTGGCAGGCCACTGCTGTCCCTCACCTGGGCCCCTGTTCCCATGCTTGCCAGTGCTCTCTCTCCTGTGCAGTGCTCCTGCCCATCCACCCACTCTCCACGTTGCCCATTTCCCCCAGGCCCTCTCCTGTCTGAACCCTGCGGCGACTCCCCACCGCCTCAGGAGACAGCCCAGCTCTTTAACCCAGTCTCAATGGGCACCCCTCAATCTGGAGCGAGCATGTGGAGGGCTTGTTAGGATGCAGAGTGCTGGGCTCTGCTCCCAGTGCTTGCTTCAGTAGGTCTGGGGTGGGGCCTGAGAGTTTGCACTTCTAACAAATTCCCAGCAGCTGCTGGTGCTGCTGGTCCAGGGAGCACACTTTGAGAACCACTGACCTAGATCAGGGCTTCCAGGAGGAGCTCCTGCCAGACCTCTTCAGCCTCATCTTTTGGCGCCCGGTCCCTCTGCAGCCAGCCGCTTTCCATCCTGCACTGCTGAGAACTCTGCTTTCTCCCGGCCCCAGGCCTGCAACACAACCTTGCTGCTCTCACCCTGTGCTCGCTACTCAGTCTCATGGCCTCCCCTGTCACTTCCCTGGACAAGTCAGCCCTGAGCCACCTCACCCCCAGGGCTGGAGAAGCCCAATGACATCACTCACAGGGCTCCATGGTGGCCTGTGTGCAACACCAGAGGCTGCATCTGTTTTGATCATCTGGCACACAGCGGGTCAAACACCACTTGTTGAAGGAGTAACTGGAGGTGTCCAGTTATCTGTTTGGTCTTTTAGCTGTAGGACAGCTAACACCTCAAGAGCTAGGTCTGTATCCAATTCATTCCTAAGAAATGTCAGCCATTCACCAACATGTCACTGAGAGAGAAGCTGTCACCCAGCTCACGGCCCTCGCGAGGTAGTTTGTAAATGAGCTGAGGATCCATATAGCTGTGTGAATAAAAGTAAAAGACTACACGGGGCCACGTGCCAGGGGCTCTGGAGTAGACAGAGGGAACCCCAGGCAGCAGGGGCTCTGAGTCACAAGGTGAAGCCCTGAATGCTGATGGTCAAGTGAAGGGACAGGGACTCAGACCAGGGGACAGAGGAGGGAGGGAGGAGTGTGACGTGTGGAGCGAGGGTGGGGTGGAAGAAGAAGGTGACTGCGTGCCCTGCACGTGCCAGGCCCACTGCTAGCCTCTTTACACTTGTCATCTCGGGGCACCCAGGAGGTGGTGCTGCCATCACCACTCTACAGACAGGGAGCTGGCACCAGCGCAGGCCCACACAGCCAGGTGGTTGTGAAGCCCAGGTGACTGTAAAGCCTGCTGTCCTGGCAGGAAGGACATTTCAAGGAGGCACTGATGACACTTTTACACTCCTCCCACACCAAGACAGATGAACTGAGGCCAGAGAGAGATGACAGGAATTGTCCCAGCTGCCACAGTCAGCGGGGCATGGAGCTGGCCAGAGCCTCATTTCCAGCTAGGCTGAGGTACCAGCTTGGCACCCTTGCCTGCAGGTAGCATCTCTGTGACCCAACCCTAGAACTGGGCCAGGAACCCAGGGCTTGGAAACTGTAAACAGGACTACCGAGACTGGGGCCTCAGGGCCTGTGGGCAGAGAGGCCTTACTTGGGTCAGTGTCTACTGTCCTCAGATCTGTCTCTCCAAAGGAGGTGGCCACATCTCGGGGGTGAGGGGGTAGATGATGATACCCTCTTCTGAGGGGTAGCCTGGTGTAACACGTAGAGCACTGAAGCGGGGGCCCTGGTTTCAAATCCTACTTCTGCCCTGATCGGCTATGTGACCCCATCCCGTCTAGTCCTGTGCCTGAGCTGAAGTGTCTTCACACAGGAATGATGAGGTCTGCCTGCCAGCGCCAAGGGCAGAGCAAAACTGCTGAGGGATGTGAAAAGAATTCAAGACCAGCGTACATGCTGCACGTGACAAACTAATACCAGCACCTTGCAGTCTCAAGAGGCTCAAACGTGGAAACCAGCCCCTGGCGCTACATCACACAAACCTGAGGTGGTCCAGCAAAACCCACCATCACTTCCCTGTGGACCAGAGGGCTCAGCTTGTGACTCTCAGGCGGACACAGTTCATGAATGTGTTTTGTTGGCCCACAAGCAATTTTTAAAAATATTCTAATTAGTTGCCAACATTCAAAACTCAGGAATTTTTACATAAGCTTGGATTTATGGCTCATATTGAAAACTGGACAATCTGGTCATACCAAGTCTATATTGTCACATGGCGACACAGACTACAGCCAAGTAACTCCTTGGCCCACCTCACTCATTCCATTGCCCTCTGGGACCTAGAAGCATTTGGGTTTCCAACCCCTGAGCTAGCCTGAGCACCCCCAGGGGCCAGCACTGCATGGACCCATCTTTGCTAAATTCCTTCTCCCACAGCCAGGGCTGCAAGCTGATCAGACTACAGAGCCCACAAATGATCAGGCTATCAGTCCCACAAATGAAGGACTGGGCCTCAGGGGTTTTCTAGGCAACTGAAGCAGCCCTCACTGCTCAGTATCCCCCCTAGAGAAAATGGAGGGGGAGGCAGCCAGCCCAGCAGCAGCACAGTCCTACAGAGCATCTGGAGGAACAAGGATCTTGCTGATTTTATTGGAAGAAGGAAAAGTGTACCAAGGCCCAAAAGACAGGGAATTTCCTCACATTCATAGGAACGTGAAAGAAGGTTAAGAACGCTAATCTAGGGTCTGGCCCGGTGGCTTAGCGGTTAAGTGCACGCGCTCCGCTACTGGTGGCCCGGGTTCAGATCCTGTGCGCGCACCGACGCACCGCTTGTCAGGCCATGCTGAGGCGGCGGCCCACATACAGCAACTAAAAGGATGTGCAACTATGACAACTGTCTACTGGGGCTTTGGGGAGAAAAAAGGGGGAAAAAAAGGAGGAGGATTGGCAATAGATGTTAGCTCAGGGCTGGTCTTCCTCACAAAAAAAAAAAAAAAAAGAACACTCCTCTAGAAAGCTCTATAGTTCTGTTCTTCCTGGGTCACGAGAGATGGTGTGTAGCAGGCAGAGAGGGGCTGTGCCAGCAGAAAAACCTGCACTGGAAACCTAGCCCACCACTTACTGGTTGTGTGACCTTGGGCAATTCACTTTACCTCCCTGAGCCTCCGAGTCTTCATCTCTAAAATGGGGATAATAAACTTACCTTGCACAGTGGTTGTAAGGATTAGGAGATAATGGATGTAGAGCACTTAACATAGGTTTCATACACAGCAGAAACAGAATGAAAGGAGCCTGTGAATAATTTCAAAGGCACTCCTGCCTGGGGGAAGGAGACTCAGACCTCACTTGGGCACCACCCATCTAAGGGCATCTTATGCCAAGGCCTCAAATGCCTGGGATAATGGTCACCTCTGGTGCTCAGGACACCTCCCTGGATGGGACAGGAAACCCAAGGGTGGTTGTGGTCCCTGCGATATTGAGTTTGAGGCCTGCGGTCAGGCTGGCATCTGCTGAGTCAGGCCTGGGAGAGCTGACAGGAGGGCCATTTCTCTCCCCAGCATGCTGCCCACTGAGGGGAGGTTGGGAGGGAAGCCAGAGGTCATTTCCTCTGACTCAGCGGCCATTCTCCTCCCAGAGGAGCTCCCCTGGAGGACAGGGCATCTCCATGTGGCGCTGGCCTGCCTGCTGGCCAACCTGCATGCCACCCAGCACAGTCTGGGCTTTGTGCTCAGACAAGAAAGGGACCCTTGTGATCCAGACAATGAGCCAGGGCACTCCCATTTGGCCTGGGCTTCAGCTTCCCTGGGTTAGCAATGTCCTTTCCTCTGCTCCTGCCCACGCTGCTCCCACCCGTCCCCCGAGAATCGTGGCTTGGAACGCGGAGCAGAGACCCACCGCCGGCCCAAGCCGCGGTTTGGCACCTGCCCTGGCCACGAGGAGCAGGGATGCAAGCTTCTTTCCTCTCCCCTGGTAAGGAACATCGCCTCTGGGGCACCCAATTCGGGTCAAGCCATTTCGCAGGTGGGTGGTGGTAGTGGTGGTGGGGAGTGACGGGACACACATCCCGGACCCAGCCTCCATGCCAACTCCTCCCGGGGCAGGCCCAGCGGCTGGGCCGCCCCCACGTTTGCAGCCACCCCAGGAGCCCTGCTGCGACGACTGCAGCCACGTGGGAGCCAGTTCATGCCCACGGGGCCGCTCGTCCACCACCCCCACCCTCGACGGGCTCTGGAGGCAGGCACATCCAGACCTGCGAGGGGGAAGTCGCCGCACCCCCCTCCCGCTGCGCCCCCGTGCTGCGGCCCTGCGTGGGGTGGGGGAGGGGTGGGAGGGGGCGTCACCGCCCCGCAGCCGCGTTGCCGGGGAGCGCAACCCCGTTGCTGTGGCAACCGTTTCCAAGCG
Organism: Ceratotherium simum simum; assembly: GCF_057802395.1. Lineage (NCBI taxonomy): Eukaryota > Metazoa > Chordata > Mammalia > Perissodactyla > Rhinocerotidae > Ceratotherium > Ceratotherium simum. Next base: position 3,625,383 of record NC_141903.1, read on the forward strand.
AACCGGCGGCTGCTTGCGCCCCGCTCTGGCTCCCTCGCTCACTGGCGCCCTCCCGCTCCCTCCCTCCCTTCCTCCCTCCGGTGTGGGCTGGGGGAGGGGCTGGCCGGGGCGGGGGTCCGGGGCGGCGACCCGGGGCCAGGACGCGGAGCCGCCCGCGGGGAGGGGCTCAGTCCCGGGACCATCTTCCGCCCGTGCTCCGGGCCTGTCGGGCCCGCCGCCGCTGCCGCGGTACTTACGGGCCCAGGCATCCTCCTCGAGCTCGTCCTCCTGGTTCGGGGCGAGCGGCTCGGGCCCCGCGGGCAGAGCCCCCGGTGTGGGGGAGGCGGCGGCGGCCCGGGGAGCTGACTGTGGCAGCGAAGGCGGCTCCGAGCGCTGGGATGGAGCGCGGGGCGCGCGCACGGGCGCGTACACGGCGCGTACCGAGCTCGGCGTGCGCGCGCGCGGCAGCCGGCGGAGGGCCCCCACCCTTCGCCACTCGCTGCCAAGGAGGCCGTCCACGGAGCGAAAGGCGGAGGACCTAGCGCCCACCTGCCGCGCCGAAGACTCGGCGCCGGGCTCATCCTGCACAGGGAATGTACGCGCCACGCCCCACAGCTCCTGGCAATAGGTTGTCTGGGCCGGGCGCACGCAGGCAGACCCGGGGGCACACAGGATGCTCAGCCACGCAGCCGAGGTCGCGAACCCTGACACACACACACATACCCCTCAACCGGGGCACACAGGATGCTCAGCTAAGCAGGCGAAGTCGCGAACCCTGACACACACACACACCCCTCAATCCGGGGAGCACACACGCGTGCAGGCCCTGGCCACATCCTGACAGGCACTGCACACACAAAGTGGGCAGGGGTTCCAGTAGGCAGGCACCCCAATGTAGCCCCAACTCAGGAATACTTGGCCTCCCTCCCAACTCACGGCCCCTCCCACTGTGTCCCCAGCAAGCATACATCACCACCTGCCTACTAAGTAGTAGTACAGGGAGGAGAATCTAGTGCTGGATCCATAGCCCCAGCCTCCATGCACCCTGCTTATCCCCAGGGAATGGAGGTGAGCTCTAGTGAGGGCCCCACTGTCTAGCCTGAGTCTGAATCTGGCTGTCCACCAGCTTCTTAACTGGGTTGTTTCATCGCAGGAAATCATTGCATCCCATGGGTATCACTGTGGCGACCTGTGAACCCAAATGCCCTGCTCCTTGAATGCACAGTGGGCAGGTTTCCAGCCCACCCATTGGGACTCCTTGAGTTTGGAGTCAGGCTCAACGATGCAAAGACACAAACATGGCTGTAGCATCTTGCTCCTGGGGTTTGTGCCCTGATGAGAATGGGCTCTGCAACTAAGACCCGGAGTTGCCCCAGTTCTGGTTCTTCCTGTTTATCAGCTCCCCCCATATCCTTTTAACACTTTCTAAGTTAGCTGGAGGACAGTTGTGTCACTTGCAACCAAAGATCCTTAGCAGCCCCACCTGGGTCACACACATGCCATGTGTAGTGTGCATGTATGCAGTGGGTGCAAGCCAGCTCTATCTAAACCATACGGATTGAGAGTGGGGTGGGGGGGTTCACCAAAGGAAACTTGGGGTACTTTTGTACATGCTGGGCAGACACCCCAACACAACCAGCTAAAACCCTTCCGGGACTCCTGTGCCTTCCAGATGAGACCCCACATCCTTAGCACAGCTTTCAAAGTTCTGTGTGGCTGTCTCACTGACCTCAGTTCCAGCCACCCTTCCACCCCCCACCTACCCCACCCCACATTCAGCCATCCTAAACCACTAGAGGTCATACACCATCCATCTGACTCCTCCACCCGGGAACATCCAATCCTGTGTCCTGGAGGGCACCAACTCTGATACTTTTGTGGCCAAGGGGCCTCTCCTGCTTGGTGCTGGTCCCCACCTCCAGCCCCAACCCTGTGGCAGTCCCAGCCCCGCCAGCTCTAGAATCATCTCTGCCACAGTGCTGATCACACTGGATTCCCACCTCTGCCTCCCTACCAGACTGAGCTCCAAGCTGGTGGGGGCCTCATCTCCATCTGGATCCCCAGTTCCTACCATAGAGCTGGATGGAGAGGTGAGCTTTAGGGAGGGCTCGTTGGAAGTGAATTCTGACTTTCCTCTGCCAACGGTCCACTGTGAACTTTAAGGTGGGCTGAACCCTAGCCAAAAAGTTACCTGAATGCCTCCCTAGCCCAAGGGGGAGCTTGGTGGGAGGTCCTGACCCACCCGCAGGCAGTGTACTCCAGGGACCTACCCATCCACCTGGCACCCACTCACTCCTGCACAGCTGCCCAGGGCTGGGCTCCGCCCTCTGCATGCATCCTAACTGCCCCCCCCCCCAAACCAAGCCTGGAGCAGAGGGGCAAATGCTCCTTGAGCCCCAACCTCACGCCTCATGGGCAGGATCCAACATCTTCATCTTTAGCTGACTTCCTCACCCCGCTGCAACAGCCACTCACCAGCTGGAAGACCTTGGGCAAGGCACTCTCCCTACCCTGTTTCCCTCAAGTTAACAGAAGAGGCAGCACACGCTCCACATACCGTCAAGAGCTGGGCTGGCACAAGAGGCCCCGTCTGCCAAGTCGGTGCTTGGAGCCTTCTGGCTGCCCTTGAGACAGCCATCAACTTGACATCCAGCACCCAATCCCCCAGCAGGCGAGTCCTGCCAGTGACCTAGGAACTCAAGGAGGTGACTGCTGCTTTGCTGGATTCTCATAGCTGCTCTGTGAGGCGATGAGTTTCACACCCATCTTTCCAGACAAGGGAAGGGTGTATGCAAAGCCAGCTTGAAAAATGGCCAGGCTGGGACTTGAACCCAGAACTGTCCAACTGCAAAGCTCATGTGGCCTCTGTGGCACAGTGCCCAGCCCAGAGGCAACGAACAAACCCTTATGGTGGTTACAGGGCATTCCTGGGGGCTGAGGCCACTGGCAGGCTAGGAAGCAGCAACAGGTCTATGAAGTCTGGAACAGACTTGTGGTCAACAGGCTGTCACCCACGAGTCTGCATAGGTGGAATGTTATGGAATGCTCCCCCAATCCCTTTCTGTCTCCCAGGTGAATACGTCCCCTCAAGGCCCAGCTCACCTGCTATCTTCACAGAACCCTTCCTGATTCCCTTCACAGAACCCCTGCCACAGCCTAACTCCCAGCATCACCACTGTCTCTGCCCAGCCACATCTCCCACTTCAAGGGCAGAGCAGAGGGATGGCTCTAACGCATGTGTGCTGGCCCCGGGCCGGGCATACAGCAAGCATCCAGGTAAGACAGAGCAGGCAGGTGCTCCTAACAGCAGCTCCCACCTCGCTCCCCAGGCCGCTCCAAACCTACAACCTGTGGCCAGGCCACACTGGCCTTGCAGGGGACACCACCAGCTGAGCCTGCCTCACCAGCACAGAAACCAGACCCACACCCTAGTGGGGACCCAAGGCTTCTTCCTCAGGCCTCATCTCACTTAGGAAGCTGAGAAACCCACTGGGTGAGCCTGAAGGCCATCAAGGCCTGGCCCCCTGGAAAGGCTACTCCAAGATCAGCCCTGGGAGCTCCTGGGCCTTGCTGGAAGGACAGCACCCACCAGGCCCACCTCCAATCCCTTCCCACTTCTAGCAGGGCCAGGGAAGCAGGAAGACCCCTGGAGCACCAGGAGCAAGAAAGAGAAAGGCAGGGGCAGCGGGCCAGGTTTGTGCTCGGACTGTATTCACACAGAAACACGTGGCAGCTTACACTGGACATGAGTAATAAAAATTGGCTTTAAATATGGAAAAACCAAGGCCCTGTAATCCCATGCTTCCCTAACACTGGGACTAGGATGGCCATCACAGTCTGGGAAGAGCCGGGGCTGGGGCCTGGGGTACAAGCACACAGCCTCAGCCCACCCCCTACGCGCGCGCGCACACACACACACACACACACACACACACCCCCCACGGGCGCACACAGGGAGGGGCAGATTATTGCTGGGCACATGTGTCTGTTGTTATGAGGGGAGTCTGGAATGTTTGAGGGCTGGCCAAGGACACCTCTCCCCACTTCCCATGCCCTGGACTGGGGTGTATCTGCAAGAGGTGTCTTCAGGACATGGCCCAGCATGAGGGATGAGGGGCCCTGGGAGCTGGAAGGCAGAGGCAGACCCATTGGGGACAGCCTGGGCAGTGGACTGATGGGTCCCAGGGTCAGCCCAATCTCTGGTCACACTTTGGCACAGGCCTAGGGGATGCAGAGGCCCCAGATCCAGCTCTGACAAGTGCTGAGAAGGGACAGCATCAGGCCCCGGAAGGTGGTGACCTGAGCCCAGAGCAGAAGGGGCAGGCACGAGCCTCACTCGGAGGTCGGCGGTGGCGAGCACAGTGCTGGGGGCTCAGGGGCCTGGCCTGTCCCAGCCTCGGCCCATCCATGCTGGGCCTGAGGAGACTTGAGTTTGGCAGTGGCCCCTCTGCCAGCTCCACAGTGGGTCTTAAGAACGCTCTGGTTGCTATATACATTCGTACAAATACATAAATACAGAAAGCCCCGAGCTCCACAGATGAGAGCTGAAGGGACGCACCTTTGTCCCAGGGACAGCCCAGGCCTTCCCAAACTCAGCCAGACCAGGGGCCGAGGGGCAGAGGACACTGGGGACAGCTCCAGCTATGGTCCCCAGGCCACGACTTGAGTGGACAATGGGGAAGACCACTGTGCAAAACTGTAAACAGGGCTCGGAGTAGCTGCTACCGCCAACCGCCGGTGGGGGCCTCAGGCTGGGGACTAGAGGCGGGTGGGAGGCTCGAGGCGGGTGGGGAGCTCTTCCTCACTGTCGCTGCAGTTCCCACAGCAATCCTGGAGGGGCGGGAGACACGGAGGGAAAGAGGCAGAGCGAGCGCCATTAGCCACCAGTGCCGTCACCTGGGCTGGCCCTGCCAGGGCAGGCCAGGAGCTGCCTAGGGCTGTGCTCTGGGGGGGGGGGGGGGGGGGGGGCGCTCCCCAGGAGGGGCCTGGAGCAGCAGCTCAGGCCAGACATGTTTGGACATCACTGCAGGGGCTGCCGGCAACAGACTGAAGTAAGAGGACCCAAGGATCCGTCCAGCCCCTCTTCCCTGGGGCCAGTGGAGGCAGGGCACGGGGAGACAGACGGCTAAGCAAGGCTAGCAGCTTGAAGGTGCCAGGGTGCAGGGAACGGAAACAGTAGGAAAGGGGAAGGGGGAGCGGGCACCAGACTTCTTTCACCCACATCTCGCCTCTGCCATGGAAGGGCTGCCCGTGGCTCCCCGAGGCTGGGCAGCAAGGCCAACCCATGGGGAGCCCACACTGCTCACCTCTGGAAAGAGAAAAGAGGCCATGAGCCCAGCCAGGGGTGGGGGACAGATGGGAATGAGGGGAGAGACCCTGGGCACCACTGGCATGACTGGAGGATGCCCACTCCCAGCGCATGTGGGCACCAGCTCTGCCTCCCACCCACCTTCCCCTGGAGCCAGGCTGGGGGCCCAGGTACACTGCTGGGGGTTACCTGGCGACTGAAGAATCTCTGCAGCAGTCCCTTCTTGGGGGGTGCAGGCGGCTGGCCCTTCCAGTCCAGGTCTGGGGGAACCGAGCCGTCCAGCCCAAAGACATTCAGCTCCTGGAAGCACTCGGTCTCCACCATCTGCCACAGGACAGGCAGCTGTGAGAGCTGCCCCCAGGGCCACCCCAGGAACCCACCCCACCAGCTGGGGAGGCCCCCACCTCGTTCTGCCAGGGGATGGGCACACTGCCCGTGGCAAACTTCTGGTAGAAGTCCTGGTCGGTGGGCTCCAGCTCCACACCCTTAACCGTGGAGAACTGTTCAATGTCCAGGACATCCTTGCAGTAAATGGCCTGAGGCTGGGGGACAGAGGCAGCGGTAAGATAGGTACACCACGCGCACATGCATGGGAGGACAGCTCAGCCCTGAGTACTACTCCAGCCTTGACCTGGCCATGTGACCCTTGCAGCTCTCTGGGGCACCAGGCATCCCGTGCACTTCCTAAGCGTGGCAGTCCCTTCTCTCTGAAGCTCAGCTTCCCCTCTGTAAACTGGGGATCATTATCCCTCACTGCTCACTGACTGATGAGGCTGAGTAAAGGCCACGCCTTTCCCAGGTGGTGGTAGCTCACCCACTGTAGCCAACCAGCCCCCACAGCGCCTGGTGGAATCAGTGACAGGCACCCCTTCCACCTGCACACAGCTGTCTGGGTGTGCAACTGGTGAGGTGAGTATAGGCTGAATCTCAGCTGCCCGCCCGGGCACCCCATGCAGGGCCTGGAGCTGATGGGTCCTCTGTCCTGGCATGTCCAATGGCTTGCTCCATCCTCTCCCGCTTCACAGCCAACTAGAGGATTAGAACAGTCCTCCCATCTCCCCGCATCCCCTGCCCCTCCTGGGAGCTGACCTCAGTCCAGAAGGCCACTTTATTTTTCATCTTTACATTATTTTCTAAATCCTACTATTAAGGATGTCAATTAAAACATCATGTAAAATGGTGCAGCTGCTTTGGAAAACAGTCTGGCAGTTTCCCAAAAGGTTAAACATGGCACGACCAAATGAGCCAGCAATTCCACTCCTAGGTGTATGTCCAAGAGAAATGAAAACATTTGTCCCCACAAAAACTTGTATGTGAATGTTCATAGCACCATTATTCATAATAATCAAAAAGCAGAAACAACCCTAATGTCCATCCATGATGAACAGATAAACAAAATGTGGCAGTCATATAATAGAATATTATTCAGTCGTAGAAAAGGAAGGCGTACAATACTGATGAACCTGAAAACATTATTTGAAGTGAAAGAAGCCAGTCACGAGGACCACATGTTGTATAATTCCATTTATATCAAATGTCAAAATAGGCAAATATATAGAGACAAAAAGTAGATTAGTAGTTGCCAGGGGCCAAGGGGAGGGGAGAATGGGAACTATCTGCCAACAGGTATGGGGTTTTTTTGGCGGAGGGGTGATGAAAATGTTCTAAAATTGATTGTGGTGATAATTGTACAACTCTGAATATGCTAAAAGCCATTTAATTACATACTTCATGTGAGTAAATTGTATGGTATGTGAATTAAATCTCAATAAAGCTGTTAAAAACTGTATCATCATCAAGCTTGCTTTTCATCTGCTGCTTCTAAACAGTGAAACTCCAGAGCACTGATTTTCTAACTTTGAATGAAAGACCTGGGGGCAGTGGGATGATCTCAAGGTTACATGAGATGACGTGCACGGGAAGCAGGAGTAACCCTGAGCAGCAGTGCCAGCCCCAAGGTAGCTGCTGGAAGCCAGGCCCTCGGTTCCGTTGCCCACAGCAATGCCCCCACCGCAGGGTGCTGGGGAGGCCAACATGACACAATCCTTCAGACACAGCAGACCCCTAGCTGGCCTCCCATTTCCACTCACCCCCTCTACAGCCCACCCCTCACACCCCACATTCCTGCTCAACATTCCCCAAAAGCCCCGTCACACTTAGAATAAGACCATGCACGTCTTTCCCCGCACATGCTCACTCCAGCCACGCTGGCCTCCTCGCTGCTGTTCCATCTTTCGAGGCTGGTCCCTGCCCCAGGACCTCAATGCCCAGCTGCTCTTTCTCCCTGGAATGCTCACACCCCAAAACTTGGCACAGCTCTCTCCTTCACATATTTTAGACTTCTGCTTAACCATAAGCTCCTCAGAAACCATCTTGTCTAAAAATACTCCCACCCCCCCACCCCCATCATTCCTTACCTTCTTAGCCTGCTTTATTTTTCTCTGTTGTACTTCACATTACCTGAAATTCTTTTTTCACTTACTTTATTTTGGTGTGTCTCCCCACTAGAACATGAAGGCAGGACTGGGTCCTGTGGATCTCATTATCTCTGAGATCTGGCACACACGGCACTCAGATATTTCTTGAATGAATAAACAATCATGTGTGTGGTTGACAGCCATCAACCTGGCCTGCCCATCACCTTCCTGCCTCCCCAGGTTTCCCGGTGAACTATCAATCCAGGACCTAGTCCCCTTCTACATGGGAGGGGGCAAGCACACGACCTAATCTTGGCCAATCAGAACGTTCCCTGTGACTTTACAGAGAGAAGCCTGAGTTCAGTGGGAGGACAATCAACAGGTGAAGCAGAGCCAAGAGTTGGAGTCCCAGCAACACGGTGTGAAACTCTGAAGTCCCCCACTCTGGGACTTTCCGGCCAAATGAACCAGTAAGCTCCAATGTTGAGTGTAAGTAAGTGTGAGTTGAGTTTCTGCCACTTGGAATCTGATGACTCGAGGACATTACTGCCTGCAGGACGCCTGACCCACTGAGACGCTCAGTAAATGAGTGAGACTCTAGGAGGGGCGTGTTCTGCCCACAGCCAGGAGGCCAGTGCTGCCAGGTGTGGCTGGCAGCTGACACTCTGCCAGCCCAGCAGCTCTCCCCCCGCTGGCAACGGCAGTTTGGTTTTCCTTTGGGGAACTGATCTCCCGCACTGGCTGTGGTTCAGGTGGGCATATGATCCAGGCATGGCCACTGAGGGGCACCTGAGCAATTAGAGGCAATGAGCGTCAGCCTCAGCCCTTTTTTCCTTTTAGGACTTATTTTGAAATTATTGGGCAAGAGGTGCTCCCTGTTTACTGGGGTGGCTGAGCTGCTGGGCTCACCACTGCCACGACCTGAGGAGAGCCACCTGGAAGAGAGGACTGCACACGGAGCAGTATGCGGGGAGGCAGAGAAAGAGAAAGAGAATTCCTACAACACTGTTGGAACCCCAGATCCAGTTGGCCAAAATCCAGACCTATCCTGGGGCTTTTCATTTTCATGAGCCCAGTGAATAATCTGTTTTGTTGGCTAAGCCATTTGAGTTGGGTTTTCTGACACTTGCACTGAGAGTGTCCTGACTGATGCCCCAAGAGCCCCCAGCCCTCCCTGCCCCCTGCAGGAGTGGGCGGCACTCACATCTGGCTTGAATGGCGGTTCCAGCATGCCGGCTCCCAGCCGCTTGAAGTTCAGCTTCTTAAAGAGGGGGTGCTCCTTCACCTCGCGGGCACTGCCCCCGCGACACCCCAGGCGCTCGGCAGGGTCCTTGCAGAGGAGCTGTGGCAGGGCAGGGCTGGTCAGGGTGGCCTCCGGAGAGGTGCCCAAGCTCCAGCCCCAGCCGGTCAGACCGTCCACTGCCTGCCATACCTGGGAGCAGAGGGAGCGGGCCTGTGGGGAAAAGCGCTCAGAGTACTCCTCCTGTACCTCCTTCACCAGCCGCTCGACCTCCTCCCGCTTGATCTTCTTTTTCCTCTGCTGGAAGGGTGACTGGCCTGCGATCATCTCGTAGAGCAGGCAGCCGAGTGCCCACCAGTCTGGGCTGAACGTATACCGTTCATTCTTCACCACCTCTGGAGCTGGGCAGGGTGGCAAGGCAGTTAGGGCTCAGCAGGAGGTGGGAACCGAGCCCTGGGGCCCCAGGAATGCCCAGTGCACGTCAAGGCGGGGGACTGGCTCCGACTGGTGGTCCCCTCTCAGACTGGGGGACCCGGGGCAAGTAGGAGAGCTCATGTCCCATCAAAGGGAGCTGATGTGGCCCTGCAGGGGGCCAGGTCTTCCAAGTTTTCAAGAGAAGTCAGAAATCCCTATTTTTAATGTGAAGCTGTCTGGCTTATCAAATGTTGGCAACCAATTCAAATTGTTTTAAAAACAATTTCATTTAAACACAAACATAGGGGCCGGCCCTGTGGCTTGGTGGTTAAGTGCGCGCGCTGCGATGCTGGTGGCCCGGGTTCGGATCCCGGGTGCGCATCAAGGCACCACTTCTCCGTTCATCCTGAGGCCGAGTCCCGCATACAGCAACTAGAAGGATGTGCAGCTACGACATACAACTATCCACTGGGGCTTTGGGGGGAAAAAATAAAAAAAATAAAAAAAAAAATAAACACAAACATAGGCCAAATTAGGCCCGTGTGGCTACCAGTTTGCAACCTCTGGATTTAATATCAAAGAGAGGAAAGAAGGCAACTCACGTGCTGGACACCTCCTGCCTGCCAGGGCAGGCGAGTGGGGTTTCTGCCTCTACTACCTCTCTTCATTTTCAAGGCAACCCTGGGAGTAGGTCTGATGATCGCTTTACAGCCGGGGGAGAGCAAGACTGGGAGAAGCGGAGTGTCTGGACCAAGGACACACACAAGCAAGAGGTGGAACTTGTAGCTGGGGCTCTGTCTACTGTGTCACGTGGTCCCCAAGGGGACTGTGGGGCCACATCTTGGCCCCCACCAGAGACGGGCACTCCCACTCCCAAGTGTGGGCAGATCAGAAGAGCGGAGGGTTGGGGCCACGGGAATAGGTTTGAGTCCCTTCTCATCCTTCACTGGCAGCCACCTGCAGGCTCAGCCAATAGGAGATCGCACGTGAATGATGTGGATTCACACGTGTGGGGTCCTGGTTGACTCTTGGTCTCCTAATCTATAAAAGCCGGACATCAGCTCTTCCTACTTCCTGAGGCACAGGAGACTCCCAAACAGAAGCGGTGGGGCCAGGCCCAGGACAGTGAGGGGACTCAGGAGGTAGAAGGGGGAGACTCACCCATGTAGCCCACGGTGCCTACACGGCCTTTGATGGTCTGGCCCTCAGGCACGTGCACAGCCAGCCCTAGGTCGGAGATGCGGATGTGACCTGAATGTAGGTGGAGAGGCAAGGGGGCCGTTAAGCAGGCAGGCCAGACCCCACCCTACTCCACTCCACCCAACCTGCGGCCCCCCACCCACCGTGGTCATCCAGTAGGATGTTCTCTGGCTTCAGGTCCCTGTGGGGAGAGAAGGGTAGGGTCAGATGCTGCTCAGTTCGCCAGGCAGCTAGATAGGGCCACCTCTTAGCTCTGCTCACCTCCTGGGATAGGATGTGGAGCAAGGTGCAGAGGCCATTTGTTGCCAGGGTGACAGACAGCCCTGCCCTCCCCGGACAGCAGCCCCGACTGGAGGGAGCAGCAGAAGGATCTACAGAGCCAGGACTCCCAGGGCTCACTAGGCAAGTGGAAGGCAGCTCCCA